>NW_015161408.1:1343335-1369938 GCF_001447785.1 Gekko japonicus
CCCCCCCCGCACGATTGGACTACTGTCTCTGAGAGCTCTTATGAATGTCATTATAACTGTAACAATCTCCCAAGGATCCGAGACACGCTTCTCTCATCCCTGTGCTATCGGCTGCTCCGCATCTCTCCCTGCTGTGCCTGCTTTTGCACTGCGGGACAAAGGTTCATATTAACTGAGGGTTCCCCCCCCCCCTCTTATCTCCCACGGGGCATATTATGCTTCCTGTCAGAATCTGTGTAGCTTTTCATCTCTCATCACAACACTAATGTGAAACTTGTAAAGTGATGGGGGTCTCTACCCTCTCAGGGCCATGAGGGATATTTGTCGTGTCGTACAGTAAGTTTGATTTCCTTTGGCAAACCATAGCGTCGAGTGTGTGCCGCTTCTGAGAAGTGGCGTCGAGGCACTGCACGCAATTACCGTTTCTCATGAGACAGGTGCACAGGCCTCTCAGCCAGGAACTTTTGCTCAGGGAAGGGTGGTTTAAGTAGCTTATGCAGGGTGTAAGAGCTCACTGGGGTCTGAATTTAAATCCTGGTTTCTGCTGGGCTGTGTGGGAATACACATAGTCTTCGAGTAGTTCAGCGGGTATGCCTGATGCAGTTCAGCCAGTTCTTTGAGCACAGAGTTGGCATGAACTGACTGATAATTAGAAATAATCATGGCAAATGGGATAGCAATAGAGCTGCCAGTACTGCCTCAGCAAACACTGGGATATTTTAAGGGTGGGCCTTGGGAGGGTGGAGTTTGGGGAGGATGTGATGTCACTTCCAGGCAGTGCTGTGGGGATTTTCGTAATCTCTATGGAAAAGGCCATAGATACATAGGGAAATTCCAAGAGCATCACTATGGAGGCCAATTTCTGTCCCTCAGTTTCTTGAGAGCGGAGCATTGGGGCAAAGGTTGCCTGGTCCCCTTATTGTGCCGGTGGGCGATTTGGGGGAAATTCTGGGATGTCCCCGAAATGATGATGTAAAACTGGCTTAAAACCATGAAGTTTTGCCCTTAGGGTTGCCAGCCTCCAGGTGGGGCCTGGGGATCTCCCGCTTTTACATCTGATCCCCAGCCGACAGAGATTAGCTCCCCTGGAGAAAATTGATGCTTTGAAGGGTGGACTCTATGGCATTGTATTATGTTGAGACCCCTCTCCTCCCCAAACCACACCCTCTCCTGGCTCCACCCCCAAAGTCTCCAGGTATTTTCCAACCCAGACTTGGCAACCCTATTTGCCCTCCATGGGAATATAGCTGTTTGAGGACACGGTTTCCCCTGCCAGCCCACTGGCCGGCAGTGGACAGAAGCCCCGAAAACTGGGGGAACCCCTGCCCCAACTTGGGGACTGGAAAGCCTAGGGTTTACCCACCATGGATGGGCTGGCAAATGGCAACCCTAACTAGGAAACTGAAAAGTCACAGTCCTGGGGAATGCTATTACTTGAAAAAACACCTCTGAGCATGTGCCGACTTGATTTCCTGCAGAGTGAGCATGCCCAGAGTTTACAAATCTGTGGTCTTGGATGCCACTTTCGGCTCCAGCATTTCCTAGTTTTCCCTTTTTTATTTTATTATCCATGAAAATACATGTAAGGATGAGGCTGAGTCTTTTCCCCGTCAGTATATATATTGAACAAGTAGTTTCAGTTCTCTGTTTCTTGCTGTTGGCTTTGTAGATTCATTTGCATTGCGTATGCATATCGGATGGTTTTTCTATGCAATTTTTATGTATAATGTACACCATTTGTAAGTGTAATATACATAGAATGTATAATGTTTTATTGATGCACCAATAATGTTGGGGGGAAATGGGGAAAGTCAGTGCGAGGGAAGAGAAAATGGCACAAAAATAAGGATTAACAGCTTCAATTTGCACAAAGGATTGACGGAAATCAAAATGGGATGTTGGGCGTTGAAAACAACAGCTAGGAGAAATTCAAAAACATCCTTCCTTGCTATTGTTGTGATATAGTATTTTAATGTGTTAACAAGTCAGCAGAGAGCCGAGAGTTTTTGTGACACCATAAAATACCTGGTCTTACCTTTCCCCAATTAATATTCAATTTCAATTTATTACAGGTCTATATGACCGAAGTCTTGACCAAAATAAGATGCAAAAGGGGGATAAAATAAGTACATAAAATAAACATAACATATGACAAGGTGCATAATCACAATCACATAAAACCCAGGCTGAGCCCAGAGATTAAAAATTACCTAACTACACTTGGGGCCAATTAATATTGTGAAATGGAAGGTTTATCCCTACCCTGCCCTGGATGGCCCATCAGTAGAGAAATGAACCAGTTCATGAACTAAAGTTCATCATGAATTTTGGCTGGTTCAGGGTTTGCAAAGCAATGTTTGTGAACTGAACAACCACCATGAACTTCCATTAATTTTGATGCAGTTCATAGTGGTTCCTGAAGAGCAGAAAGCAGGGAGCCATTTAAACCCCTGCTTTCTGCTCCCCACTGTTCCCCGGTAGGGTTGCCTACTCTGGGTTGGGAAATTCCTTGAGATAAATAAGAGAGCAGGATTTGGGAACAGGAGAGACTTCACTTTGGGATAATGCCATGCAGCCCTCCAAAACAGCCATTTGCTTCAGGGGAACTAGTCTCTGTCACCTGGAGGGCAGTTATAATTCCAGGAGATCTCTAGGCCCCAACTGCAGGTTGGCAACCCTACTCAGCAACCCAAGCCTGCCAGCTCTTCTCCAGTGTTTATATCCATCCTTGGTTCTCAGCCACCTCCTCCTGCTCCTTTGCTTTCTGGTTCAGACTCTGCAGGTTTGGGAAGGAATTAGGGATGTTTCTTAAATGGTCCATCTGAATTTCTCCCTGGGATTTGGGGGTTCCAAATAGCTCAGTCTTGTTTCTAATGCATTCAGAATCCTCCATTCAGAATTTGTGGGACTTTCATTGGCATCATGATTCCTCATGACACCACTGAGGTGCATAGGGCCTACTCAGTGGCGGCTCCTACTTGGTGGAATGAGCTCCCGGAGGAGATCATGGCCTTGTGGGACAGTTCCGCAGGGCCTGTAAGACGGAGCTCTTCTGCTAGGCTTTTGATTAGGACCCGCCACTACCACCATCACCAACGAACCCGGCTGATAACTGGGAATAGAGTGGCCCTAGGACAATCGCAGTTCAGTGGCGTGGCAGAGCGGTACCATCTACTGGACACCATCTTGTCTTAATTTAAGAGCAACAGCATTGAGCACTTTATGTAATTTTGATATTTAATCTGTTTATCTTGTTTTATTTGGTTTTATGTATTGGCACATGGTGCCCTTGTGTGTTAGCCGCCCTGAGCCTATTCGTGGAGAGGGCGGGGTAGAAATTTAAATAAATGAATAAATATGTATATGGCCGAGATGCTGCAAGACAGCAAGCTTAGCATTACTGTATATAAGGCTGTCTGTTTTGTCGAATGGTTAACTAATGCATGAGGTTGCTTGGGCATGCTGGGAGAACACTCTAGAAAAAGAATCCACATACAGTGGGTGATTGCCTCAAGAGTGAATCTGCAGAAAAAGCTATTTGTATATGTGTGTGCTTAAAAAAAAAAAAGACCGAGGGAACTGCCTGAAGTCAATGTGTGTGCATGCTCCAGTTCTGGAATAAAACATAGGGACATAGAGCTGGAAGAGACTTCAAGGGTCATCTAGTCCAACCTCCTATACAAGACAGGAAATTCGCAACCACCTCCCTCCCACTCCCCCAGTGGCTTCTGCTCTGTGCCAAGAGGAAGGCAAAAAAGCTCCAAGATCCCTGGGCCAATATGGCCTGGAGGAAAATTCCTTTTTGATCCCAAAGTAGTGATTGACATTACCCTGGGCATATAAGAAAGGACCACAACAGCTGAGCACTGGCTCATCTCTTCCTGCCCTCCCCTCTCACGATCTGCCTAAATGCACAGAATGAACTTTAGAAAGTCTCCT
Source organism: Gekko japonicus (assembly GCF_001447785.1). Lineage (NCBI taxonomy): Eukaryota > Metazoa > Chordata > Lepidosauria > Squamata > Gekkonidae > Gekko > Gekko japonicus. Next base: position 1,347,275 of record NW_015161408.1, read on the forward strand.
ACTTCATCCAGAATTAAAGAGGAGTCAGATTCCAGAGCAATAAAGATGTGGGAGAGGGGAAATCTGCTCATCTCTGGAAAATTCACTGATGCTCCTGCCTGGAATAGATCATAGCTTTCTAGGTTATAAGGCAAGGTGGGTAGCCATGTTGGTCTGAAACAGTAGAACAAGGATCTAGGTTAAGGCTATTTTTGGGCAGGAACGCACAGGAACGGTGTTCCGGCTGGCTCCCGAGTTGGCCACGCCCAGCAGGAACTCATTAGCATAACAGGCCACACCCAACAGCAGAAACTCATTAGGATTGGCTACATTAGAGGTGTGTGGTCTAATATGCAAAGGAGTTCCTGCTACAAAAAAAGCCCTGGGTTTTGACAACAAACAAGGTAAACAGAATAGGGCAACCCTAAAACAGAATAAGAAGCAAAAGGTGGGTGTGGCTGGATGACCACACTTCTGGTAACATGGGGGTGCAGCCTCATATGCTAATGAGCTGTGCTGTCAGGAGTGTAGCCTAATAGGCTAACGAGTTTCTGTGGTTGGGTGTGGCCTATTATGCTAATGAGTTCCTGCTGGCTTTTTCTACAAAAAGAGCCCTGATCCAGGTGTTGGTCTGAAGCAACAGAACAAAGTTAGAGTCCAGTGGCACCTTTAAGACCAACAGAGTTTTATTCAAGGTATGAGCCGTCGTGTGTAGGCACACTTCCTCAGATACAAACAACGTTTGAGGTGCCACTGGACTCAAACTTTGCTCTAGGTTATAAATCAGTGAGAGTGTTCCTTGGCTCCATTGCCAAATTATATTACCGGGGAGGGGGGAGATGGAAGAAGCTGGAAGTAGGGAGGTGTCCCTAGAAACCTGGGTAACAGGAATCCTCTTTCCCCTTCCCTTTGCTCTTTCAAGGACTCTGGCTGTCATGGGCTGGGGAGGTTCGACAGCCAAGTGCTTCTAATGTGTTTTCTCGCCTCAATGCCCAGTGAACCTCTGACCCAGCAGAGAGTCATGTTGGCTGGAGATGCTGTGCATCAAAGGAGGTGTGAAGCAGAAGTGTTGACAGCTGTGCTATCCGGCTTAGATCCCGCCCGAGTGTAAATCCATTGCAAGCCGCCCCCCCTCCCCTTGTTGAAATGACCCTGTTTCTAAATTCTGCTGCTTGTTTGTGTGGTAAAGAAAGGAAAGATGCAAAGTTTTGGATGCTAGCAAAATGCCCATCATAATGACAGGCAAAGCAGAGAGAAAGAGTTTGTATATGATCGGCATCCACAGGGACTGCGGTGCTTTTCTGCACACGGGAAAAAAATGTTTTAATAAAAATAGCTTCCCCCCCCCCAATTAAGTCCTGCTCAGTAACAAGGGGCAGGTGTCCCCTATGTAGCTCTTAACTATTTCTCATAGAAAGGAATGGCTTGGCGTTTGCTTGCCCATGCTGGGCAATCCCCCACCCTCAACCCCAGTCCCCCACTCTTAAAAAAGTTGAGGAGTTGGAGGAAAAAATGGCCAGAAAATGACCTCCAGAGCAATGATCTAGGAATTTCCCTGTGTCTTTATTCTCATTATCATAATTAGGGCAAATTCCTAGAGAGTCACCCAGAAGTGATGTTCAATCCTTCCCAAACTGTGTGCTGCACAGGGACTCTCAAAATCTCTCAGTGTTTGCCTAGGCGGTGCCAGCAACCCTGCTTGCTAAAATGAAAGGGCGGAACGGGGGGGGGGTTTGACCTAGAACAGACCAGGTAACCAAAAAGGTTGAAAAGGTTGAAAGGAGAGGAAGGAAGGAAGGAAGGAAGGAAGGAAGAAAGGAAGGAAGGAAGGAAGGAAGGAAGGAAGGAAGGAAGGAAGGAAGGAAACTTTACAAAATATTTTCCTTCATTTCTTCTTTTTTTGTCTACCTTTTTGGTTACCCACCCATACTTGTGATTCATTCTGAAATGGGAAAAACAACAACAACACTGTATCTGGGTTCTGTTAAGGTGAAAATCAAGCCTTGTCCCTGGTTCTCTACCTCCACTTACCAATTGTCCCCTAAAGTGAAACAGGAACCCCTGATAACTCTGTCTCCCGACCTCTGCCCAGCCCAGCCACTTTATTTATTTATTTATTGGATTTCTACCCCGTCCTCCCGCCGAAGTGGCTCAGGGCGGCTTACAAACAGTTTAAAACAACATACCATTTAAAACCAGCTAATACAAAATATAAAATAAAATAAATACAGTAAAACTAAGTAAATACTTTACGTACATCATCCCATACTTTTGCACTGTTTCAGAGAGTAATGGGGGGGGGTGGAATACCAGTTAACTTCCTGAAAGTAGAAAATAAGCATAACAAGATATAACATTCACTCTACAAGGGAAAGTGATTCCCTGTGATCCCTTTGTCATTTAGCTCACCTATCATGAGATGTTGCACAACAGGGCTAAGGTAACCCCCCCTGCAGTGCTACATTTCTACTTGCAAGGTATTTTTTAATGGGGTGGATCAGTTAAGCACTGTGTCTCCTCCCCAAGTGCATTATTCACCTTAGAGCTTGCCACCCTGCATGCATACAGGCCTATTCCTTGAGCTCCTTACTCTCGTCGACCTCCCTAACTCTGCACGCGTGCATCAAGATGGATGCAATCAACCCATCTGGCAGGGTTCGTTCCACAAAGCAGGCAGTGCGCATTCACCGATTCCCTCCTAGCAATATGCATTTTTGAGGAAGCCTTTCCCCAAGGATCATTAGGCATTAGGCAGATGTTAACAGCTTCTTAACATGGTTCATTGGAATATGATCATCTCTGGTCTAGAAAGGGACCCCCGAAGAACAGGTCAGTGGTTCGTCTTCCTTCGGTGGTCCCCGTGGTCAGATGTTCAGTTTGTGGCACCAGTCCGTGCAGCTGCCACATACATACACCCACGGTTGTGTCCCAAATAGCGGCTGTTCGCATTCCCTCCACGTTTCCCGAGAGTTAATTCATTCCCAGTAAATCATCCAAAATAATTTGCAGCGAATCTCAATTTCCTCTGTGAACTTTCTGTCGGCTGCAACTGGAGCGCCTCCACCAAAGCTGCTCCCTGATTCGGCTGATCTGAGAGACATCCCAAGGGCTGGGGGATAAACATGAGGGCTGGAGTCCCCCCCCCCCGCCTGCATTAAGGGAAGTGCTGAGTTTTAAGCACCCTTTAAAACTGCAACGCATGGCGAAGGAGGTGATGATGAAAAAGCTAATTTGCTGCCTGTGTTCCGCTAAGTGTCCCCTCTGCTAATGAACAGCAGGCATTGCAGAACAATCTTTCCGTCTTTAAATTCCTTTCAATGCCTCTCCCCCCCCCAACCCCACCCCTTTCTTTTTAGCATGATTGAAAGCTGCAGTCTGGGAGATGCTGTGTGCGAGGATTTCACCTCGAGCAAAATTCTGAGACAAATTTGGAGGTCTCTTTTGCGAGCAAAAAACCGGCGGAGGCATTTTGAAGGAAGCAAAAAAAAATAAAATAAAATATTTTGTTGGAAAACAACGGAGTGGGGTCTCTGCATGTCTTTGCACCAACGACAGACAACATAGAGGCAGGTTGGTGGGCAAGGACGGACCTGGGAGATCAGACACTGGATCTCCAAGAAGGGCTGCCAACCTCCAGGTGGGGCCTGGAGAACTTTCAGAATTAGAACTCATCTCCAGACAACATTTTCCTTGCAGGAAATGGCTGCTCTGGAGGGTGCACGCTATGGCATGATATCCCTGCGGAGGTCCTTCCCCTCTCCAAACCGTGCCTTCCCCAGGCTGCACCCACCCCCAGATCTCCAGGAATTTCCCAACTGAGGATTGGCAACCTTGCTTCCTAGTGTTCTTAACAGGCAAATTGTAGCTGCAGGGAGATCCTGACCCATGTTATGGTGGTGACACAGAGGGAGGAGGCATAGTCTGATCCCTCCTGTGTGGTTTCACTGATCAAAAAGGCCAAGCAAGGCTATTAGTGGCTATAGGGCTGCCGACTCCTGGTTGCGAAAGACCTGGAGATTTTGGGACCTGTGCAGGGGAGTGTTAGAAGTGGAGGGCTTTGCGCTGTCTCCTGTCTCAGTCTTGAGAGATGGCGCCAAAGAATTTAGACAGATAGAGTGTTCAGGACCAGTGTTCCCTCTAAGCTGAGTTAGTGTGAGCTAGCTCACAGTTTCTTTAGCCTCCAGCTCACAGAGTTTTGTCTTAGGTCAGGAAAGATGGCTCCAGAGCAGACTAATCTATGCAGTAGCCAAATCACTCCCTCACAACTTTAATGCCAGTAGCTCACAAAGTAGAATCTTTGCTCACAAGACTCCACAGCTTAAAGGGAGCATTGGTCAGGACACACAGAGCATCCTTTTCCTTTCTGTTCCTGTCTGATCCTTTCCTTTGAAATAGGATGCTACTCTTAAGGGCAATTTCTTCTGTTTCTGCTCTCACACACTTCTCTCTTGCACGCACAGAAAAGAAGGTGCTTGATCTCTCTGTCTTCCACCATGGAGGCTGGACATGCATCCAGCATTCAACACCATCTAGTTAGTTAGCGTAGATAATCTGTATCTATCTCTTACCTGCACTCTCAGTCATGTGTTTCCTTTAATAAAAGTTGCTTATTAGTTTATTTATTTATTTATACATTCGACTTTATATACCGCTCTAATCCTTGACAGGTCTCTGAGCGGTTTACATATGGTTTCCAAATTCCAATTCACCTAACTAGGGCCACATTTGTCCATAGGGTAGTGTCTGCCTACCAGCACCCAGGGCTTGTTGGTATCCGGCTTCCTCCAGCGGCTTCGGGTGTCGGCGTCCTTCTGGTACCGGTCTTTTCCGGGCAGCTTCCTCCGGCAGGCCTCGTTCCGGCGCTCGTGGCCCCGTGTTGGCAGCAGCCACGGCTAATGTCCTTAATGGCTCCTGCTGTGCTGCACCGCACGTCATTGCGCTCTCCGAGCCTCTGGGCTCCGCCTCCGACGTCGCGCTCTCCAAGTCTCTGCCTTTGACATTGCTCCACTGGAACACCAGGAACTGCTCCGCCGTCGTCACTGTTGCCGCCGCCGCCAATGCCCTTACCTCCTAAGGAGGAGGGTGCCTCCCGCCACCTAGGGGCAGGTACCCAATTTATCTACTTGTCATTTAATACTTTCGAACCGCTGGGTGGATGGGAGCTGGGACTAGGGCCAGGAGCTCACCCTGGCCGCGGTGGGTCTCGAACAGCCGTAATGGCTGTTCGTTGATGTTACTTGCAGGCGTTCTTACTGCCTGCGCCACTGCTGATTGCTTTTGTAAGGCTGTCGCCACACCTAGTCCCAGCTCTGCTGCATTAATGCCTTGAGCGCTCTGCTACTTTTTCGTGGTTCCCTGGCAGTACCAAGTCCAGAGAATCCAACAGGGAGTGACCTTAGTGAAACGTAATGCCATAGAGTCCACCCTCAAAAGCTGCCGCTTTCTCCAGGGGCTCTGATCTCTGTTGTCTGGAGATCAGTTGAAATCCCAGGAGATCTTCAGGCCCCACCTGGAGGTCGACAACCACATCGACGCCCTCTTTTTAACATTGCGTTTGTGTTTTATTCAGGGAGTCAGTTTTGACATGCGAAGCTCTGCAGAAGGCAAAGGGCCCCGATTCGCAGCGAGGGACCCCGGCAGATGCCATTTAGCATGTAAAGAAAACTCCTGAAAGACCCAGTCACGGATCACATGGCTTCATGCCTTGTTTGACCCCCAGTTACCCTGTGGGCATCGCCATCATCTGCCAGCCACCTACACGGAATAGCCAGTTGGATTTCCAGGACCAGAAAACTGTCAGCCCAGCAGGCAAAACTAGCAAAGCTGGAGACTAAAAATTGCCACCAGATTTTACCCTAACGAGGGTTGCCAGTTCTGGCTGGGGAAATAACTGGAGATTTGGAGGGGGTGGAGCCTGAAGAGGGCGGGGTTTGGGGAGGGGAGGGACCTCATCAGGGCGTAATGTGCCAGACAGTCCACCCTCCAAAGCAGCTGTTCTCTCCAGGGGAACTGATCTGCATATGGAGCAGAGGTTCATCAGTGGCTATTAGCCACAAGGTATAGATAGGGACTCTGGGGCAAGTGATGCTCTGTCTTCTTGGTGCTTGGGGGGGGGGGTCAACAGTGGGAGGGCTTCTAATGTCCTGGCCCCACTGCTGGACCTCCTGATGGCACTGGTATTTCTGGCCACTGTGTGACACAGAGTGTTGGACTGGATGGGCCTTTGGCCTGATCCAACATTGGCATCTCTCATGTTCTTATGTTCTTATCTCTGTTTTCTGGAGATCAGTTGTAATGCCAGGAGATCTCTGGCCACCACCTGGAGATTGGCAACCATACCCTAGGTGAAATTTTGAGATGAATCACGCCTGGCAACATATCTGAAGAATATTGGGGGGGGGAGCAGAAAGGTGTTTCGGTAAGGCTAGGTCCTTTTCCTACCAGCTAGCGGTTCATCCAGCTGCCCTTAGGTGTACATTTGGAAAAAAAGAGAAAAGAAACGGAAAGAGAAAAAAAAAGAACTGATGTGTGAGGAAGAGGCTTTGAAATAGCTCCTAGATTTAGAGACCAGAAGTTAATGGCTGATATGGTAGAAGGGATTTTGCCCGGAGGACTGGTGTATTAGAAATGCAGGAGGAAGACAACAACCAGAGAGAAGCAATTTGCTTCCGCATAAATCCAGTCACAAGCAGAGACAGCCACGGCATGTGAAACGTAGATGAAAACTGGCGTTGCAAACAGGAGCCGGGTGCTGAGTGGTTTCCCATCCCCTCTTTTCTTGCATGCATTGATCCTCGCCATCCTCCCCTCAGAGAGAGAGAGAGAGAGAGAGAAGAGAGAGAGGGAGAGACTGAGAGAGACCATACGCTTAATACCGCACTTTATCCAGCGGTGATAATACACAGGCTTTTCCCCCTGAGGGGCCAAAAGGCTTTGCCAGCTGCACCCTCTTGCAGGAAGCTGTCAGCATCTGTCAACATCTGGCCAGGGCTGATGATTGAAACAATCGTTCTTGTTGTGTGTGTGTTTTCCCCCAGGAGAATGCCACAGGTTGGCTTTTCAGAATCTAGAATTGCTACCAGTTTTGCCCTAAAATGCGATGTTAAGGTAAATTTGGAGGCTCCTTACTTTGCACCAAAGTCATTTCGATAGAAAGAAGTATTTTAAGAAAGTTTCTTTCTTTCTTTCTTTCTTTCTTTCTTTCTTTCTTTCTTTCTTTCTTTCATCATTCTCAATCATGGTGTAGTGGTTAAGAGCAGTGAACTCGAATCTGAGGGCCCAAATTGTTGTTGAGAGGGAAATGAAAAGAGAGAACATCTGCTTATCTTCCCAGCTCCTTCTCCACCTGATGCCTGCTGGGTGACCTTGGGCCAGTCCCAGTTCTCTCCGAACTCTCTCAGCCCCACCTGCCTCCCGTTTCAGGGAGAAGAAGGGAAAGGTGATTGCAAGAGGCTTTGGGACTCTTTAAGGCAGAGGAAAGCAGGGTACGAAAAGCTATTTTTCTTCTTCTGTCTTCTATTTCATCCTCACAACAACCCTGTGAGGTAGGTTAGGCTGAAAATGTATTCCTGGCCCAAGGTCACCCAGCCAGTTTCCAAGGCAGAGTGGGAATTTGAACCTGGGACTCCCAGATCCTAGTCTGACCTTCTAATCACACTGGCTTTCTTAAGATACAAGGTCCCCATTTAACCCAATCCAGGACCTACAAGAACCATCCATGTAGATTGTTAGGCAAGTTGTGTGGTGTATGGACATTTGGGACTGAGAGCTGCTGCTGCAGCAGCTTCTTCTTCTTCTTCTTCTTCCTCCTCCTCCTCCTCCACCACCACCACCACCACCACCACCACTACTACTACTGCTTGCCAAGCAGATGCTCTGCCACTAAATTGTGGCCTTATGAGCACATGAAGCTGCCAGTTTGGTGTAGTGGTTAAGTGTGCGGACTCTAATCTGGGAGAACCGGGTTTGATTCCCCACTCCTCCACTTGCACCTGCTGATGTGGCCTTGGGTCAGTCACAAGCTCTGGCGCAACTGTCCTTGAAAAAGAGCAGTTTGTGTCACTCAGCCCCACCCACCTCACAGGGTGTCTGTTGTGGGGAGGGGAAGGTTAAAGGAGTTTGTAAGCCGCTCTGAGACACCTTTGGGTAGTGAAGGGCGGGGTATAAATCCAATCTCTTCTTCTTCTTCTTCTCTTATCCTGAATCAGACCTTTGGTTTGTGAAGATCAATATTGTCTACTGTCTACCGTTACTGGCAGCAGGCCCCCAGCAGTTTAGGGAGGGGCTTTCATCTCCTATCTGTTTCTTTTTACTGGAGATGCCAGGGATTGAACCAGGGACCTTCTGCATGCTAAGGAGCTGCTCTACCACACTGTGCACATTTTAGTGCCTCAATAAATCAGTACTATACATTGTGTGCGTATTATAATATAAATGGGATGCATTTTGCATAAACAAACACCATGGGAATTGTATGTAACTACTGTTTAGGTGTACACAAGCCCATGAATCTATACAATCAACAGTGTAAACCAGAGGGCCCAAATTGTTGTCGAGGGGGAAATGAAGAGAGAGAACATCTGCTTATCTTCAGGTGCTCAGAGGATGAACTGTGATCCAGGAGACTGCTCCTTCCAAACTCAGTTAATGCCTGCAGAATGAACCCCTTTGCAAACTCTTTTGCAGCTGTCAGATTGTTGACTGGAACATCATGGCCAGCTCATATGACTCCAATTCTGTGGCTGCTGCACTGGCTACCAATTAGTCTCCGGATCCAATTCAAGGTGTTGATGTTAACCTTTAAAGCCCTTCACAGTCTGGACTCTGATATCTATGGGACCGCCTTTCCCGTTACAACCACCCATGTTCTATTCAGTCATCATCTAGGGGCCTCTTGCAGGTTTCTGGTCCTGGGATGGCTTGGTTAGCAGTCACCAGGGGAAGGGCCTCCTCAGTTGTGGCCCCTACCCTATGGAATGCACTCTCGAATGACACCTGTGCCCTTCTGGTCTTGTTTATTTTCCATCGTGTGTGCAAGGGTGAATTGTTTAGGTTGGCCTTTGGAAGGTAACCACATGTTTGGGCTGTTTTTATTAGTAGTAGGGTGATCACCATCTATTTTAATAATTTAATATTTTAATGTCAATCAGAGGTCGATTCGGGGGGAATCGCGGGGGATCGCAGTTCCCCCGGGTGAGGGGTGGGGGTGGGGCACATGATTAAGCCCCGCCCCCTGCTTCCAGCTGCCCTGCTTCCGGCCCTCATTCAGCCAGGAGGAGGCAGGAGAAGAGGGAGGGTAAGTTGCTTCCTCCCCGCCTCTCCCCACCCCTGCCTGCCTGGGGCCAGGGAGGGCCTTGGCGGGGCTTCCTCACACTCCCGCCGGCCTTGCAGGTCCACCGCCGGGCCCCTGATGTCAGGGGGTGTGGCATATGCTAATGAGTTATGCTAATGAGTCCCCCTAGCTCTTTTTCTATGAAACGACCCCTGATGTCAATATTTTATATTTATTTTTATGTTGTTTTACTGTATCGGTTTCAGTGTTGTAAGTTTTCATGAGATCCTTTGGGTGAGCCGCAATGGAAGAAAAATCTAATAAATAAATATAATGGTAGGCAAACTGCTATGCATGGAAGGAGAGCGACATGCTCATCAGTTACCGAGTCCCCCAGTGACAGATATGTATGCTAAACCAGCTTGACCTAACCAAACCTCTTTGTGGAACCTTGGATGGCGTTCCAGCTGGCTTCCCCAAGACCGATCCCTTGCATAAAAGCATGCGCGTGTAAATATCTCAGTGTTTGGAAAGAAAACTGCCCAAGCAAAGATTTATTTTCCCGACTCTGCCCTGCTGGAAGGCACATAAAAGGAATGGCAGCTGCGGGGAGGCCTACTCACACATATTACGCGCCGAGAACAGGTGAGGCATCTCCCTGGTTCCAAATGAAATCTGTCTCCATAATGCCGTGCTCTGTTTGTTTTGCTCGTTTCGGCAGCTCCTTTATCCAGAAACCCTAAACAGAGACTCTGATTATTCTCCGGGATGTGGGATCTTTTACTGTGCATGCCCTGCTAACAATCCCAGTTAGCTTGTCATAGAATACTTCAGGAGGAGCTCAGACGTGGTCTTTGACATGTGACGGTGGGATTGTAACTCAGTTGTAGAGCACGTGTTTTGCATGCAGATCGTCCCAGGATGAAGCAAGCCCTGGTATCTCTTGCTAAAGGAACTTGAATGCCAGGTACTGGGAAAGCTGTTTTTTTTCTGCCTGAGATCATGGAGGGCTGCTACCAATCAAAGCAGACAATACTGAGTTAGATGGCTACAGTGGTCTGTCTCAGTGAAAGCTCGGTATGTCCACTAATTACCAACTTAAGAAGTAGCTGGATTTGAGCTCAGTGGCTCCTTAGAGACCAACAAGATCTTTGGGGCATAAGCTTTCCAGAGTCAAATCTCCCTTCATCAGATAAATGTTGGAATGGAGACTTCGGAGTCCTTATATCCCAGTCAGAAGGTGGGAGGGGCTTTGCAAAGAAGGAACTCAGGATGCAAAGGCACAGTGCCCATCGTAATTAGTCAGACTTGCATCTAGTGGCACCTTAGAGACCAGCAAGAGTTTCAGGGTATAAATTTTTGAGGGTCAAAACTCCCTTCGTCAGACACAATCTGAAGGGAGCTTTGGCTCTTGCAAACCTATATCCTGAAACTCTTATTGATCTCTAAGGTGCTACCGGACTCATTAGCCACTGATGGACCTCTGCTCCATATGTTTATCCAGTCCCCTCTAAACAGAAGTTCAGCCGTTTCACCTTAAGAAGAAGCAGCTAAGACATAAGAGTGCCTAACTTGTATGTAGAAGGTTCTAGGTTCTGACCCCAGCATCTCCCACTAAAAGATCACAGATTTTTGGAAATACTTTTCTCTAACTTTTGGAGAGCTGGACTCAGTTGAAGTTGGCAATACTGAGTTAGATGGACCCATGGACTGAAATAGGGTAAGGCAGCTTCATATGTTCACAGGATGGCCTGTGTTATCCTTTAGGGCCAGGAGAGAAGAGGAGCACTCAGATCTTTGCTGAGCCTGGTGTTTATATTTCTTTGCAAGGCTGGATGATGGAGGCTTGTTTCACAGCCAGGTGGTACACTGGTACTCGAAAATACAAGCAAGGCCCACAACGGAGATGCTCCTGCTACCCAAAATTAGTTGACATAGGAGCTGTTCTTCTCGAGATCCAGTTTGGTGTAGTGGTTAGGAGCGTGGACTCTAATCTACTTTTGGAGAGCTGGGCTCAGTTGAAGTTAGCAATACTGAGTTAGAGGGACCCATGGACTGAGATAGGGTAAGGCAGCTTCATATGTTCACGGGATGGCCTGTGTTACCCTTTAGGGCCAGGGGAGAAGAGGCGCACTCAGATCTTTGCTGAGCCTGGTGGTTATATTTCTTTGCAAGGCTGGATAATGGAGGCTTGTTTCACAGCCAGGTGGTACACTGGTACTCGAAAGTATAAGCAGGGCTCACAATGGAGATGCTCCTGCTACCCAAAATTAGTTGACATAGGAGCTGTTCTTCTCGAGCTCCAATTTGGTGTAGTGGTTAGGAGCGTGGACTCTAATCTGGGAGAACCGGGTTTGATTCCCCACTCCCCTGCATGAAGCTAGCTGGGTGACCCTGGGTCAGTCTGTTCTCTCACTCCAGCCCTGTGCAGCCCAGGGGAGCTGGTGCCCAGCCTACTCTAGCCCTACATGGTAAGTGGAAAGGGGCATCTGCAGAGCCAGGCAGGAGGATATCTCTCCCTTCCTCCCTCTTTTTTTTTTGGGGGGGGGCAGTGTGGGGTGGGGACAGGCAGGCTGCCTCTTTCACCCTCCATTCTTGGGGAGGGGGCAGCACAGGGGAGCAGGGCATGGCAAGGACCTTTTCCAGGGCCACTTTGCCTTCCGAGTCTGTCCCTGACATCTCCCCCAAATCTCCAGCAGTGTCCCACGCTGGAGTTGGCACTCTAACACTCAGGGCTCTTTTTGTAGAAAAAGCCCAGCAGGAACTCATTAGCATAATAGGCCACATGCAACAGCAGAAACTCATTAGCATATTAGGCCACACCCCTGACAGCACAGCTCATTGGCACATTAGACCGCACCCCCATGTTACCAGAAGTGTGGTTATCCAGCCACACCCATCTTCCTTCCTCCCTTTTTTTTTTTTGGGGGGGGGCAGTGTGGGGTGGGGACAGGCAGGCTGCCTCTTTCACCCTCCATTCTTGGGGAGGGGGCAGCACAGGGGAGCAGGGCATGGCAAGGACCTTTTCCAGGGCCACTTTGCCTTCCGAGTCTGTCCCTGACATCTCCCCCAAATCTCCAGCAGTGTCCCAAGCTGGAGTTGGTACTCTAACACTTACTGTTCCCTCTCCGCCCTTCCTCTCCTTCTCCCTGTATGTATGGGCCTGCGAGATGAGTCCTCAAAGTCCTCTTTGTCTGTTGTTCCCACATACTTGAGGAGCAATAAAATTTCAGATGAGCAAACATAAAAATGCTGCTACGAAGAGAAAAAAGAAGAAAAAGATGGGGACAGGGTAGAGTTGTCGACTCTGGTTTGAGAAAGACCTGGAGATTTGGGGGATGGAGCCTGGGAAGGGAGGGGTTTGGGGAGGGGTGGGACCTCAGTGGAGAATAATTCCGTAGAATCCACACTCCAAAGCAGCCATTTTATCCAGGAGAACTGATCTCTGGAGATGAGTTCTAATTCTGGGAGATCGCCAGGCCCCACCTGGAGGTTGGCAACACATGGGTGTGCTGCCAAAATTGTACTGATGAGTTAAGGAACAGTCAATAGTTGCTCACCAACTGTTCAAATCTGGCCCAGGAATGTCCCTGCTGATCTGTAGCCTAATTGGCAGCAAAAGAAGACTTAACGCAGGCCCAGCCTCCACACTTACTATTATCTTGGCATCTCATTAACCTTTTACTTCCCTTAGGTTAACAGAAAACAGAAATAGATTGAGAAAATTAGCCACACAATCCTAAACACAGTTACAATTTAATTCAGTAAATTTAGAAGGGTGTAATTCTGCGAAGGGTCACACTGTAAATTTCAGGGTTTTCTCATTTTAATCAAAAAATTATATATGTGTGTGTGTGCTTGTGATGTGTTACACATACTAGTATGCAGGGGTCATTTTGTAGAAAAAGAGGTGCAGGAGCTCATTAGCATAACTTATTTGCATATGCCACACCCCCTGACGTCACCGGAAGTGTGTCAGAAGGCAACACCCACCACTCAGGCTCCACTGGACTGTTTTGGATTGCTAGCTATTGGGGGGGGGAATGTGCAGATCTGTCCTCACAGAGGAGGGAGAGCTTGTACCTGAATAAAACTTGGTCTTAAAGGTGCCACTGGACTGTTCTGGATTGCTAGCTATGCGGGGGGGAATGCGCAGATCTGCCCTCACAGAGGAGGGAGAGCTTGTACCTGAAGGTGGGATGGGGGGGGATCTGCAAGTTACCTGGCGGCTCCTTCCTGGCTGCTCCTTATTCCTTGTGGCCCAACTGAGGGCTGCTGGAAGCAGGGGGCGGGGCTTGTTGCATGTGCCCACCCTCTGGGTTCCTTACTGCCGGAGCTCCACTCCTGTGCGCTCCCGCAGGAAATGACTCCTGCTAGTATGTATTATGATACATTATTAGCAGTGAGGGTCTGTCTTATGGTTGCCAGCTCCTGGTTGGAAAATGCCTGGAGATTTTCGGGTTGGAGCCTTGGGTGGGTGGGGTTTGGGGGAGGGGAGGGACTTCAATGGGGTATAAGGCCATGGAGTCCACCTTCCAAAGCAGCCATTTTTCTCCAGTTGAAGTGATCTCTGTTGCCTGGAGATGAGTTGTACCGTAATCCCAGGAGATCTCCAGCCAGGTTAGCAACACTAGTCTATCCTCTGCTTGAACTCGAATTCCTCCTCTGTGTGGCCCGGTATTTATACTTTTGCAAGAGACAGTTCTTGGGATCTGGCCCAAGCTGTGTGTTTGATGGGGTGTTTGGTATCCAGCAGCCTGATTGTTGTAGGGAGCCTTGGTGGTGGGAGACAGGAAACAGGGAAGATGACGCCAAATCTGTGTGAAACTGGGGCGGCTGGAGTTCATTGAGTCTCCTGGGAACTTTTTGTTCAGATTCGACCCACGTGGTCATCAAAGCTTGACTGAGCAGCATCACTTTGAGCTTCTGTTCAAAGCCCAGCAAAGCCTCAAAGCAAAACTCTGGGTGAAATGGTTGCTTTTCATCTGTATCAGCATTGAACTTCAGCGCAAGAGTTTTGAAAGGGGGGGGGGGTTATAGTGTTAGATATTGTAACTCTTGCATGCAAGAGGATCCAGGAAGGAAAGGATTAGGAGAATTCTCTCACTCCTGGTGCACTTGGCAGCTGGCCCCGCCCTCTCATCCCTTAGATGCTGAGCCTCTTTGGCCATTGCTTGCCTTCTGTTTTATCTCATAGAGGACCTCTCTTTTTCTCTTCCTTGCCTGGGCTTGGAGCTGCAGCAATTTAACCTTTTGAAGTTCATCTGTTCACCATAAGTTAAACGTACCTACATGAATATGTCATGTAAGATGTGCTTCTGTATTTGTAAGTAATATTTATTTCTTTTGTTACCATTGGAGTCAGATCTTCTTTGTAATTTGTTTGAATGGAATTTTCCCTCAACCGGGAAACGTGGAGTATCGGGGATACTGCATAAGCTTCTGTGCTTCCAAGGCAAATTATTATTTTTTTACATTTAACCCAATACATAGAAAGAACACAAATGTAATGCAAGGCATGGCAAAGGCCATTCTGAGCCTTTCTAGACCCCGGCTCATAGTTTTTGGGAGGCATGGCTTTGTGCAGGGATGAACGTTTAACCTTGCGGGACCTCACTGCCACAAGATTGTTCTGAATGAAAGCAATGACAAGCCACAAATAACACACTGGGATTACTGGAGGAAGTAAATGCACTCAATTGTAATGATAAGTAATGAAAACATCTGAGGATGGACAATCAAATCTCCAATTAGAAGAAATATTTTTCCAGACTAGAATGGAAATAGGTGCTGGTATTAGGGCCCCGGTCACACGGCAAAGTTGCCGCGGGAGAGGCACGGATGGTGGGCGGATTGTCCCGGCGCGATCACACCCCAACATCTGGGAAGTGGAGTGCACCCGTGGCTTACCGCCGACAATGTGAGTTAAAAAACTAGTACCTCCAAGGTACTAGTAAACGTTTGCCACGGGCTGCCTCTAGACGCCCATGGTGTAATCGCGCCGCAGCGCGGCATTCCCCTCCGGTCCCTCGTTTACCCGCCGGCGCTGAGGGAAGGACCCGTGGTGTGCCACTGGTGCATCTAATCATGTAATTGCACATCAAATTGTGCGGGGGCAATTAGCCACACCTCCCCCCTGCGATATCCGACCCGTGTCCTAGGTCTGCCAACCTCAGGGGGTGGGGTGGAGATCTCCTGGAATTAGAACTGATTTCCAGGCAACAGAGACTACTTCCCATGGAGACAATGGATGCTTTGCAGAGTAGACTGTATGCTGTTATACCCCACTGAGGTCCTGCCCCTCCCCAAATCCCGGCCTAGTGGTGGGAAGTGCCATCAAGTCACCGCTGACTTATAACCACCCCGTAGGGTTTTCAAGACAAGAGGCGATCGGAGGCGGTTTGCCATTGCCTGCCTCTGCGTAGCAACCAGCATTCCCTTTAAGCTGAGTGAGTGTGAGCTAGCTCACAGTTTTTTAGCCTCTGGCTCACACATTTTTGTCTTAGCTCAGGAGGGATGGCTTCAGAGCAAACGAGTTTATGCAATAGCTAAATCACTTGCTCACAACATTAATGCCAGTAGCTCACAAATTAGAATTTTTTGCTCTCAAGATTCCACGGCTTAGAGGGAACATTGATTAGCAACCCTACACTTCATGGTGGCCTCCCATCCAACCAGGGCTGAGTCTACTTAGCTTCCAAGACCTGACGAGATTGTGCCAGCCTGGCAATAATGAAGTACATCGATGCAGTCAGGGCTTTTTTTGTAGAAAAAGCCCAGCAGGAACTCATTAGCATAATAGGCCACACCCAACAACAGAAACACATTAGCATATCCAGCCACACCCATGAGAGCATAGCTCATTAGCATATTAGGCTGCACCCCCATGTTACCAGAAGTGTCGACATCCAGCCACACCCACTTTTTCCTTCTTATTCTGTTTATCTTGTTTGTTGTCAAAACCCAGGGCTTTTTTGTAGCAGGAACTCCTTTGCATGTTAGGCCACACACCCCTAATGTAGCCAGTCTTAATGAGTTTCTGCTGTTGGGTGTGGCCTATTATGCTAATGAGTTCCTGCTAGGTGTGGCCAGCTTGGAAGCCAGCCGGAACTCTGTTCCTGTGCGTTCAACTTGGGAGCCAGACGGAACTCCGTTCCTGTGCGTTCCTGCCCAAAAATGGCCCTGGATGCAGTAATTAAGATGAGAGTGCTGAACTGTGTCTGACATTCCAAACTGTCGCATATGACTAAGTGTGCTGCTCCTTAACCCCTAGTACACGTGTGGCCAAACTTGCTTAATGTAAGAGCCACATAGAATAAACGTCAGATGTTTGAGAGCCACAAGGCATGAATAAATATCATATACATGTTTTAATTGGAAAATATGCAAATTTGCTTTTTATTAACATGAAATGAGAGTGCCAAAAATGAAAACAAAAGGGGTAAAAACAGATATTGATACTGATGTATATATTTATCCAATGATATGTATTTGTTTGCTAATTATATTTGTCTAAGAGAGGAGGGGTCGAAAGAAAGAATGAAAGAGGTGGAAAGAAAGAGAGAGAGAGAAACAAAGAAAGCAAATCGATGAGGGAGGGGGAGGGAGAGAGGAGGAGGGAGGGAAGGAAGAGAGAGAAAGGGAGGGAGAAAGACAGAAAAAGAGAGAGAAAGGTGGAGGGGTGACTTTGAGAACTCATTTAAAGTTGCTTTCTTTCTCTGCTCAAGCCTACCCTGGGAGGGGAACACTGGCTGGGGATGGGAAAACCGATTGGGGAGGCATGCCTCCCCTTTGCTTCCCCAGCCGCCCTGCCAGGAGCTGCACAATATGTTTGAAAGAGCCGCATGTGGCTCCCGAGCCGCAGTTTGGCCACCCCTGCCCTAGGAGAAAGTGCCATCAAGTCGCAGCTGACTTCTGGTGATCCCTGCTAAGTTTTCAAAATCTGATGAAATCGGGCTGGTGTAGGCAGGACAGGGCAACAACACCAGAAGAAGAGAAAAGAAATGAACTAAGTTTTAAAAATCTGATGAAATCGGGCTGGACAGGGCGACAACACCAGAAGAAGAGAAAAGAAATGAAAAAGTGCACATCTCTATATCTCTATAATATGCCGACCCTGTGGTGGTAGACAAGGGTCTCTCCCATGTTTCCAGCATAAAATCGAGTCCCTTGGACTGCCCTTCATACCTGACAGCATTGAAAGCAGGAAACATCTAAGGGAGGCGGGATCATTTGGTTGGCCTGCGGAAGAAATCCCAGACCAGACAAAGCCGTTTTTCCTCTCCAGGCTTCCAAATGATCGCACCAAACTAGTGTTGAGGACCAACTTTGAAACAAGAAGCCCAAATTAGGAGAAAGTGTTTATATTCCTCTTCTTCTTCTCCCCCTTCCCCCAGCCCCCCGGCAAATCTCTCATCGCTGTCGCTTCTGTTCACCAGGCATTATGGAGAAAGGGAAGTTTTTTATCCCATTATTGTTGTCGCATACTACCCTTAATTGCATAATTCAACACTTTTAAAGAGCATTTGGATGTAATTTGGATGCTTCATTGGATGGTGTTTGAAAGAAGCAGAGAATTAAATTAGGGGGAAAACACAAGAGGAAATTAGTGATTGCTTAAAAAAAAACCGATTGAGAAACTGGCAAAGGGCATCGTCGCACAGAAGTGAATAAGGCCCCCAAGATTGGCTGGTGGTTTAGCCCTGAGAATGGGCTTCCGCCACCGTTCCAGCGATTCACAAATTCTGTTTCAGGACATGCCAACTATGCCATGAGAGAGCAATTAATTAAAGGCCTCTGGAAGCTCAAAATACCGAAAGTGTAGCCGAAGCTGCGTGCTGTCTCTCTGCATGCTTCGTTGTTCTGACCTAGCTGCCTCTTAATTAGCCTCGGGATGGGGAAGTTTGTGGCATACCTGTATTGGATGTGATTGGATCATTCATTCCCTCCAGATGTAAAGAGACAGCAGAACTGTTCTCTCTCAGAGGAGACTGCGGGATGTGCCTAGAGGAAATGCACAGGGCTGCTACATGGACGTCATCCTTCATATGCCACGACAAATTACATACCTGTGTGTTGGCAGACGCTGCCTTTGACAGAAAAGTTCTACAATAAATCCTCTCCACCTAACTCTACTGAATGGTGGTACTAGAAGTCTCGCAGAGGATACGGATGGTTGTTGAACATCCTGTCCCAGATTCTTTCCCCCATTGTCAGAGAATGTAGCCTTGCTATCCACCATGAAGGTTCATTCTTGAAGTAGATGGAGGGAATCTAAACCCATCTGGGATGGCCTGCAGCCATTTTCTCTGTTATATCTACTCCCTACCTCTCTGTCAATAGTTGGGTTCAATGTTCCCTCTAAGCTGTGGAGTCTTGTGAGCAAAAATTGTGTTTTGTGAGGTACTGGCATTAAAGTTGTGAGCAAGCAATTTGGCTACTGCATAAATCAGTTTGCTCTGGAGCCATCCTTCCTGAGCAAACACAAAAATGTGTGAGCTGGAGGCTAAAAAGCTGTGAGCTAACTCACACTAACTCACCTTAGAGGGAACACTGGTTGGGTTCCAGGTCTTACCTGGCTGCCAGTGGGGGGGGTCACTCTCTGTGTCCGGGACTTTTCAGTAACCATAGAGGGTTTTCCCCCTCAAATGCTAGAGCATCTCCCGTGCAACATGTCCTGCACAATGACGTCACCTCCAGGTGATGTCATCGCACTGGGCACATTGGTGTGGACGGGGCTCTTTGGGGTTCGGGCTCCCCCCACCGGCCAGCAGGGCAGTCGCAGGTTGGGGCCCCCAAAACTGGGTAAACCCCCACCTCCATTGGAGGAATGGCAACCCTAGTCAATAGATAAGTTTAGTTTTGTTTTATTAAGAGGAGATGTCGCATCCTGTGCACAGGCTACTTCCCAAACTGGGATATTGCCCCCCCCCCCGCAGGCTACATAGTCCTGCTTTTGAAGGAGGTAGGAGGAGCAATATCCAGAGAGGCATGCTCAGAACACTAATTCATTCATATGCAGAGAGGCAGGCTCTTCAGCAAGTCGATAATTTTTAACTGTAACTAGTGATTTTGTCAGCCGTCGAAGCCTCACTGTCTTCACTCCAAAGTCCTCATTGCATTTTCTATTGTGAGAATCGAGCCCATGAATTTCCCCACACAATATTCAGATTTATCATGCCCGGATTTTGCTGTTGCCCTCAACTCGGTGGCCTAGGCTTGCTCAGTCTCGTCTCCTCTCAGAAGCTAAGCAGTATCGGCCCTGGTTAGTACTGGTTAGCGAAGGCATTTCGTAGAAAAAGAGCTAGGGGAACTCATTAGCATAACTCATTAGCATATGCCACATCCCCTGACATCAGGGGCCCGGCGGTGGACCTGCAAGGCCGGCGGAAGTGCGAGGAAACCCCGCCAAGGCCCTCCCTTGCCCCAGGCAGGCAGGGGTGGGGAGAGGCGGGGAGGAAGCAACTTACCCTCCCTCTTCTCCTGCCTCCTCCTGGCTGAATGAGGGCTGGAAGCGGGGCGGCCGGAAGCAGGGGGTGGGGCTTCGAGGCTTTCCACCACCCAATTTTCCCATTAAATGTTCACCATTTGAATGTTATTGTGGTCTCAATGGTTCATAAGAAATTAAGAAGAGCCCTGCTGGATCAGACCAATAGTTCATCTAGCCCAGCATCCTGTCTCACACAGTGGCCAACTAGTTCCTCTGGAGGGCTACGAACAGGGCATAGAGGCCAAAACCTTTCCCAATGTTGCCTCCAAGCTCTGAGATTCAGAGGATCAGTGCCTCTGACTGTGGAGGTTCCCCTCAGCCACTATGGCTAGTAGCCATTTAAAGCCATTTAAAGACTTATGGAGCTGTGGTGGCTCAAGTGGTTAAGATGCTGAACTGCAGGCTGTGGAAGGTCAGTAGTTCAGCAGTTCGAGACCCGGGTGCCGCATGATGGAGTGAGCTCCCATCTCTGGTTCCAGCTCCTGCCAACCTAGCAGTTCGAAAGCAAGAAATTGCAAGTAGATAAATAGGGACCACTTCAGTGGGAAGGTAACAGCGTTCCGTGCGCCTTGGTGTTTAGTCATGCCGGCCACATGACCATGGAAACGTCTTCGGGCAGCGCTGGCTCTTCGGCTTTGAAATGGAGATTAGCACCTCAGTCCTAGAGTCGGATTCGACTGGCTTTCGAGCAAAAGAACCTTTACCGTTTTAAAGACTTATCCTCTATGAATCTTATCTAATCCCCTTTTAAAGCTGTTTATTAATATCTCGAGTAATGTAAAATGGTGTAACAATGGCATAAAAATATCATTAAAATAACCAAAAGAATGCCAAGATTGAAACTAGGCAAAATGAATCAAGAAAAGGCATCTTTGTATGTCTTAACTTGTAAAGAACAACCTGCTCGGCTCTGCGGGGGGGTGCTTCAAACTTTCTAAAAGTTTATTTTAGCCATCAAAAGTTCGGGGGACACTGCTCCATGCCCTTGGGGGGTGGTCACACTGGAAGGTGAAAGGAAATAAGCTGATTCTTATTGTTGTTTTGTGATCTCGGACGTAAATTTTCCAGATTGAACATTCTGTTTCTCGTAGTCTCTCCCCCCCCCTCCTGCCGCCTACCTCCATCTGATCTGTTTAATGCAGACGGCACCTTTCATCTGATTGCAATCTATTACTGATTGAGAGACAGAAATTTTGCCCGTGATGGAGCCAGGAAAGAGATGTATTTAACCCTTCTAATCTTTTCTCATCCTTTCTCTCCTTTTCTCCTCTCTCTCTCTCTCTCAAATTTTCTTTTCTTAGAACTTAAGTTCACAAAAAGGACCTTTAAATCAAAATAGACAAGAACAAATTGGGAGGGGGAGAAAAAAAATCTCCCCCCCCCGAAAAATGCCCATATCAGATTACTTCCTCCGCTTTGTCTCCAT
Source organism: Gekko japonicus (assembly GCF_001447785.1). Taxonomy (NCBI): domain Eukaryota; kingdom Metazoa; phylum Chordata; class Lepidosauria; order Squamata; family Gekkonidae; genus Gekko; species Gekko japonicus. The sequence goes on from NW_015161408.1 coordinate 1,368,440, forward strand.
ATATTGGTCTTGAACTGAGGATGGAAATGGGAGGTGGGAACTTAACGTGACTTTCTCTCGTCCTTTTTACAAATGTCACAAGTGAGATGGGGAGATGGAATACGGGTTGCCCTAGGTTGAGGCTAGCCCCATAGAAAGCAGATAATAACAACAGACTGCCCACTAAAATGATAACAATCTGCCAGTTATGGATCATTGCTTGGTTAGGGTTGCCAACCTCTAGATGGGGCCTGGAGATCTCCTGGAATTACAACTGATCTCCAGACAATAGAGATCAGCTATTCTGGAGAAAATAGCAGCTTTGGAGGATAGGTTCTATGACATTTTACCCCACCGAGGTCCTTTCCCTGCCCAAGTCCTGCCTTCCCCAGGTTCCATCCAGTGTTCCCTCTAAGCTAAGTTAGTGTGAGCTAGCTCACAGTTTTTTAGCCTCCAGCTCACACATTTTTTTCTTGGCTCAGGATAGATGGCTCCAAAGCAAACTAATTTCTGCAGGAGTCAAATCACTCACTCACAACTTTAATGCCAGTAGCTCACAAAGTAGAATTTCTGCTCGCAAGACTCCACAGCTTAGAGGGATCATTGGTTCCATCCCCAAATCTCCAGGAATTCCCAAACCTGGAATTGGCAACCCTAGTGGAGATGCTACATATTTTGCCACAAATACATTCAGTACTCAAATTTAACATGTTTGGAGGTGTTTTAATCATGTCAGCCTACCATGACTTACAAAAATGGCAACGATCAATCTACCAATTTTTCTGGGAAAATAAAAACACAAGGGTGAGCTTGAAACAATTTGTAGACCAACAGAAAGAGGAAGGTTAGGAATACCAGATTTAACAAAATATTATGAGCCCTCCATTCTGGCAAATTTTATGTGATCATGCATAGGGAATGTAGAGGAAAACTGGCTGCAAATAGAAAGTTTCTACTCATCTCCACTTTCACTTGCAGAGGCTTATTGAGGGGGATCTAAACACAGACCTCTAAGCATCAACGATAATCATCTCTTAGATGCAACCTGAAAAATTTGGGATGAACGGAGGCAGATCTTAGCCCCAGAGAACTCACTGCTAAAGCCTTTTTAAAATCGAGTGCTTCCCCCCAGGAAAAGAACATACAGCTTTCTCGAAATGGCGCCAGGCAGGGATAACCTGATTAATAGATTTACATGATAAAGGCAAGATCATAGAAAAGACCCAACTGGAAGAAAAGGTGGGGCAAACAATTCCCTGCAAATTGCACATGTGTTAAGGAACAAACAACACAACCTAGGGCCAGATCCTTAACAGATTTTAAGCAACTAATGAAAGAAAAAAATGGATCTTCATCAGGCCTCATCTCTAAAATATATCAGACAAGGGGCGGGACCTGCGATACTCGTGGGGGGGGGACCTTCACACATGAGGCAGAGGAGGAAGCAGCAGGAGGAAGTAAGTGCCCTCCATCCCGCCGGTTCCTCCCCCGTCTCCTCCACACACCCCCGCTCGATCTCC
>NW_015161408.1:1369972-1389688 GCF_001447785.1 Gekko japonicus
CGCTGCTGCTCTTTCCCCCCCGCGCCGCTGCTCTTTCCCCCCTCCCCCCCACTGCCTCCGAAGCAAGGCCTGTGCGGCTCTTTCCCCCCGCCGCCTCCAAAGCGAGGCCCGAGTGGCTTGCCGCTCAGGCCTCGCTGCTGTTTCCCCCCCACACTTCGAAGCAGCGGTGGCAAGGGAGTTCGCAGAGCATTCCCTGCGCATGCGCAGGAGACACTCTGTCACTTTTGGGGGGATTTAAGTATCCCCCCAGTATTTTTTCTGGGTTTTTAGATTTTTGTGCACACCTGGGGACTGCCCCAAGTGTGCACAAAAATTTCCCTCCCCCCAGGTGTCCCTGATGCGCGGATTTAGGTATCCGCACGCACGGGGGCGACTTGGCTATTAGATATATAGATATTGCTTTCCATTGATAGCATCAAGACTTTGAAAAGTCTTGATGACCAGATGAGAATATGGACCTGTCCCAGCTTTAAATCAAATATCTTGAACGTAAGATTCCAAATGTTTAAGATGACAGCTAGATGTTACTTAACATCAACACATTTAAATATAATAAAAGCAACAAATGGCAAAAAAGTTGGGAACAATATGTCACAGGGGATTTCCTGCAATGTTGGTGGGGGTTTGTGTATGCTAATACTTTCTGGAGACAAGTGTTGCAGGAAATACATATGATAACAGGCTATAACCTACCCTTGAAATCAGAAACAGTTCTCTTAGGAATATGGGAGGATTCTCTTTCTAACAAGGTGAAAAAAGAGCTGATAGTGATCTTACTAGCAGGGGCAAGGATCTTACTTGTAGCATGCTGGAGACACATACAAACCCCTTCCCTAACAACATGTAGAGAAAAACTGTGGGAATATTTTGCATTAGGAAAGATAATGCAACATAATACCTTAAACACACAGGAAAATACATCCTCGGAATTTGTGGAGGTCTGGCATCCAGTGATTCAGTACTTAACAAAAAAATGGCATCATGCCCAATAACCCATATTATAGGGAAATGATGTACTTTTGAAAATTAATTAAGTAATGCTCAATGGTTTCGAGATTGTTTGCTAAATGAGTACTGTTCGTGAATAAAGACGGTTGATATATTGTATTTGTAATGAAAAATTATATGAAAAACTTGTTATACCTGTAATCAGTTAGCACTTTATGTACTGCTCATTGATATTGCTACTTACTGTTATATTACTATTATATGATTGTAAACTTTATTTGTTAAAATAAACAGTTTATTATTATTATTATTTTTAAAAAAAGGTCAGCCAATCTTTCAGCCTGTTTGGCTTGTGCCAGACAGCCACGAACGTATGCCGAACGTATGCCACATTGGGTTTGGCAAAACTGTACATGCACAGAAATGCTGCCAATTCAAACCCATCAAGCAGCCATTAGTGTCACTAGGGACTACTTAGACAATCACCTAAGGGTAGGATTTTATTTGAACATAGCATTTATTGATGATCAATTTATATGATTTGCGACTGGTTTAATTGTCTGCTTGAACAATTGCCTGCCGAGTGGAGCAGTTGTGTAGCAATGACGGGGTGTTGGCGATAGCAGAACTCAATTGGGTTGTCTGAGAATGCGTGCATGAAAAGATAATTGCATTGAGCTGCATGGTTAGGAAGGAATACAGTAAAACAGCCTGCCAAACAACCATGAACCAGTTGACAGTCGAACTGGTCATCGAAAAATCAGCTCCCTGGCGATCAGGACACAAGCTGAACGGGAGAGCGGTCAAGCATCCCTGAGCATCACTAACCCATACTTGACACCCAGATTTGCAAACCAACTGAACAGCTTAGCAGTTTGTTTGTTTGTTTACCCTTCTTTCATCCAGGAAAGGAAGGGAGCAAGGATGATCACTCTCCTTCCTCCAAGCTATTTTTTTTACCTGTACATCTTAGTGGGTTACTTTTGTCCTGGGTCTTACCCTTGTACTGGTCAAAAATTACTGAGTTCAGCCCCTGACTCCACCCCCAGAATCTGTTTTAATTCCCCAGCTGAATCCATCCTTCTGCTTGCACCACCCCCTTCCTCTTTCTATGTTCTTCACAAATAGGCAGGCAACAAAATGGGGTTAAAGGAGCCCCTGGCGAGCTGCTTAGTGGGTCATCATTACTTATGTTTGGTGTAGTGGTTTGGTGTAGATGAAAGAACTCTTTAACTATTACATGGAGGCTTACTTCAGACATAATGGCAAATCACGGTTTGATGCTATGCCAGTGAGTCTCATGGTCACATACTGCTTTCTCTCCGAGCTTGTGTACTTGGATGCCACCCTGTCCAGTGATCCCTCTAAGCTGAGTTAGTGTGAGCTAGCTCACAGTGTTTTAGCCTCCAGCTCACACATATTTGTCTTAGCTCAGGAAGGATGGCTCCAGAGCAAACTAATTTATGCAGTAGCCAAATTGCTCACTCACAACTTTAATGCCAGTAGCTCACAAAGTAGAATTTTTGCTCACAAGGAGCATTGACCCTGTCTATTGGTTGGCAAGCCAGAGTTTCTGTTACATGTGAAGCGGATAAACTAGTTTGTCTTAATCATATGGTTTGTTTTCATCACATTGACTTTCAAAGAATGAGGTACTAATCATATTTTTCTTATAATGGCAAACAGTGGTTTGCAGACGGAGCGGAAGGGGATAGAAACGCGGTAGGTGAGGAGAGAGGGCAGAGGAGGAGGGACTGTGCTTATCTCAGGTTGTTCACATAATGCCAAATGTTGGCTTGACATCAGGGGTCATTTGGGGGGGACGCGGGGGGACGTCATCCCCCGGGTGAGGTGCGGGAAGGCGGGGCCTGGAGCTCCCTACTGGTGCCCGCTGGAGGTCGCCGCCGGCTGTGGGGAGGGCACACTTCCGGTGATGTCAGGGGGTGTGGCATATGCTAATGAGTTATGCTAATGAGTCCCCCTAGCTCTTTTTCGACGAAATGACCCCTGCTTGACATACATCTGAACGGAGTGCTGACTGAGAATATATGCGGTGAACATATGGGGCAACCGAACACTGTTTTCAACGGCTCTGGCTACTCATGAGCCAAACCTCAGTTCTCTTCGTCAGGCAGCTGTCCATCTCAAGTGGCATGTCCAACACCTGCACATCTGCACAGTGGCTGTTGTGGAGGAGTTTCATTTCTTCTGCCTTTTGACCTCTTGTGTTCTTTCAAGACAGCTGGATCAGTCTCCCCCCCCCCCCCCCGGCCCAGGGAGGGGAGGGCCAAGTAGTGAAATTATGCCAGTGGGTGGAAATGGTTGGCTCCCATTGGGCTCTGTGAGGACCCTTGTGTGCAAATTACTGCAGAATCAGACAGACTGGCAGCCATTAACCTTGATGAGACAGATGCCATACGGTAAGACTGGAAAAACAACAACACGGTGTGTATTCGTTCATGATTGACTGCTTTTGTTCGTGCTTCGTTTAAACAACTGGAACCAGAATGTGGTTAGATAGTGTCAGTGTGTGCAAACATTAATGTTTATGCAAAGAAGTAAACAAAATGAACAGGCCTGAGTTGCTTATGAGCAACCTGGACTGCCTGCCAAACATTTGGCTTCCTTCTTGTGGTAGACAAACGGATGCGAGCCAAACCAACAGGTGTTTGAGAATCCTTACTCTGAACTGCATCGTTCATACTCTTCCCTCTTCTCCAGAGAGCTAATGCTGTATATTGGTTAGAGTACTGGACCAGGATCACGGGAACACAGGTTCTTGTCTGTGCTCAGCCATAAAGCTCATTGGGTGACCTAACTAGTAATTCTCTGTCAACCTAACTGGCTTCTCATGTGAAGATAAAATGGGTTGGGGAGAGAGCTGTGTATACATTCCTGAGCTCCATGGGAGAAGTTCCATAAAATGTGTTAATAGGTAGAGAGAAAGATACTTTCCACCCACAGTATGCTGTATGCATTTACTCTGCAGGAGCCAATCTTGCATTGTGTGTGTGTGTTCTTTTGCTTAAAGATCTACTGCAGGACAATTTATGTTCTTTCTAATGCATGATCCGCAATTCAAAAGGAACCTTCATAAGTTCAATGAGTAAAAGGGCAGGCTGTGTGTGTGTGGGGGGGGCGGGCGGAGACGTACTGCCACCAGTTGGAGATTGAATTTCTAGGGAAAGGGAGGCAGAAACCTAAAGTAGGGGTAAGTCTTTTCTTAAAGCACCTCCAAAAGTCCCCCAAAAGGCAAACCAGGTGAGGGGTTTTTTTTACAGGCAGATACTAGCAACTGAGATTGGAACATCTGTGTCCTGCATTGGGCCAGCATCTGTAGTCTGTGCCAAGGTAACACCGCCGTTTACATGCATTGATCATTTCAAAGAAACCTGTGCAGGGGTTTTAATGCCTTGCAAATTGCTTTTTCTTCTCTGCAATTTACATCTGCGATTGCATCGAGCATATTTAGGAGCTTTTCCGAGCTGCCACAAACAATGACAAATCTCTCCCGAAAACATTAGTCTGCTGCAGTAAATTTGACGAGGGAGAGACAGACAGAGACTTCAATCTGTTTCGGCCCCTCCGCTGAATTATCCTGGTCACCTTTTAACTCTTTGTTGGCCAATGATGCTTTGGCATCAAGACTCCAAGAGGTGGTGCAACCTGGCACAGAGACACCCCCGGCATGCCGACAGGATCTATATGACAAATTCTCCAGCTGTGAGTGACGATCCTGTAATTGCACTGATTCATAGGCAGTCGGGAAAGGAGGCCGATGCAATCAGGTACAGAGCAGTAGTGGGAAAGTTTAGTAGCAGCACTGGCAAATCACCATACCCTGCACATTTTGAAAAGTTTCGAAAAAGAAGATGCTTGACATTATTTCTCCGAATGCTGTCGAACTGAGATGAGTAAAATCGGGCCAGTTCTGATTGTGTACATTTTCATGGTCGCCAGTCTCAATCCACCTTGTCTTCACTGCAATGGAAGTGCTAGAACGGCTGTCAAGTTGTAGGTGACTCCTGGGGATCCTGTGGGGCTTTCAGAGCAAGAGGCATCAGAGAGGGTTTGCCATTGCCTGCCTCTGCATAGCGACCCTGGTATTCCTTGGTGATCTCCTGTCCAAATGCTAACCAGGGCTGACCTTGCTTAACTACTGAGAGCTGATGAGATCAGACTAGGCCGGGCCATCCAGGTCAGGACAACAATTATTTAGGGTGAAGTTCGTCAATAGATAGACTGACAGGCCTACAACGCCAAGACCATGGCCATACAGCCCGGAAAATCTACAGCAATTTATACATTTATATTTATACATTCAACTTTATATCCCGCTCGAACCCCTTGTCAGGGGGTCTCTGAGCGGCTTACAATTCGGTGCTAGTCACCATTTTACTACCCTAACTATGGCCACATATATTTGTAAGGGGCAGGGAAACCTACCGGCACCCCTATGGTGGTGGTTGGTAGTTGGTCCTGTTGGTTCCGGCGGTTCCTCAGGCGGGGGGCCCTCCTCGGCGTCTGGCGTCAACCTTCCTCTCTCAAGGCGCGCGACTCCCGTTTCCTTCCGGTTTCAGCTGCGTCCTTTCCGGCTCCGCTGTGCCGGCTCTTGACGTCATCACGACCTTCTCCTCGGTGGCAGTCGCTCGATGTTCTACCTTCTAGCCACCAGGGATCGCTCCTCTGGTTGCGCCCGCTCGCCGCCGCTGCCGCCACTCGCTTGCTTGCCGCCGCCGCCATCTTCATGCCATCGGAACCAGAGCTTGCTTGCCGCCGCCGTCCATCTTCAGCCACCACACAGGCAGGGTGCCCCCCACCCTACTAAGGGTGGGTACCCATTTATCTACTTGCAATTAAGTTGCTTTCGAACCGCTGGATGGGCGGGACGCAACAGATGATAAATAGACAGACAGAGAGACAGACTGCTTTCACCTGATTGTTTGATTGATCTGCAGGGCTGGCAGCTGCCCCCGCCCCAATGTCCCTTTAATTCTTTTTCCTTGATGAGGAAGGGCCTCGGACTTACTGTGCCCGCCATTGTCTCTGGATGGCAGAGCCTGCCTTGGCCTTAACAGCTGGAGGATGGCTGCAGGGACCCTGGGCTATCGGACAGGCTCATGGCTTTGAAGCTTGGCTGGGGCAGCGCGTGGGTCTGTGAAGCATCCTCGAGCCTTGCAGAGCCCCACCAGTGATTCCTGGTCCCATGCACCGCACCAGCCAAGCCTCACAGCCAGCAGCCTGCCTAGTGATTGTGGTGAGCTTATTCACAAGGATGGTTTCACATAGAGATGGTCCCTTTAACAGCTGACACCTGAGATAGGGATCGAAGTAGTAACAAAAAAAAACTGTGCAGGAGTTTGCGCTAATAAATTTGAAATATTAATCAAAAAGATTTCATACAAAAGAGTGTACAGTATTTGCATAACATTTCAAATACAAGTGAAGACGGTGATCTCCAGAATGTCCTGCCATTTCGACACAATTTCATTTCAACTGATTCATCATTTCATGGATCTCTCAGGATTGTCTAAAACATTGTAGAAACAGTTTCTAGAAAAGCCTTTCCATAGAGAGACACCACATGTATACATAATTGTTCAGAAGCAGCACGGGTCATTTCGTAGAAAAAGAGGTGCAGGAGCTCATTAGCGTAACTTATTAGCATAACTTATTTGCATGTGCCACACCCCCTGACATCACTGGAAGTGTGTCGGAAGGCAACACCCACCACTCAGGGTTCACTGGATTGTTTTGGATTGCTAGCTATGGGGGGGGGGACACACAGATCTGCCCTCACAGAGGAGGGAGAGCTAGTACCTGAAGGCGGGCTGGGGGGGGGTGCTCTGCAACTTACCTGGCTGCTTCTTGTTCCTTGTGGCCTGATTGAGGGCTTCTGGGAGCAGGGGGTGGGGCTTTTTGCATGTGCCCTCCCCCTGGGCTCCTTACTGCCGGAGCCCCGCTCCTGTGCGCTCCCACAGGAAACAACCCCTGAGAAGAAGACTTGTGTCGAAACAGCAGAACATTCCGGAGATCACCGTCTTCACTTGTATTTGATATGTTATGCAAATACTGTACACTCTTTTGTATGAATCTTTTTGATTAATATTTCAAATTTATTAGCACAAACTCCTGCACAGTTGTTGTTTTTTTGTTACTACTTCGGTCTGTTCAGGGACTGTGGCCATCAGCTTTAGACCTGAGATAGGGATGCCGGCCTCCAGGTGGGACTGGGGGATCCCCTGGAAATACAAGTCATCTCCAGACTGTGGAGCTCAGTTCCCCTGGAGGAAATGGAGGCTTTGGAGGGTGGATGCTATGGCATTGTTCTCCACTGAGGTCCCTGTCCTCCCCGGGCTCCTCCCCCAAATCTCCAGGAGTTCCCCCATCCCATCCTCCACTGGTGGCTGGGGGGGGGGACACCTGGTAACCCTAACCTGAGAACTTGTATACGTGTATACCTTTTAGTCCGCTATTGGCTGTGGCTGTTGACAAAATGCTAACACCTGATCTCTCAGACTGTATCATTAAGAAGATTTATGGTTGCCACATCCCCCTGGACACCAGCAGGGGGTGGAGGGGTCGGGTCCAGGTTAGGGAGCCCCTGGAGATTTGGGGGTGAAGCCTGGGGAGCATAGGGACCTCAGTGGGGTGCAAGGCCACAGAGTCCACCCTCCAGAGCAGCCCTGTTCTCCAGGGAAGAATGAAGGTGAGGTGTCATCCCAGGGGGTCCCCAGTCCCCACCTGGAGGCTGGCATCCCTAAGAAGCTCTGCTCTCTCACAACACTAGAACTCATGAGTACCCGATGCAGTGATTAGGCAACAGGTTCCAGACAAACAAAACTAAATTCCTTTCCCCCCCATCAACGAGTAGTTAAATTGTGAACTACACTGCCATTGTATGTCATGATGGTCATGGACACAGATGGCTTTAAGAGGGAATAAATCAGATTCATGGAGGAGGTGTCCATCAGTGGCTACAAGCCATGGTGAATAAAGGGAACTTCCATATACAGAGGCAGGATACCTCGGAATACCAGTGCCCAGAGGCAGCCTTAGCAGAAGGCTTTGTCCTCTATGACTTGTTTGTTGGCCCTTTGGGGCAAGTGGTTTGGCTGCCATATGAACCTGGTCTGATCCAGCAGGGTGGTTCTTAGGTTGCTATGGTGACTTTTCATGTCCATTGTCCAGGGAGCAAGTGTTTGGGACTGGTTATTTATTTATTTATGTTATAGCCCACCCTACTCACCAAGGCAGGCTCAGGACGGCTTCCACTAAAAGTTAAAACAGATTAAAATTATAAAACATTTGTAAGGTGCTACATATACAGTAGGGGCCACGGTGGCTTAGAGGTCAAGGCACTGAGCTGCAGACTGGAAGGTTTGTCGTTCGGCTGTTCGAGACCCTAGTGCCGTGTGACCGAGTGAGCTCCCGTCTCTGGCCCCAGCTCCTGCCGACCTAGTGGTTCGAAAGCAAGAAACTGCAAGTAGATAAATAGGTACCACTTTGGTGGAAGGTAACAGCGTTCTGTGCGCCTCGGCATTTAGTCATGCCAGCCACATGACCACAGGAAAGTCTTTGGACAGCGCTGGCTCTTCAGCTTGGGAACGGAGATGAGCACCGCAACCCTAGAGTCGGATCTGACTGTCTTTTGAGCAAGGGAAACCTTTTCCTTTACCTTTACGTATACAGTACTACATACTGGATGACGAGAACATAATTTTAATATCACCATAGTTGTAGAAGAGAGTTAAACCCCTAAAGGTAGAATAATATTCAACGAGAGTGCATATTTTGGGAAGAGAAGGAAGTTCTTTTCAGGAACTGTTTCTTCTCCTCCAGTTCTATACAAGCAGGGCCTTACAGGGATGCCACGGAATGTCCCAAGATGAAATATCCGGCCCCTTTGATTACTTCATCAGTAGTGTTAATTCCAACAGGCTGAAGACTTGCCTGGCTTATGCATATTCATGGGCCTCCTCTTCTCATTCATATTCCTGAAGCGATGCCTCCAGGCACACTGTGAGCAAAGCTGCCAGAGGCACAGAGAAGAAGCACCACTCTGGAAGCAGCCACAGTGGGCGAATGCCTGGGTGGAAGAACATGGATAAGGGGCTGTGAATGCACATTTGTTTCCTCACATTATCTCCCCTTTCCCTCAAGGAAGAGATCTCAACCCCAAGGAAAAAGGTCCGAGCAAGACCATATGCCACCCTCCTGCAGATACATCTGGGCGATCAAAGGAAATGCTCCCAAACCACTTCTAATTAGTTTTTTTAAAAAATAAATAAATAAAATTGAAAACTGCAAAAAGGCCTCCAAGTGGCCAGCCAAGCTGTGCACTCTTCTGGCAGCAAGACATCCAAGAAGGGGATGCGATGGAAGACGCTCCCCACCGCTGCTCTCTTGTAAGCTGCCGGGCTGTCATTGTTCTGACAAAGCCTGCAATTTCAGCTGGAAAATGTCAAATAGCCTTAACTGGATTAAGGCTGTGAAGCATTGGCACCAGCCGTCTCTGATGTTTATCTCCACCCCATCCTCTGAGAGGTTAAGAGTGCTGAGAGCATCCGGCGAAGCCAAGCCGAGAACAACACAAAGCCCTAAGCCTCCTGTACCGAACTGAAGCTGGCCATTCGGTGGCATTGCACAAGCTGGGGGATGGAATGGCTATATTAGGGGGTCTTCCACATGGTGCCTGCTGATACCTTTCCTGGCGCCCGCCAAGTGCTTTGAGGAAACAGGTGGGGTCGGGTACCACTTTCCCCAGCAAGGCTTCTAATTGGCCACTCCACTGGAATTTTCATTGGCTTTAGATGGTTTTGCAAAGGTCGCTTTGGCAGTATCTGCCACCACAGCACAAGGATCTTCACTATGTGACTGAAGGTAAGCCGTGATGGTCATTTTGTGGCTGCCTCTGCCTCCTGCAGCGGCCATTTTGTGGCTGCGCTAGGGTTGGGAAATACCTGGAGATTTGGAGGGTGGCGCCTGAGGGCAGAGTTTGGGGAGGGGAAGGTCTTCAGTGCCATAGAGCTCACCTTCCAAAGCAGCCATTTTCTCTATTGCCTGGAGATCAGTTGTAATCCCAGGAGATCTCCAGCCATCGCCTGGAGGCTGGCAACCCTAGGCTGCACCCACCATGTTGTGTCAGAATTCCATTTGGGCCTTCAGTATGACAAAGGTTGGGGACCCCTGTGCTGTATCCTTGTATCTCTGTGGGCCAAGCCTTTTTCCCCTGTGATTGGTCATCACCAAAATGTATTAGCATCTCTTGCCTTGAAAACTCTATGGAGGTGCCATAAGTCGCCTGTGACTTTATGGCATGCATTTCACACACACACCATGGACACCTCTTCATTAACTGCTAGCACAATCTGCCTCAGGCCCTTTATGCTGTTGTGCATGTTTTTGCATCATTGTCCAGAAGTTTGGGGAACCATGGGAAATGTAGTTCTCATGGTAGGCAGTAGGGTTGCCAGGTCTGGTTGTTCCTCCAGCAGGGAATTTGGGGGGCACTCCAGGGGTGGGCGAAGTCATTGCATGATGTCCCCAATGACGTCACCTGGAAGTGATGTCATCACATCAGGGACGCTCTGGTATTTGGGCAAAACTCTATGGTTTTTTCGACCTCAAAGCCATAGAGTTTGCCCAAATACCGGAGCATCCCCCGCGACGACATCACTTCCGGGTGATGTCATTGCATCGGGGACGTCACAGGGTGACATCCCTGTTTAGGAGTGGGACTTCTCCACCTGCCAACTGGTCCGCAGCAGAGTGGAGCCCCCGAAACCAGGGATTCCCCCACCCGGACCTGGGGGCTGGCAAGCCTAGTTGGCGGTGGCTCTTTTTACTGCATAAGGTTGCCAGCCTCTAGATGAGGCCTGGAGATCTCCCAGAATTACAGAACAATCTGATCTCCAGTTTATAGAAATAGTAGTCATATAAATCATCTGCTCTCCAGACTGGTGTCCTGGGCCAGTCTGCTTTAACTGAAGAGCACTCAGCTGATGCAGATAACAGCCCCGTCAACACCTCTGAGACTCAGCCAGCTGATGCTCCTAACGAACCTGAGACAGCAGAGGCAGGTCCTAGTGCCCCAGTGGATGAAGACAGCAGGCAGTCCAGCCCCATGAGCACTGGGAACACGGAAAAGACAACCCAGTGAGGTGGCACCTCAACAACCCAAGATCGTGGGGAAACTTCACAGGCTGCCTCGCTTCCTCTGTCCCCAGAGCCAGGGGGGTGCGCGCTTGGAGCTCCTCGAGAGGAGGTGGAGTGCATGCCTTGCTGCCCGGTGACTGCCAGAGCAAGAACACCTGGGGTTAATGGACAGTGCTTTCGCAAGCGACAAGACCCAGCTGTGAGCTGCTGACTGCCAGAACAAAAAGAACACCTGGGGTTAATGGACAGCGCTTTCGCAAGCAACAAGACCCAGCTGTGAGCGGCTGATAAAGGATGAGGTTTCAGAGGAAGAAGGCATGGGAGCAACTTGTCATCTCCCTGGAGACGCACAACCACACCACCCGGACCTGTTTCTGGCTGTTATTCCTGACCCTTTGGCTTTGACCCTGGACCTGCTTGACAACACCTCTCAGACCTGCTTGAACTCTGTTTCTTGGACCCTCGGCTGGCTTCCCTTGTGTATGACTCTTTGACTGAACTCTTGACTTGCGCTTCTGGTTAATGACTCTGTCTCGTCCCCTTGGTCTTGGCTGAGTCTGCTCTGACCCAGGACAATTATAGAAATGAGTTGCCCAGGAGGAAATCACTGCCCTGGAGGGTGAACATTATGGCATGATACCATGCTGAGCTCCCTGCATTCCCCAGACCCTCCGATCCCCAGGGTCCACCCCCAAATCTTTAGGAATCTCTGAAGTCAGAATTGGCAGTCCTGTTGCTGCAGCATGTCTGTGTCTAACAACCCCAGGTAGGGTTGCCAGGTCCAATTGTCACACTGCTGGAGGGATTGGGGAGAACGTTCTGGGAGTGGGGGGACCTTGTGTGACATGCATACATCTCCTGGAAGTGACTTGGGCATGCTGGTGATGTTGGGGGTGACACTCTGCTTTTTGGGCAAAACTCTATGGTAAAATCACCCTCAAACCATAGAGTTTTGCCCCAAAACCAGAGCATCACCCACCCCATGTCACCGATGTACCTACATCACTCCTGGGTAATGTCAGCACATCACACACAACATATCTGTTTGGGGGGAATTTCCTCCCACCGGCCAGCTTGCTGCTGGTGGGCAGGAGCCCACAAAAACTTGGGATCCCCCACTCCCACCTGGGAAATGGTAACCCTAACCCCAGGGCTATATTCCTCATGGTTTCCAGCACCCCTAGAACCTACCTACTGCATTGAAAGCTTTTGAATGTCCCCTGCTGCACCGTGGAGTTTCTTTCCAGGACTGGGGCAGACCCTGAGTGAGTTGTGAGCTCCTAAACAGCCCTGCAGGGGGATGGAAGAGAAGCTAGTGTGGTCATTGGCAATCCCGGTCTCCCCCCCCTCTCTTTTCCTCTTAATTCAGTGTGTTGAAGGCTTGCCAGTTTGCATAAAAGAATCATGGAACTCATAAATCAATCTCGAGAGCTTCTGTTCTCTGTAGAGGGAGAAATAATAACCTTAAACAAAACAAGCTGACGGCCGGGGAAAGGAATTCCTAATGACAAAACTTGGCTTCCCGAGGAGGACACCAGAGGGTTTGGCAAAACAAGATTAAGCCTGCTGTGCCCAGACTCTATTACTCCAGACATTACTATGGGCGGCTGGACTGATGATTCTACAGGTGAAAAAGTAACCCTCTGGAACAATGGGAAGGCACACAACGAAACAAGCAGATTGCAAACTGAGAACGCTGGGATGGCAATGGCACGGGGTTATTTATTTATTTACCTTCCGATTTATACCCCGCCCTACCCCGCCGAAGCAGGCTCAGGGCAGCTTACACAGGATAAAATACATATTAACAGTCAAATGACCATAAAACATTTTAGAACAATTCATTGAAGCAATACAGTGTTAAAGTGCTAGCTGTGTTATTTTGATGTCACACCAGTGGCGCTGCTGCCTGAGTGCATTCCATAGGTTGTTTAGGTTTCCAGCTCACTGCTCTTCCTGGGGATGCCAGCCTCCAGGGGGGACCTGGGGACCCCCTGGAATTACAGCTCCTCTCCAGACTGCAGGAGACAGTTCCCCCAAAGAAAATGGATGCTTTGGAGGGCAGACTCGATGGCATTGTGTACCCCACAGAGGTCCCTGTCCTCCCCAGGCTCTATCCCCCAAACTCCAGGAGGTTCCCAATCTGGATTTGGCAACCCTGATTGCCCCATTCCTTGGTGGTGGCCAGGGAGGGAACTGGGAACCCCAAATGGCAGGCATCTGTTTGCAGCTCTTGCAATCACTTAGAGAGTGATTTGGGGGGGGGGGAGTTGAACGAACATGCCCTATTCCCTTTTCTGTGCCCTGAAAGTAATGTTCTACCTTTCCCCATAGACGTGAACAGCCGCCGTTAATTTGCATTGGAGAACATAGTGGCGCATGCTCAGGGACTGGAGCTAACCTGCTTTGGCTTGAGGAGAGCATGTTTGACCTCTCCTAGCCATGCTGGTTGCGTCCCCTTGAGGACCAAGCCCTGTGCTGAGCGCATAGCCTCATATCGGGTGTTGTTTCTTGGTCAGACCAGAGTGTGACACATAGATGGGACCCTACAACTTCTTGAATGCTTTTGCTTCTTGGGGGCTTCCAGAAATTCTCTAGAAATCGAGGGCATCCAATGAAGCTGATGGGCAGTAGATTCGGGATGGACAAAAGGAAATAGTTCTTTACACAGCCATTGATTAAAAGGTGGGATTCACTGCAAGAGGATGCAGTGATGGCCACAGGAATAAACACCTTTAAAAGGGGATTAGACAGATTCGAGGAGGACAGGCTTATCAGTGGCTTCTAGCCATGGTGACAAAAGGGAACCTCCACATTCAGAGGCAGTCAACCTCTGAATCCGAGTGCCAGGAGCAGAGGTAATTTCGGGGGGATTGCGAGTGCCTCCCCCCCTGCCGCCCCCCCCCGCTGCCTGCCTGGGGCCAGGGAGGGCCTTCGCGGGGCTTCCTTGCACTCCCACCGGCCTTGCAGGTCCACCACCGGGCTCGGCAGTGGAGCTGCAAGGCCGGCGGCAGCAGCCGGGACCGTTGGGGGCGGGGTGTGTGGCCTTATGACACACTTCTGGTGATGTCAGGGGGTGTGGCCTTATGACACACTTCTGGTAATGTCAGGGGGTGTGGCATATGCTAATGAGTTATGCTAATGAGTTCCCCTAGCTCTTTTTCTACGAAACGACCCCTGGCCAGGAGGCAACGCCAGGGGAAAGACTCAGCCTCTGTGTCCTGTTTTTGGGCCTCCAGGGGAACTGGTTGGTTGCCGTGTGAGACAGCATGCTGGACTGGATTGACCACTGGATCTGATCCAGCAGGTCTCTCATGTTCTTCACCGGCATTGAAACTCCCTCAGCTCATCAGTTCCTGGACACAGCAGCTTTGCAGTTATTTCTATGCAAGACGCCTGAAAGATTATTATTATTATTATTTTAAAAAAGTGGTTGGCTTATTTCTAGACTGCCTTTGCAGCCTGAGGTCCTCCAAGGTGGTTGATGACGGCAGGTTAAAATGCAAACCTCCTGGCTCTTTCAGGCCCAGCTGCACGATCAAAACCCTCCACTTTTCCTTTTCTGGGTGGGGACTATGGCTGACTTATCCTTCACCTCTACCAGGTCCTACAAAAACTGCTAATTTAGAGCCATTTCTGCAGATCTACCTCTAATCTCCAGATGAAGGAAGCAAACTTGTTAGCACAGGAGGCCATAAATCTCCGGGAGCTCATGAAGTATTTACAGCAGTGCTGAGGAAGGCATCCTCCATTATGTATTAATTCCCTCCCCACCCTCCTCAATTGTGCTCTGTGAGCTCTGAGGGAGAGAGGAGAAACTGGGGAGGAACGCCCAGGGTCCATCTCCTCTTCAAGCATAAGCATCTCCTAACCACCTTGTGGCTGAGTCTTGGAGAGGTGGGTCAAAGGGAGCTGGGGTTGCCATCCTCCAGGTGGGATCTGGAGGTCTCCTGGAATTACACCTGATCTCCAAACAACAGAGATCCTGGAGCAAATGGCTTCTATAGAGGGTGAACTCCGTGGCATTATACCCAGCTGAGCTCTCTCCCCAAGCATTGCCATGCCCATGGCTCTACCTCCAAATCTCCAGGAACTCCCCAACTCAGAGTTGACAGCTGTACTTATTGTGTGAGAAAGGGTGCTGGATTAGACGGACTGCTGGTCTGATCCAGCAGGGCTCTTCCTATAAGAACATAAGATTGTTGTTGTTGTTCAGTCGCACAGTCGAGTGACTCTTCGCGACCCCATGGACCAGCTCCCGCCAGGCCCTCCTGTCTTCCGCCGTCCTCTGACGTTTGCTCAACTTCATGTTCGTTGCATCTATGACACTGTCTAACCATCTCATCCTTTGCCATCCCCGTCTTCTTTGACCTTCAATCTTTCCCAGCATCAGGGTCTTCTCCAGTGAGTGCTCCCTTCTCATTTGGTGGCCAAAGTATTTGAGCTTCAGTTTCATTATCTGGCCTTCCAGGGAACAGTCAGGGTTGATTTCTTTGAGGATTGACTGATTTGTTCTTCTTGCAGTCCAAGGGACTCTCAAGAGTCTCCTCCAGCACCATAGTTCAAAAGAATCTATTCTTCGGCGCTCGGCCTTCCTTATAGTCCAACTCTCACAGCCATACATGACTACTGTTAAACTCGGAACTTCATTTCTGGGACTGGGGTACAGCATGGTGAATTACACAGGATGTCTGCATGGACAGGGATTAGACCAGGTCGCCGTTATCTACATGCTTGTTCCCTACTGCTGGTGGGCAGTAGATTCAGGATGAACAAACGGAAACACTTTTTTTAACACAATGAGTGATTAAAATGCGGAATTCACTGCCAGAGGATTTAGTGATGGTCACAGCCATGGGTGGCTTTAAAAGGGGGTTAGACTGAT
Organism: Gekko japonicus; assembly: GCF_001447785.1. Taxonomy (NCBI): domain Eukaryota; kingdom Metazoa; phylum Chordata; class Lepidosauria; order Squamata; family Gekkonidae; genus Gekko; species Gekko japonicus. The sequence goes on from NW_015161408.1 coordinate 1,385,964, forward strand.
TGATGGGGGATAGGTCTATTTTGGCTGCGGTGACTAAAGGGAACCTCCACATTTGGAGGCAGTAAGCCTTTGAATCCCAGAGGCCTCTATGCCCTGTTGTTGGCCCTTCAGAGTGATTGGTTGGCCAGTGTGTGAGACAGGATGCTGGAATGGATGGACCATGGGCGTGATCTAGCAGTGCTCTTCTTCTGGAAGCATTGGAGCCTCCAATCTCTGTGCCATATTGGGTTTCTAGATTATGTGGATTACAAGTTTTCATTTTTGTAATGTCCCTTGCATTTTCAGAGACAGGAGCAAACCTGTCCCAGTAGTACACTGACTAATCACAAAGAAGCCGGAATGATCCTGCTGCCCTCTAATTCCCTAGCCAGTGGGAGATACTGTAATGACCAGTACATGAGGAAAGTAGTTATATCCTTTTGTCACATTTCCCTCCACTGCATGTTCTGGCCAGTGGAGACTTTCAAAAGCAGGATTTGCCCCTTTCCTGTGATTAGAGAAGAAAACCCAACACTGTATCTAATTGGCCAGAATTCTAGGCTAGTAGGCCATGCATTCTGACTTTGATTAATACAAAATAAGCAAGTCTCCTGAAGTGAGACTGATTGTATACATACATTTTGTATATATTCAAGGCATGCGGTGCTTGCATTGTATGGCCAAGATCTGAGATTTAGTTGGGGAAGAGGTCAGGAACGGGGAATATGTGACTCATTTAAAAATTCTACATCAAAACAACTGGTCCATAGACTTCCCCCCCCCTTTTTTACACAGAGCAATTCTGAACAGTAATTTTTCCAGGATTCCATAACACCGTGCATGCTAACAAATACAGATGAATACGCAGAAGATTTCCAACACATCAAGGTTCTTTTCCTTTTAGCCACACATAAAAGACCCTGCAGAGAGAATTAAGCCCGTAACTAGGGTAGGATGACCTTCTTAAGATTCCCATGTTAACTTCACCCATTCAGGGTGGTGATGGTCTCATACCCCAATAAAGTACAATTTGATCCAAGCTGGTATGCAGACCAACTATCTACATGATGGCGCAATTGAACTCCCCAATGCTTTCCTGGCATCAGTGGGGGAGGGAGTTAAGGTGATGCCATGTTTAGACACGGATGGCTCATTGGGTGTTTTGTTGGGAGGACTCTGGCTTACAACACTGGGCATAACTGAAGGGGGAACCAGATTTGTAGAGCTTTTCCCAGTCGGTGTCAAGCAGCAGCAAAGGAGATACTGGGGTGGCTGCTACTGAAGGGGCATTGGAATGCGCCGCTGCCAAATAGGGTGGCCAACTCCAGTTTGGGAAATCCTTGGAGATTTGGTGGTGGGGCCTTGGGGAAGGGAGGGTTTTGGAACCTTAGTAGGGTGTATTACCACAGAGTGCACCCTCTGCAATAGCCATTTTCTCCCTGAAAATTGATCTCTGTCATCTAGAGATCAGTTGTAATTCTGGAAGATCTCCTGGTCTTTCCTGGAGCCTGGTAGCCTTACCAACAGATAATGTGATCATACGCACTTATACCAGGTACTACTGCTTACTCTGCAGCAATGTGCTTGCTTGATGCTGGAGGAATGACCACTAAGTCTCTACCTCCCATTCAGTAGAGTTATTAGGTATAATCATGTTGGGGAACCACTGCATGAGTCAACCCAATCGGATGAACATAGTCTTGCCTGAATTGGACACGGCTGTCTGGCACTTAGGGTTTCCAGCCTCCAGGAGTAGGGTTGCCAGGTCCCCCCTTGTCACCGGCGAGGGATGGAGTGGGGTGGCCAGATCCAAGTTGGGAAACTGCTGGAGATTTGGGGATGGAGCCTGGGGAGGGCAGGGGCCTCAGCGGGGTACAGTGCCACAGCGTCCACCCTCCAAAGCAGCCATTTTCTCTAGGGGAAGTGATCTCTGTAGGCCGGAGATGAGCTGTAAATCTGGGGGGGGTTCCCCCCAGCCCCCCCTCCAGAGGATGGCATCCCTATTGAGGAGGTACCAGGCGATCTCCCAATATTACATTGATCTCCAAACAGTCACGATCTTTGCCCCTGGAGAAAATGTCTCCTTTAGAGGGCAGACTCTGTGACATTATACCCTGCTGAGGCCCCTCCCCTCTCCAAACCCCGCCCAAATCTCCAGGTATTTCCCATCCCAGAGCTGGCAGCTTTATGGAATTGACGTGAAGGGTTTGGGAAAGACACATGGCAAATGAACAGCTTTGAGATGATCTGGTAGCTTATCTCTGAGTGGGCCCTGGGCAGAAATGTATTTCTTGTGTTTAAAGGTTTAAAAAGGGGGGGGAATGAAAAAGTGCCGAGGCCGTCCTGTTTCAGATTGCAAGCCACAGAAATGTGTTGATGGACACGAAAGGAAGAAGCTGGGTTTCCCCCTTACCTCAGAAAATGCACCTGAAACTCACACCCCAGCTGCCTGTTTAATTCCCTTGTCACAGGTGCGCTCAAGTCAGCGTGCTGCCCCGCCGTCAGGCCACTCTGTTTTCTTCAAAGGTCTTTTGTCATGGGGCTTATGGACGAAAGACGCTCCTTGCCCAAAGCTTTATATCTAGCAGTTTGATCTCTGGTTGGGGGGAGGGCCATAAAGCTGCGGCGCCGGGGGTCCACGAGTCTCTAATTCCACTGAGAGGGCCTAGGTTATTCGTCTGCCGGGAGTGCTAATAGGATTCTAATAGGCTGGCAAATAGGATTTTTTACAACTGCCATTCTGCGGTTACTGAGACGGTGTGTCACTAGGACAGCCCTATAAATCCACCCATCTCTCTCTCTCTCTCTCTCTCTCTCTCTCTCTCTCTCTCTTGTGTGTGTGGGGGGACAAACAAAGACATGACAGAGGAGAGATGTTAAGTGTTTGGCTTGATGAAGTGGGCAGGCCGCACTGGGGCCTTTGAGGAGAGGAACCGCTTGCCTTTGGGAGAGGTGACTGATGTTGTCTGGTATACCTGAATTATCACTGTCTGGAGTGGGAATCATCACGAATGGTAATGTTTGGGGACCCTGAGGTTAATGTTTTCCAGGATCCAGATGAATAGACAGAGGCTTCTTCTCATAACATGGTATGGCAAAACTAGAGTCACCAGCCCAATGAGAAATTGCAATGCACAGGGACCATAGTGCTGGTTTGGTGTAGTGGTTAGGAGCGCAGACTCTAATCTGGGAGAACTGGATTTGATTCTCCGCTCCTCCACGCGCAGCTGCTGGTGTGCCCTTGGGTCAGTTACCTGTTTTCTCAGAGCTGTTGTCTCACAGGCAGAGCTCTCTCAGCCCCACCTACCTCACAGGGTGTCTGTTGTGGGGAGGGAAAGGCTAAGGCGATTGTAAGCCGCTCTGAGACTCCTTCTGGTAGGGAAGGCAAGGTATAAATCCAATCTTTTCTTCTCTTCTTCTCTTATCATGCTTTCTCTACGAGTCTCCATGAGTTTCCCAAATCTGGCAACCCTACATACCATTCCCCACTGGTGACTGGAGGGGGGTACCTGGCAACCCTAAGCAGGCAGGTGTGAACAGCTACAGTAGGGGCTGTCAACTTTGAAGGCGGGACTGTTAGAGAATGGACTTGATGATTTGATTTATGAACTATATTCATTGCTACACACACAATGGACTGTGCACACACACACATAGGCTCAGAGAACTCTACATTTCAAGTCACCTGTTGTGATGCAACACATAGAAGGTGCCTGCACAAGCCTTACACGTGAATAAGGTTTCAG
>NW_015161408.1:1389764-1410170 GCF_001447785.1 Gekko japonicus
CAACAGCTTGGAGAAGAGACAGCCCCCATTGCAGAAATAGTTGTAGTCACGTACTACCCATCACTGCTTTGTTCCTGCTTTGGTATTTCCTGCCAAATGGACATTTGGTTTACAATGGAATGGCCAGCTGCATCTACACTACAATGAAGCATCCTGACGGCCAAGGTTTTCACACCTGCCCAGATGCCATTCTTTGAGTAAGGTTTTAGATTACAATATTGGCCACTCCTTGTAGGCAACCTCCCACTCCTATAGGCAACCAATAGGATTGTTTTGGGACGGACTAATGGGTAGGTGGATCCACGGGCTGGAACAGTTATCTCCCACCTAATGGATCCACTATAAAAGGTAAGGACCATTCACCTGGCCCTTCCTAGCTAGCAACCCCCGCAACAACCCCTGTCTGCTTTATACTCCCCTTAAGTCCCACTTGCTATCCCCAACCCTTGCCTCTACTTTGACCTCTTGATCTGGAGTCAAGAGACCCACACGTTCTGGCTAGTTCTAGTCATGTGTGAATTCCCTTAGATTTCTGTTTCTTCCCATCCATTCTTCATTGGAACAACCGAGCTGCGAAAACAGATAAGTATAGCCCATCATCACCCCCACCTGCTAATGCAACCGTGCTTATTTTAATACTGTATTTCTAAGGAACTTGATTGAATGTTTGAGTGCATCAGTACTGTTTGTATGAGATTTATATTCTTTAAGTAAAAGATATTTTAACAACAGCAGCCTCGAACTCCTTTTACTGGTAACCCTTGGTGGGAGCAGGACCTTGGTATAGTTGGCAAGGACCCATTTATAAGTTGCCAGTTGCTGTAAATAAAGCAAGTCAGCTAACAGGGCCTTGATCTCCAGACTACAGATCTGATCTCCAGTCTACAAATCTGATCTCCAGACTACAGGTCAGTTCCCTTAGAGGAAATGGCAGCTTTGGAGGTCGAAGTGTATGGCATCACGTCCTCCCCAGCTGGGGCTCCCTGCTCCCCAAAGTCCATTCTCCGCAGCAGGTACCATCCCCAAAGTGCCAGAAATTTCCCAGGACAGAGTTAGCAACACAAATCAGCAAGCCTCCCTGCTTTTTTAACACCTCTTTGTTTTCCTACCCAATATTATCGTGGACCAGTGGTCCGATTCCATATAAGACAGCTTTGTATGTTCTCATGCCTGTTACGCCGGGAGGTGAAGGGGATCATGTTGCTGGGCAGCAGGGCTATTTTTGGGCAGGAACGCACAGGAACGGAGTTCCGGCTGGCTTCCGAGTTGGCCACGCCCAGCAGGAACTCATTAGCATAATAGGCCACACCCAACAGCAGAAACTCATTAGGATTGGCTACATTAGCGGTGTGTGGCCTAACAAGCAAAGGAGTTCCTGCTACAAAAAAGCCCTGGGTTTTGACAACAAACAAGGTAAACAGAATAAGAAGCAAAAGGTGGGTGTGGCTGGAGGAGCACACTTCTGGTAACATGGGGGTGTGGCCTATAATGCCAATGAGCTGTGTTGTCAGGGGTGTGGCCTAATATGCTAAGACGTTTCTGCTGTTGCGTGTGGCCTATTATGCTAATGAGCCTGCTGGGCTTTTTCCACAAAAAAAGCCCTGCTAGGCAGTATGTTACGGGTGAAATTATGATGAGGCTAACCATTTCTGACCTTTGTGTCAGCTGTTCTCTACTTACACTATAAGTTTATGGAATGCTAATGTCTGTTGCGGGATGTATTGCTCTTGAGCTCAGCGTGAAGGCATCCAGTGCACCGTTAGCAAGCAGGAGAGATGCTGAGGTAGCTGAACTGTCCTTTCAGGCGCTCAAGTCGGGATGGACATCCTCTATCATTAGACAAAGGGAAACTGTTTCTCTGGTTTGGTGTTAAAAATGTGAGTGGTCCCTTGCAAAGCTGCAGTAGGGTTGTCAACTCTGGGTTGAGAAATTCCTGGAGATTTTGGGGGTGGAGCCTGAGGAAGGCAGGGCTCAGGGAGGGGAGGGACTTCAGTGGGGTATAAAGTCATAGATTCCACCTTCCAGAGCGGACATTTTCTCCAGGGGAGCTGATCTCTGTCACCTAGAGATCAGTTGTGATTCCAGGAGATCTCCAGCAACTACCTGGAAGTTGTCAACCCTAGCTATAGGACTGCCACCCTATTCCCCCCTTCCGAGCGGACATTTTTCTCCAGGGGAGCTGATCTCTGTCACCTAGAGATCAGTTGTGATTCCAGGAGATCTCCAGCAACTACCTGGAAGTTGTCAACCCTAGCTATAGGACTGCCACCCTCCAGGTGGGGCCGGGAGATCTCCTGCTTTTACAACTGACCTCCAGCTGACAGAGATCAGCTCCCCTGGAGAAAATGGCTGCTTTGGAGGGTGGACTCTGTGGCCTTGTACCATGCTGAGGCCCCTTCCCTCCCCAAACCCCACCACCCAGGATCCCCCCCCAAAGTCTCCAGGTATTTTCCAACCCAGACCTGGCAACCCTACCTAGCCATGAACAAGCAAATGACTGAATCTTGAGGTGTGCTGACTTTGGAAGGAATACTTGATGGAATCCTTAGGCTGGATGCAGGTCCAAGGAGGCCACACCTACGGAGACTTCCACCATCCTAAGAAACCTTACTCCATCTTAGATGACTGTATTCTTGCGAGAAGGCCCTTTAGGCAGGAGGAAGGAATTCAGATTTTGCTTAATAAAGTGATAGTGTCTACTGGTCTTAAATTCTAGCTCACTCTTTCTGCTAGATTCAAGGTTTCAGAACATAAAAATCCTACTTAAAAGGTAAAACACTATCCCTGAGATGTCTTCAGTTAAAGCAATGGATTGGGTGCCTTACAGCCTTATCAACATTTGTATGTATGACATATAGGCGACAATTGTGTATGGACATATCTTTAGACATTTGGAAACCTTTTATAGATTCTTATCTGTAGAGTTGCCACCAAATCAAATTCTGTTTGAGGTTTGCAATTACTATTTCTTAAAGTTAAAAAACAGCATGGTGACTTCACGATATTGCTGCCATCTGTGGATTAAACAGTGGGGTTCAATCAATTGAATTTAACTTTAAAAAATAAAACCTGAGAGACACTAGGAGGGTGTCTTTGGCTTGAATGTATCTTCCCCACCTTGCTCTGGTCTTATTGCATGAAGAATGTGTTGTTCAGGGTAGACTTTATTGTGTTCTGAATGCGATATCTTCCAAATCCTATCCAGGTTCTCAAAGTTGGGACTTCAGCTATGAACCGTTATTTTCTGTGCCAACATGGTAGTTTGCTATGGGAGGAACCTGCCTGCATGTTTTTGTTGTGTTTTAGCGCCACCAGCATGGATGGTCAGAAGATGGTATTGCAGCTGTCAGCTCAGTAGGTGTTAGGTGGTACAAGTGTCCAATAGAAATTCTAGGAAGCGCTTCTTCACCCAAAGTGTAATTAACATGTGGAATTCACTGCTGCAAGAAGTGGTGGCAGCTACAAGCATAGACAACTTCAAAAGGGAACTGGATATGGAGCAGAGGTCCATGAGCAGCTATTAGCCACAAGATATAGAGGGAACACTATGTTTGGGCAGTGATGCTCTGTATTCTTGGTGCTTAGGGGGCAACCATGGGAGGACTTCTGGAGTTCTGTCCCTGCTGGTGGACCTCCTGATGGCACCTGGATTTTTGCCACTGTGTGACACAGAGTGTCTGATCCAACATGGCCTCTCTTATGTTGTTATGTCCTTACCTAGTCCTGTAAAGTTGATGAGCTTGGCTTGACGCTCTGAACAACTCGTCACTCAAGCACAGCCTGAGGTAAATTTCTTGTCCCGTGTCCCCACCCACCTGCCCATTTGGCTACCTGCCTGTTTGCCTCCAGGACACCAGCTCTGAAATATCCCTGAACTGCAAGTAAGAGAATGTGTCCTCTGGAAGATCCAGTGTACAGGCCAATAAGGTATATCTTGGATTGAACTTTGCTGATCTCTGCCATAAGGGAATGTGAAAAGGTCATGCACGAGTCCTAAACTTGCTCCCAATCAATACTGCTTTGTCATTATCTCGGTAGGAATGACACTTGGCTAGGTTTCCGCTTTGCAGGTTTTCTGTCTCGGGAGCTCTGCTGACACCGAATCAGCCTTCCTGTCACCGTTCAAAAGTGACAGTCGCCCCGATCTTACACTGTAGCATTAAAGGCCCACGTCAAGAAAAGTAACATCCGCAAGTAAAACTTGTGACTGGAGGGCAGAGTCTAGTAAAAAATTCCAGAAGTGACTGGTGTCACTTTCCTAGGTGAGCACCTGACTCAGCCCATAAATGTTGCATTGCTGTATCCAATCTTGGCTTTGGATTGATTCCCCCCCCCCAGTCTGATCACAGTAAGCCCAAATGATAGGATTGTTGTTTGTGGCAATCACTGGCCTGCAATTCCTTCTAGCTGCTCCCAGACAAACGGCCCCTAGTTCTATTTTTTGCAAGATGTATCACGATCCCCGGAGCGTCCGTGGACATTTTTTTTTTTGTATTGAGCTCACCTGTAAATTGAAATGGCACAGCAAATGCTTAGAGACGAGGATGACTCTGTGGCTCCTTGTCTGAACAGTGTCTTCAGACCTTTGCGGGAACTGTCTCTTCTGCAGATGTGGAAGGCCCATCATGTTCAGCAGAGGCAGAGAAAGGAGGCAAGAAGGGAAGAATGAGAAGGGGTCCTTTCTCCAACAAGGAGAAAGATATGGGCCTATGGATATGTGAGGAGAGAGAGGTGGTCATACTTGCCTGGAGGTCCAGGTGGGTCAGGGCAGGCTATAAGGCTCAAGCTCATCCAGGCTTGCCAACTCCAGATGGGAGATTCCTGGAGATTTGAGGGACTGTAACCTAGAAAAGGTGGGGTTCTGGGAGGAGAGGGACTTCAGTAGGGTATAATGCCATATAGTTGTCAGCAAGCTGCCATGGTGTTCTGTGTTAGTTGTATCTCTGTACAGTTGCTAACCCCCCCCTCCCTGCCTGTGCACCAGTATTCTACTCTGCTGTAATGTCTAAGCCAAACAACTGGATCTTTAAAACGTGGATTTATTCTCGATGCTTGGGGATCCAACAATAGTCCAACTTCCAAATTAGCCATTTTCTCCAGAAGAACGGATCACTGATGATCAGTTGTGATCCTGGGAGAACTCAAGCCCCACCTGGAGGTAGCAACCTTAAGCCCATATCTATGATATCACTGTATGATGAATACTACACTGTATCCTATGCCTTCTTCCACTAGCAATGTATGGTACCAACAATGCTGTATTCTTGCTGCTTGTTTGTGTAATGACATACCTGTATTGCTCAGTCAGTCACCAGAGGTCACCATGACTTCCAGGTGCATACACACTCACATGCACACATGCACATATGAAAAATGCAAAACCGGGAAGGGGAAAAAATGAAAATATAAGTAATAGTTGGCTTTCCCTAGGGATGCCAGATTCCCCGGGGGGGGGCAGGTATTGCCTGCTTTATGGGGTCCGGGTCTGTCAGCCCGGATCCAGCTGGTGGGGGGAACCATGCCCCCAAAGTCTCTGGACTGGGCCGGGCATGTCACCGGGGGGACGCTCTAGCATTTGGCCTGAAAACTCTATGATATCATAGAGTTTCTAGCTGAATGCTAGAGCATCCCCCTGGCAATGTGCCTAGCACTATGATGTCACTTGCGGGTGATGTCATCACGGTGCACCAGGAGAGGAGCTTCTCCCGCCCACTGGCAAAAGGTAGAGACCTGGCAACCCTAGCTTGCCCTACCCTTCCATGACAATTCCGGCAATTCAGCCAATGGCTGCAAGAGGCTTCTTTGTTATTTTTTTAAAAAACCCTTTAATGTAATAAGATAGATACAGCAAACCTTCATTAGAGTAAGCAAAACCTGGGGACACTGCATTCTTTAAGACCGAGCACGGGCTCTCTTCTCCTCTCGGTCAGCTGCGAATGTCTGCCTTGACGACGCAAATGCCTGTTAGTTCTGGCTGCAGTATTTATCATGTGTTGGAAATTGGAATAGGCACCAGCCTTGAAATGAAAAGGGGAAAATATCATCTTCCGTTCGGTGGAGCGCTTCGGAATCATTGTAGGTTTTATGGGGCTAACACGCCGGCCGGTTCCACTCCGTCAGCGACATTGGATTCTCCGCCTGGTGTTAATTTGGCCCTTGCCACCTGTCAAGAAACGTTTCGGCTTCCACGTTATAAACTTCCCAGGAAAGGGTCCCATCCTGGAGGTCTCAGTCGCCCAGTTTGAAGCGTGTAAACAACACTCTTTGCCGAGACAGAAAATTAAATAAGCACCTGAGCTGATGGGCAGCTTGGAGCGGACGCCACCTGGAGTTCAGCAGTGTCGCTGCCAGAATGGATTGGAAATGGTACTGGAGGGACCTCAGAAGTTCATGAAATTCCTTGTCATCCTGGCTTGCTTTCTTTTCCTAGGCAATGCCTTATTCTTCCACCCTCTTAGACAGTATTAACTTTGTCAAAACACTGCTAATTGTGCAAGTTGATATCCCCCCCCTCGTTTTTTTGATGGCAATTCCAAGAAGTTATTTTTAGTCTGGAGCGAGGAGCCTGGATGAACTCGAATATTACAAAACATCTCATGCGTTGGGCTACGTGACACTGGCGCATTGCCAGGATGCTGATGCTATGCAAGGTGCGCTTGACTGGTGCTTGAGATATCTGGGTTTAGCCCGGGGGGACATTATGTAGGTCTGCTTCCTGAACGTGGAAGTTACTAAATTGTAATTCAACGTTGTGCGCTAATGAACTAGAACTCTGAGTCAAACTCACACGAGGCCGTTACATAGTTGTAGTTGTGTTGTTGCATAATCTGGAGTGTTGTGCTACAGATGATGCTGGGAGGGAGCAAAGAAGAGGGAGAGACGTGGGGCCAAAGAGATGCTGAGAGCCAGGAGAGAGGGAGGCTGGAGATAGGAAATGGCTGTTTCAGAGCATTGAAGGTGGTATATATGACAGAGCCCTTGTAGCCCACGATGTGCTCACTTCATCCTGTTTTATTTATGGTTCTGCACAGTTTTTATGGTGCTTTAAAACCTTGCTTGGCAAGAAACAGCAGCAGAACCAAAGAGACCCATGTGCAAATTGGCCGTCCTCGAAACAGAAAATACTGCCGTAGCACAAACCTGGGGGTGGGGTGGGGAGTTGTCTAAAGGTGCCAATCAGCCAGCCTTTTATAAAACTGGGTTTCAGCAGTGTGGTCTCAAGAGAGAGTGAATTCTGGCTTCTACTGTGATCTGCCCATGAGCGGCCACCTTCAATCCCTGACTGGCTGGATCCCGTCAGCTGACTTGCCACAATTCCACTTCTATGACTTGCCAGTCAACCCTTTAATGGCTGGGCACCTTCATGTTCCACTTGTGACCTACCAGGCTGTACCCCTGACTGGCTAGGTTCCTTAAGCTTACTTGCCATGTTTTCCCTTCCATGACTTGCCACGCTCCATCCCTTGCTGACTGGGTGCCTTCATGTTCTGTTTGCAGCCTGCCAGGCTGTACCCCTGATTGGCTAGTCCCCTTCAGGCTCTGCCAGGGCATTGCCACACCCAGTGTTGGATTCCTTCAGGCTCTACCCATGATTTGCCACACTGGACTCCTGACTGGCTAGGGTACCTTGGCTCTCTTCTCATGACCTCTCAGACTGTCCCCCTGATTGGCTAGATCCCTTTGGGCTATCCCAAGGTCCTGCCACACTCAACCCCTTACTGTCTGGATTCCTTCAGTCTTTGTCCATGACTCACCATCTTGGTGCTTGGGGGGGGTCAACAGTGGGATGGCTTCTAATGTCCTGGCCCCACTGGGCTCATGACCTCTCAGACTATACCCCTGATTGGCTAGATCCCTTTGAGCTATCCCAAGGTCCTGCCACACTCAGCCCCTTACTGACTGGATTCCTTCAGTCTTTGTCCATGACTCACCAGGCTGCAACCTCCGGTTCCCTGCTGCCCCCAGCAGTGGATCAGCATTTTGGTCATCAGAAGTTGGCAAACATCAAGCAGTCATTTCAGATATCGAAATAAATATAATCCCTCGTCTTAATCACTGTAGTATTAGCAAAAGCTAGATATTAAGTATCCATAGTCAAACAACTCCTTCCTGTTTCAGGTTAGTGTCTGTCACCATGACATGGCATAGTATTAATCAGTGTTACCTGTGGGGAGCCATCAAATGTTAAGAGTTTACAGGGCAGGGAACATTGATTTAAATTATTGACCTGAAAGCAAAAGAATCCTTGATAACTTCTTTACGCCCTCAAGCTCTCTCTTAGCTCTGTGCATCCATTCCCTTTCCTATAGGAGTCTGGTAGGTGGAGACTGCTGGTGTGATGGGTTGAGAACATGATGGGCTTCTCTCTCTGTCATTTCAGGGAAGGGAGGACGCCTGCTTGGTCTCTGGGCTGAGTGAGATCTGCTTACAAGAACAGGAGTCCATGAAGCAATACCATTGTTTGATGCATAGATGGATATATATTTAATCATTTGAGCTCAAGAAGAGGGGGGAAATGTCCAGAAATATTGGAGGGGAGGGTAGTCTGGATTGCTCAGCCATTTAAGAACTTTGGCCCACAAAAGTTGTTTAGGGTAGTAGCCGCAAAATGAGAAAGCCAGCGTGGTGCAGTGGTTAGAGCATCAGACTAGCAACTGGGAGATCTAGGCTCAAACTCCCACTCTGCCACGGAATCACGCTCGGTGACCTAAGCTACCTCACAGGGATGTTGTGAGGATAAAATAGAGGAGAGGAGAATGATGTAAGCCTCTCTGGGTCCCTGTAGGGAAGAAAGGCAAGGTATAAATGAAATCAATAAAACAAATGGAAAGGAGCAGAGAAAGAATCGGATTGAATGTCTTGCAGTGGAATCCTGAGCAGAGGTTTTCTGGTTTTGCTGTCAAGCTGCAGCAGACTTACGGCAACCTGGTAGGGTTCTCAAGTCAAGAGATGTACCAAGGTGCCTGCCTCCATTCCATCACCCTGGTATTCCTTGGAGGTCTCCCATCCAAACACTTGCCAGGGCTAACCCTGCTTAGCTTCCAAGATCTAATGAGACTGGGCTATCCAGGTCAGGGCTGAGAAGAGTTACACCCTTCTAAGTTAATGGCAGTAGATGTCTACACTGTAAAGCAATGTCTTGAGCCTGTTCCGTGTCATTTCAGATATGCCTTAGGTGCCACGTATCACTCTTCTACTGAGCATTAATCTAGAATCCCGTCCCTCCCATTTCCAGATGCACAGTGTCCTGATTTTGTCCTCCCTCACAAACAGCTGAAAGTGTTTTGTTGTGTTAGGCTGCAGGCACAGGGCCAATGAGATGCCACCAGGTCACCACTCTGCCTGGTTTGCTGCCCTCAGTAAGCCTCTAGTCAAAGAAGAAGGAAATTCATATTTCTTATCTTGGCCATCTCAGCCCAGACATCCCCATTCAGATGTAACTTCTCCTTTGTTCAAATCTTCCAAAGGATTCTTTAGTTTTGCACCATTTTTTGTTCCCCTGCACCAGTCCCCACAAATGAAAGCATTTTGTTTTAGTAATTTGTGCATAAATATATCTGCATGATATGTACGGGAGGGGTGTTGTTGTTGTTGTTGTTGTTTGCGATCAAGTCACAGCTGACTTATGGTGACCCCATCAAAACAAGAGGCCTTCAGAAGTGGTTTGTCGTTGGCCGCCTGCACGTCATGACCCTGGTATACCTTGGAAGTCTCCCATCCAAATATTAGCCAGAGCTGACCGTGCTTAACTTCTGAGATCCGATGAGATCAGGCTAGCCTGGTCAGGGCATTACACGTGGTGTATAATTACACATAAACCGTGTGCAGGTACCAGGCAGCACACCTGTACATTACAAGTGGATCTTCAAAACTGAAAAGCAGAGCAACAAAATGGTTGACAAAAGTTTAAAAGATCCTGAAAAGAAACAGAACGGGGGATATTTGCCCGCCTCTCAGATAAAACAGCTATCTGACTTATCATGGTCCACTTTGAAACTGTGTCCAGTCATTCAGGACTGAAAAAGGAACATTGGTGGTGTTGCAAAAGGGTTGCTAGCTTTGAGTTGGGAAATACCTGGAGATTTTTTTGGGGGGGTGAAGCCTGGAGAGGGCGGGGTTTGGGGAGGGGAGGGACCAAAGCAGGGTCAAATCCCCATTTTCTCTGGGGAATCTGATCTGGCTTATCTAGAGAGCAACTGTAATAGTGGGAGGTCTCCAGGTGTCACCTGGAGGTTGGCAACCCTATTGGAAAGTGCTGTCAGGTCACAGCTGACTTATGGCGACCCCTGGTGGGGTTTTCAAGGCAAGAGATAAATAGAGGTGGTTTGCCATTGCCTGCCTCTGCATAGCAACCCTGGACTTCCTTGGTGGTCTCCCACCCAAGTTCTAACCAGGGCTGACCCTGCTTAGCTTCTGAGATCTGATGAGATCGGGCTAGCCTGGGCCATCCAGGTCAGGGAAGGGAACATGACATAACTTTAATTTTAAAAAACTGTAATGATCTTTGCTGTTCTTAGGGTTGCCAGGTCTGTGTTGGGAAATACCTGGAGACTTTGGGGGTGGATCCAAGAGAGGGCGGGGTTTGGGGAGGGGAGGGGCCCCAGCATGGTACGATGCCATCGAGTCCACCCTCCAGAGCAGCCTTTTTCTCCAGGGGAGCTGATCTCGGTCAGCTGGCGGTCAATTGTAAAAATGGGAGATCTCCAGGCCCCACTTGGAGGCTGGCAACCCTAGCTGTTCTGAAGCCCATTTTCTGCTGCAAGGCCCAGTGAAACCAGGGCTGAGTCTTCTCTTGTCTCACTTGACCGTTTGGTCACAGGCAGCCCCTCAGTTTTTCTCTTCCGCACCACCCCACTACCCAAAACATACGATCCTGTCCCAAGCTTATCTTTCTCAGAACATCTAAGCTGCCTTTGCCCTGAAATTATGCCAGTAAACAAGGGTTTTTTGGTCAGGACAACCCTCTTGGACATTGTTTTTGGCTGGTCTCGCTCAGCTTAAAATTTACTCCCTTTCATGTCCTTTTTATTTACCGTACAAAGCTTTGCTCTCTTCCTGATGCTTTTAGGAGATATTATATCACTCAGATTTACAGTCTACGTCAGCCAGCCTCCTTCTTCTCAGACACTGTGGAGGGATGATGGGATTCAAGCAAACTGAAAAGTGAGCTTGGTGTTTCCCCGCAGTTGATGAGCTTGTGATTTCATGGCAAGGGCAAGGGCAGCCCTGTACTGATACTTTCCCCCTGTATAAAGTGTTTTACACTGATCTTGGTTTACTAAGGACATCCCCCCTCACAGCCCAGAGAAAGATCCACAGTTAGCAGAATGTTCCCTTCTAATGCAGCCTTTAAAGAACCAGACATAGGTTAGAGGTCCAGACCTGGCAGTTGCTGTACAGGAAGTGACCAATCCTAAGCAAGTCTACTCATTGGAGTTTCCTCCCAGGAAAGCGTAATTAGGATTCCACTGTAAGTGTCTTGTAGATTAACTCCTGGGGTAGACAGAAGGTTAAGCTCCATTGATAGAGCACTAAAACAATTTATGGTGGGTCATCTATTCCCTGTGAATTGCTATTAAGTTTTCAAAAATGCTGGAATAGGTGCACTCGGGTCTGACCCAGGGTGGCACTTTTTATGTTCTTAAGCAAGAGTGGCTACTTGGGGTCTCTAAATGGAGATTAGTCTTAATTGTTAAAAAGAACCTGAGGAGGCACTCTAGTTTGAAGATGGTGACTTTAAAACAAAACCAAAAACTTTCATGTCCAAATTGGCCCTAGGGTTGCCAAATGATTTTTACCCGGCGGCGGGGGCTCCCGGCTTGCGATCCCCTCAAATGGCTGTGGCCCTGCCCCCAGCGTGCCCGGCATCATGACGTCACATCCGGGTGACGTGGACGCCGGGGTGGGTTTTCCCCCGGGGGCTGATTCCACGGGGGCGGAAATCAGACCTCCAAAGCGGGGGGAAATCCACCCCCCAGGGGGATTTGGCAGCCCTAATTGGCCCACCCCTGGCTTAACTTACTTGAAGAGACACATGGGCCTCATCTGGACACCAGCAGTATATTTTAAACCTTCCAGTTCCTTGCGAGATGGAAGCTGTAACTCCTCCCACTTGTTCCTTCATTGTCTTGACATCAGCTGTCCTCTCCATGCTGCGCTATGTAGCAGGGGTGGTCTTCACCACAGGACAACTGGGAGGCCCTAACCTGTAAGATGCCCTGTTTGGTAGCCCCCTAACCTACCACTGTCCTCCTGCAGAAGACAAGTAGGGGAGAGGCTCACAGTGGTGGGCAATCAGCTGTAGGGTGGTGAAATAACCCTCCCCCCGCTGCCCAGCTCATCCCAGCTTACCACCTGAGTGTCAGACAGTGCCAATAATGACAATGAGCTGGGTGAGGGCTATGCTATCCCACTGAGTAACCTTGTTGCCCCATCCTTGAGTTTTGCCTGGGGTGCCAGAATCATTAAAGTTCTGTTCTGAAATGGGCCCCTTTTCCTGACATCCATGATGAGAGAGGAGCTTACAGAGTGGCCTTTGACAGCTCCCCCCAGCTATGGCAGTCCATTAAGCTCCCACCACCATTCTGTTTCTGGGGCCCAGGGGCCCCTCATGCGCAGTAGGGTCACCAGGCTGCGCATGGCAACGAGCAGGATGTTCGAGAGTGGAGACGTGGGGCAGGGCATACAGTGTTGTGGGAAACCCAGAAGTGATGTAATGTAGCTCTAGGAATCGCCAGTTTTAACTTAGCGTCTCCAGCAATTCCTAGAGCTACTCTTTGTCACTTCCAGGTTATCCCAGGAAGTAACATAGTGACGCACATGACTCTGATGTTTTTAACAAATTTTTCTCCTGATATCCCTTGAAGAAGCTGTGGGCTACCAGAGCAGGAGGTGTGGAAGCCCTAATGTGCAGTATAAGAGGCAAGCTGGGTTTTCAGTGGGCCAGGGAATCGATAGAAAGAACACCCTCTGCCTCTGCCTAGAAGCCATCAAAATCATACGATATTACAAAGACGAAAATGAATCTACAAGGAATCTCTGTTTTGCATTTTGGAATTAGCATTGTTCCTGTACAAAAGTGTGTGAGGTATCCCTACTGCAACCAGACCATGGTAACTGGGGAACTTCCACATTCAGAGGCACTAAACCTCTGAATACCAGAGCCCGGAGGCCACATCAGGGGAAGGTCTCAGCCTCTCTATGTTCTGTTGTTGGCCCTCCAGAGGAACTGATTGGCCAGTGCATGAGACAGGATGCTGGACTAGATGGACCACTGGTCTGATCCAGCAGGACTCTTCTTATGGTCTTATCAGAGGAAGGCCTCGGCCTCTCTGCCCTGTTGTTGGCCCTCCAGAGGAACTGGTTGGCCCCTGTGTGAGACAGGATGCAGGACTAGATGGACCACTGGTCTGAGCCAGCAGGGCTCTTCTTATGTTCTTATCACGAAAGGCCTAGCCTCTCTGCCCTGTTGTTGGCCCTCCAGAGGAACTGGTTGGCCCCTGTGTGAGACAGGATGCTGGACTAGATGGACCACTGGTCCGAGCCAGCAGGACTCTTCTTATGTCTCCCCCCACCAGTTTGTGTTCCACTGAGCTGATTTGGAAGGGTTACCCTTTAGCTAGGATGGGGGCAGGGGAGGGGAGCACTTGTTCTTCCTTTCCCCTCTCTCTAAATCTTGCAGAATGATCTCCTGCCTTGTCATGTCACAGGAATAAAGTTCGTGGAATTGGGATTAGAGGTGAACAAACGGCCTTTGCGCTTATCAGGCACCTCGGCTCCACTTGGGCATTTAATCACCCGCAAAAGCCATTTATGGCCTCGTATACTCCTCTTCTATGAACATTAGCTCTTAAATGCCCAGCATAATTAAAGGTGAAACGGCAAGGCTGCGTTGGGCTTTGAATCCGGAGAAGGATAACAGATGAGGAAGGAGTTCTGATGGAGTTCAAGGTGAGAGCCGTAAAGCCGATTTTCTGCCTGTGTCAGGGACATTATTGTAAGAATGTGTAATTCCACTCTCGAAAAGTGGAGGATGGCTCCAATAATAATTCAGAGTTAATGAACTTAGAGTTACGGCCTGGATCCGAGACTTTCCCTCTCCACCTCTGGCTGTGGCCGATTTGGCTGGTGAGTTGTTTGAAGATGGGGTGGAAATGACCAGATGACTTGCACTGAGTTCTCGAAGGTTTCCTCTTCTCCGTGTTTTAAAATGCTTTCTGAAAGAAAGAGAAAATAAGTCCTCTAGCGAGTTGGAAAAGATCTACCCGGTCTCCTGTTTGAGACCTATCATGTAAGTACGTGGGGAATGACATGCCGTTGGCTCTCAATTAATGTTAAATAATAGTTGTGGAATTAGTCCTAATTAGCATCAGTGCCTAGCAACAGTTCAGTCTTGAGGAAGCCATAGCAAGAAAGGGAAAGTGGACTCCCTTAGCAGCTCAAGACAACAGAAAAGATTCAGGCTGGCTTGGAAGAGTCCGAAGGCTTTGCATGCTGTCACACATTGAGGAGCTGCGGTGGCTCAAGTGGTTAAGACGCTGAACTGCAGGCTGTGGAAGGTCAGTAGTTCAGCAGTTCGAGACCCGGGTGCCACATGATGGAGTGAGCTCTCATCTCTAGTTCCAGCTCCTGCCAACCTACCAGTTCGAAAGCAAGAAATTGCAAGTAGATAAATAGGTACCAGGCCACTTTGGTGGGAAGGTAACAGTGTTCCATGCGCCTTGGTGTTTAGTCATGCCGGCCACATGACCACGGAAACCTTTTCGGACACCGCTGGCTCTTCGGCTTTGAAACAGAGATGAGCACCGCAACTCTAGAGTCGGACTCGACTGGCTTTCGAGCAAGGGAACCTTTACCTTTACACATTGAACAGCAGAAAGGAAACAAGGCTGTGCGTGACGCTATAATGATACTCACAGCATTTACACAAACATATCTGTCAGTACTTTAACAGCATACAAAATTTAATAATGTTATATAAGTACAGAATACAAAAAATTGAAGAAGGTCCAAAAATAAGAATAAGATTATGGTGTCACACACAGCCTTGTTTCCTTTCTGCTCTCCAAGTTGGCCGCTGTGATTCTGTCATTGGAGTCACACCTCGAACAGGCAGTTTGAACTTTGCAGACGAAAATACAGAGACTCTCTTGTAGTTGCCACAACCTTCTTCCAATCTCGCACCAGGGGTCACTCCTAAGTAGGGTTGTCAAATCTGGCTTGTCAGTAGGGCTGCCAATCTCCAAGTAAGGCCTGGAGATCTCCCAGAACTGCAACTGATCTTCAGAATACAGAAATCAGTTCTCCTAGAGAAAATGGTCGGTGGGGGGTCTGGCATTATGCTCCACTGAGGTCCTTCCCCTCCTCAAACCCCACCCTCCCAAGCATCCACCCCAAATCCACAGAGTTTGCAAGCCTACTAGTAAAATCCCTGGATATTTTTTTGGGGGGGGGGGTTGAGGACCTGGGGAGGGCAGAGATTGGGAAGGAGGAGCGGGAGCTCAGCCGAGCTGTGATGCTATGGCATTTGCCCTTCTTGGAAGTGACAGTTTCCCCTGGGGAGAAGCTGCCCTCTGTCTGGAAATCAGTTGTAATTCTAGGAGGGCTCCACGCACCACCTGGAGGTAGGTAACCATACTCCTCGGGCCGTGTCCTCACGCTATGGCCCACTGTGGAAGGCTCTTCTGTACATGGTATTCAACAGCTTACCTTGCAGTGACTTTTTAAAGCAGAGGTGTTTTAGAAGGGGTGCTGTGAACTTTGCCAAAAAATGTGATCAAACTTCCAAGTCAATGCCCCTTTTGGTATTGATAGATCCAGGTGGGTAGCCATGTTGGTCTGAAGCAGTAGAACAAAGTGCCACTGGACTAAAAAGTTTGTTCCTTTCAGTATTGAGCTAAATACTTCATTTGATCAGGGCTTTTTTTGTGGAAAAAGCCCAGCAGGAACTCATTAGCATAATAGGCCACACCCCTGACAGCATAGGTCATTGGCATATTAGGCCACACCCCCGTGTTACCAGAAGTGTGCTCATCCAGCCACACCCACCTTTTGCTTCTTATTCTGTTTACCTTGTTTGTTGTCAAAATCCAGGGCTTTTTTTGTAGCATGAACTCCTTTGCATGTTAGGCCACACATTCCTAATGTAGCCAATCCTAATGAGTTTCTGATGTTGGGTGTGGCCTATTATGCTAATGAGTTCCTGCTGGGCGTGGCCAACTTGGAAGCCAGCCGGAACTCTGTTCCTGTGCGTTCCTGCCCAAAAATAGCCCTGCATTTGATCATCTCATCCAAGTTGAAAAGTACACAGACGGAGAGTTATTTCAGCAAAGCGTACTTTATTCGATCAGGAACAAGACAACTTTGGCCGGCTTGCAGGCCGGCTTATATTTCCCGAGAAACCACCACCCAAAACACATCCCCACTTTCCAATAGGTTATTTTCAGTGGCCGAGAGTCCCATAGGCTCTTGGCCGGGAACCTAGCCCCCTGATTGGAGCGGGCTAGGATCCGCATAGTCCATTGTCTCTTGGAGCAAAGCTTGACGTTTGTGCCTGACCGTGTGGAGCCCAAGCAGGCCACGCGGTCTGGACTGGATACATTACACAAGTGCTCACGTTTGGGTTGCCACATTACAGTGCTATAAGGAACAATCTCCCACCTCTTCCTCCCAGCCCCCACCATTGATCAAATGAGTGGCATGGGGGAAATGGGGGGAAAGATGTCATTGATCCATCAAAAAGGCGGTTTCCCACTGCCTGCCTCTGCATCACAATCCTGGTACTCCTTGGTGCTCTCCCATCCAAATACTGACCAGGGCCGACCATGTTTAGCAACCAAGATCGACCAAGATCAGGCTAGCCTGGGCTATCCAGATCAGGGCCCAAAGACTAATAATCATGGGGAAAAAAAACAATTTTGGCCCAGTCCATGTCCTCAAAACTGATTATTGGAGGTCCCAGGCTGCAAGCTCTATGATAAGAGTGGAGAACTCTTTGGTTCTTATCCAAGGGCTCTTGTGACTGGTCCCACTCAGGTTAAATACCTGCAGGAAGAGGAGGTGAAGTCAGCCTAGATGACTCTCAGCTGCTGCTAGCCAGGAGGATCTACCTCCATCTACCTCCCCTCTGTGGTGATCTATTGATTCCTAGGGGTTTTTTTTTGGGGGGGGGGGGGTTGGAGACCAAGTTCCAAAATATGAGACCTGCTAATACCATTTGATTCAGCAACTTCAAGCATCTTTGTTGGATTCCATCAACTTTAAAGTCCACCGTTTCCTGGGAGAGTGAAATATTCCCTCGCCACTTTCTGAGTGTTACTATTTTTAAACGTCTGATATGTGTCTATCGATTCCCTTGCCTAGAGACCGACCTGCACGGCCTCTGTAAATGGCAGAAGAGCATTGTTGGCAGCTGGCGGTGTGTTGTGCTTCCTGAGAAGGGCAGGCGGACGAGCCTTTGATTGTGTGGCCGATCTACTTGGTCCAATCATAATGTGTGTCCAAATACCTAGGACAAAGTTGGCACCAGGTCTTGATTCAGGGGTTTGCTCTTGGGTTTGTTGTTTCCGTTAGCTGGCTCATGGTTGCTGAGGAGTAACTGCTTCAGAATACAGCCTTACTTCCTAAAGTCTATGACACAGAAGGATCTTCCAGGATGGGCTGCAAGACTTTGATGGACAGTGGTGGAAAGTGTCATTAAGTCACCGCCAACTTATGGCAACCCCATATGGTTTTTAAGGGAAGAGAGAAACAGAAGTGGTTTGCCATTGCTTGCCTCTGTGTAGCAACTCTCAACTTTCCTGGTGGTCTCCCATCCAAGTACTAAATGGGGCTGACCCTGCTTAGCTTTCAAGATCTGATGAGGCCAGGCTCACCTGGGGCCATTCAGGTTGGGGCTTTGATGCAAACGTGAAAGATCCTTTTTCCCCTTGGAGAACGGTGGGTGACTGATAGCATCTTGTTTGGCATGCTGTGAACTTTGACTTGAGTGTGATCACAAGTCAAACCTACCTTGCTTGACTCCCTCAATTAGACACCAGGTGAGCTCGTGATCATCTCAGTGGTTCATGGCAAGCAGCTTTGCACCTGCTCTGTAGCATCTGTATTTTATTTTATTCAATTTATGAACCGCCCACCCAGCAAGCAGGCTCTGGGCGATTTACAACCTTGTAGACATTTAATATACAATTAACATATAATTAAAGTTATCGACAGTAAAACATCAATTAAAACGAATCCGAGATGGCATGTAGTAATCCTCCTTTGCCGGCCATGCCACTGTCCCGCACAGCAGGGAAGGGAAGGATATATGGGGGCCTAGAAGTGAAAGAGAGGGTGCCACTCTTAACCTCCAGTTGCTGCCCTCAACTAAAAGCCCAGTGGAGCATCACTGCCTTACATAGGGCTGCCAAGTGGGGGCGGGAGGCAGGTAAACCCCAGCTTTGGAGGCCCGATTTCCGCCGCGGTGGAAACGGGCCCCGGGGGGAACTCCGCCCCGGCGTGCGCGTCACCTAGAAGTGACGCAGGCACGCCGGGGCCGGCGGGGGGCGGGGCGAGGTGATGCACACACACCCGACACCGGCTGGGAGCCCCCTGATCCTGGCGAAGAATCACTTGGCAACCCTAGGCCCTTACAGGCCCTGCGGAATTGCAACAGATCCCACCGAGCCCTGATGTTATTTGGCAGAGAGTTCCACCAGGTCGGGGCCAGGACCGAAAAGGCCCTGGCCCTAGTCGAGGACAGCCAGACCTCCCTGGGGCCAGGGATCACCAGCATGTTGTTATCAGCCAATCTCAGCATTCTTCTGGGAACACAGTGGAGGAGACAGTTCCGAAGGTACGTGTTGTCAGGTAGGCCTCTCTCGAGCCCTGGCCCCCATGGGAGTGGAGGTGCTCTGGAATGTTAAGTTTCAATTCTGCTGTGTCTTCTATGTTTTTGTTATCTCTGTCTGACCTTCAGTGCTCGGTGTAGTATTTCTCCTGGGAAAAGTAGTCCGTTACTTTGGCGGGCTTCTACCTGGTCCCTCATTGGGGGCCTCTTTGAACAATGTATAACTGTTTGCTTCGCACACTTTATTTCAGTTCTAACACGAAATGGTTACGATATCTGCATGCTCTTAAAGTCTCAATAAACTTTACTTCTTTGAATGAAAGCTGTTGGGAACTGATTGCTGCAGGAGTCTGACGCGTGTATCTTTTCTACAAAGCCAGGTCATTGGAGCTTCAGTTGTTGAAATTCTGGTTGCCAGCCTCTTACCACTTTCTGTCATTGGGCAATATTCCTGGTGACATGGCATAATAGCACTCATTGGCTCAAACTGGGGGGCAGGGAGTACACAGGTATTCTTCTGCCAATCTTAGTAAGCAGGGGAAGCAGATTTTTTTAACATGCAGATTCCAGAGCCGACAGAGTGCAAATGATTCCCCCCCCTTTCAATGACATACATTTTAAAATTGGAGGTGGCACCAGACGAGTGGCAGGGGACAGGAGGAAATACTGTAATCATGTGAGAAAGCACTCTAACCAGGCGAAAATGGATACTTCCAGATTCATTCAGACATATCCAAAACAGCTTGTCAAATGATCAGATCCCTGCTCACAACCAGAAAATTCTCCTCCATGCCTTTGTCCTGACATTTTTTGGGCTCTGCCTGTCCCTCCACAAGTGACTGCTGGGCCTCCTTCAGGCCTTGTCTGTCCCTGTGTTCATTTTTCCAGGGGGATATTGAAAAGTAGCTGAGTCGCTGACTGATGGAAATGTGGTGGTTTCACAGGGATTATATCTGTATATGGTGAGTTGTGTGATGAGTTCTAGAGAGTAGCTAGAGGTTTGCAAGATATGTGTTGTGAGAAGTAGGTTTCCGGTAGAAAATTTTGTTCATACCCATCATTGTACTGTACATTCCATAAGCCAAATCTGTTAAGAACATAAGAAAAGCTGTGCTGGATTAGGCCAATGGCCCATCCAGGGCTCTTTTTGTAGAAAAAGCCCAGCAGGAACTCATTAGCATAATAGGCCACACCCAACAGCAGGAACTCATTAGCATATTGGACCACACCCCTGACAGCGCAGCTCATTAGCACATTAGGCCGCACACACATGTTACCAGAAGTGTGGTTATCCAGCCACACCCACCTTTTGCTTCTTATTCTGTTTACCTGGTCTGTTGTAAAAACCCAGGGCTTTATTGTAGCAGGAACTCCTTTGCATGTTAGGCGACACACCCCTAATGTAGCCAATCCTAATGGGTTTCTGCTGTTGGGTGTGGCCTATTATGCTAATGAGTTCCTGCTGGGTGTGGTCAACTTGGGAGCCAGCCGGAACTCCGTTCCTGTGCGTTCCTGCCCAAAAATAGCCCTGGCCCATTAAGTCCAACATTCTGTGTCGCCCAGTGGCCAAAAACCAG
>NW_015161408.1:1410270-1425844 GCF_001447785.1 Gekko japonicus
GTAACCTTACCTCCCACTGTCCCCCCCCCAGCACCAAGAATACAGAGCATCACTGCCCCCCCCAGAAATAGTGTCTCATCTATACCTTGTGGCTAATAGCCAATCACAGACCTCTCCTCCATACGTTTATCCAATCCTCGTGAAGTAGGGTTGCCAGGTTTTTTACCTCCTGACCGGCAGGGGGTGGGAGGGAGCTTTCTAGGAGTGGGAGTGGGGTGACATCACCGTGCCTGACATCCTCAGCATGATGACATCACTTCTATGTGATGTCATCACATCGAGGACCTCCCACCGAGTCATGGCTGTTGGGGGGCGGGGCTTTCCCCACCGCCCAGCTGGCCATGGCAGGCAAGAGCCCACAAAATCAGGGGATTTCCCACTCCCACCTGGGGGCTGGCAACCCTATCTTGAAGCTGTCTATGCTCGTAGCCGCCACCACTTCCTGCAGCAGCGAATTTCACATGTTAATTATTCTTTGGGTGAAGAGTTATGGGGGATGTTCCAAACTGAGCTTGATGGTATGATACAAATCATTGGTGATGATGGAATCTCTCAAGGGACCCCTTAAAGGAACGATTTGGAATAATCTCATCCCTTTTGTTTTGATCTGAAAATTGTAAGTTCAGTTTCATTTCTCCCATGTGAGACTCTGCTCTGCCGTTCTTTTTTCTTCTGTTTCCTTGTGCTGACTAACCCCCCCCCCATAAAATTTATAGGCTTTTTATTTGTGCATTTATGAATCAACACTATCCAAATTTAATATGCACATTACATGAGCAGATACCACATACATTTTGTGTAACTGTGCGGATGAATCTACAAAACCAGCAGCAAAAAGCGAAGATCTGAAACGGCCATTTTTTTTTTTTTGGCAACAATTAGAAAAAGGAACAAGAAACATCCCATCCTCCATATCTGGGTACAGGTGATGAAGTTATCAGTGTATCTCAAGTCATCTAAAGGATGAAGCATTGTTCCAAGTCAGCCATAAGTAAATCTGCATTTACAGTGAGTTAGTGCAAGCTGAGTTAGTGCGAGCTGGCTCAGTTTTTTTACCCTCCAACTCACACATTTTTGTCTCAGCTCAGGAAGGATGGCTCCAGAGCAAACTAATGTATGCAGTAGCCAAATCACTCACTCACAACTTCTATGCCAGTAGCTCACAAAGTAGATTTTTTGCTCACAAGACTCCACAGCTTAGAGGGAGCAGTGCTGTGGAGCCAGCTATGTAACTGCCGCAGAACATCGGGCATCATCAGGGCTAATGTTCTTAATCGTTTATGCTCCATTTTTGTGCCCAGTGTTAGAGTTTCTGTGTTCATGTCACTCTCCTGGGAAGCATATGGACCATCGTTTCCTAAGGAATGGGGTTGCCAGCTCTAGGTTTGGAAATACCTGGAGATTTTGGGAGTGGAGCTGGGGGAGGGCAGGGTTTGGGGAGAGGAGGGGCCTCAGCAGGGTCCACCCTCCAAAGCAGCCATTTCCTACAGGAGAAGTGATCTCTGTCATCTGGAGATCTACTGGAAAAGTGGGAGATCTCTAGGCCCCACCTGAAGGTTTACAATCCTCCTAAGGAAGAAAAAGAGCTAGGGGAACTCATTAGCATAACTCATTAGCATATGCCACACCCCCTGACATCCCCGGAAGTGTGTCATAAGGCCACATCCCCTGACATCACCGGAAGGGTGTCATAAGCCCACACACTCCACCCCCAACGGTACCGGCAACTTACCCTCCCTCTTCTCCTGCCTCCTCCTGGCTGAATGAGGGCCGGA
The DNA here is from genome assembly GCF_001447785.1 of Gekko japonicus. Lineage (NCBI taxonomy): Eukaryota > Metazoa > Chordata > Lepidosauria > Squamata > Gekkonidae > Gekko > Gekko japonicus. The sequence goes on from NW_015161408.1 coordinate 1,412,046, forward strand.
AGCGGGGCGGCCGGAAGCAGGGGGCGGGGCTTTGTCATGTGCCCCGCCCCCCGTACCTCACCCGGGGGAACTGCGACCCCCCAACCCACTGGCCCAGATCAGGCCAATCTTTAAGGCATTGCTGAACATTTAAAAAATGACATCACTGGAAAGAACACTGGCCCCATGCAATCTGCTCTGCCTCCAAAGGATCTGTTTCACAAAATGACCCGTTGACCTGCTTCCCAAGCTGTGGCGCTGGCCGGCACCCGGCAACTGTATGTACTGTGGCCGCTCTTTCTGCAAGATCAGCCAAGCCTGAAATTCAATCTATAGTGAGCCTACCTACCTTTAGAAAAACGCTCAATAAAGAAAAGGGACAGAGTGGTGAGAAATGCTAATAGAGAAACCAATTTCTCCCTGACTTCAGGTGGGACTGGCTAGGCCCAGAAGCAAATCAAGCTGAACAAACAATTAACCATAAATTGTTTAGCTGACTGATTTAAGTCTCTACCCACTCCCAGAATATCCTGGAACCAGTCATGATTTTGAAAATGATCTTTGAGCCGAGGGCATACCGTTTTAGCCATCATCTATTTAAAAGGATGTCAGTCAGCCTCTCTTCTTCTTCTTCTTTTTCTCCTCCTCCTCCTCCTCCTCCTCCTCCTCCTCTCTGTCTCTCTGTCTGTCTCTCTTTCTCTGTCTCTGTCTATTTGAGAAATATCTTATTAGGCCTGAAATTGATAAGCACCTAGAATACACCATGCTAGGACTGCCGGATCCCCCCCCAGGGGGTGCCCACTCTAGGGCCCCCCAACCCACTGGCCCAGATCAGGCCAGCAGGGGGAACCTTGCCCCCAAAGTGCTTGGATCACCAGGGGGATGCTCTAGCATTCAGCCTGAAAACTTTATGGTATCATAGAGTTCCAGAATGGGAGCTTTTGACCCAGGATGCAATGAGTAGTGTGTTTTTAGGAGGGTTTTGTGGAGGGGAGAAGCAAAAATGGGCATATTCACATAATGTAGCTGCAGATTCCCAAGCTGTTGTGCCTAAGCCATAGAAGGAAGTAGGGTTACAAAACTTCAAGTGGTGGCTGGAGATCTTCCACTATTAGGGTTGCCAAGTCAATATTTCTTACCAGCGGGGGAGCCTCGCCGGGCTCCGGGAGCCGTCCGTCGATGTGCGCGTGCGTCGCCAGCACGTCACCGGAAGTGATGCCCGACGTCAATCACGTTGAAGCGTGGCCCTGATCGTCGGAGGGAAAACCATAGAGTTTTCCCTCCGATGATTGTGGCCATGCCCCCAACCTGATTGACGTGGTTGCGCATGCTGCGCTTCGGGGGGCGGAGTTCCCCCCGGGGCCCGATTCCGTGGTGGCGGGAATCGGGCCTCTGAAGCAGGGGCTTACCCACCACCCGCCCCCACTTGGCAGCCCTATCCACTATTATAACTGATCTCCAGGCAACAGAGATCAGCTCACCCGGAGAAAATGGCCACTTTGGCAGTTGGACTTTTAGGGCTGCCAGGTATTATCTGGCTGCCAGTGTGTGTGTGTGGGGGAGTCCTCCATTGGTCTGGGATGTCTTCGGCGTGTGCACCTTGATAACATCACCCAGAAGTGACATCACTGCACAGGGCACATTGCAGGGGATGCTCTGTCATTTAAGGAAAAACTCTATGGTTAACCATAGAGTTTTTTCTCAAACAATAGAGCATCCCCCTGCAACGTGCCCTGTGTGATGTCAGGTGATGTCATTGCACCGAGCATGTTGGCACAAACAAGGTACCTTGGGGGCGGGGTTCCCCCACTGGCCGGATCGGGGCCCACAAAAGTGGGCAAACCCCTGCCTCCACTGGGGGAATGGGAACCCTATGGACTTTGCAGCATTATACTCCATTGAAGTCCCTCGCCTCTCCAAACCCCACCCTCCTCAGGGTTTGCCCCCAAATCTCCAGGTATTTCCCAAACTGGAGCTGGCAACCCTAGAACGGTGAGAGGATTTCATAATTAAGTCAAGTCTATAAAATAGCTATCAATGTCCAAAGTAAGACCTTTTCATTGCTTTTGTGTTTTAATATGTTATTACTATAAGTCTTTTTGTTATAACAAATTTAGAGTCCAGTGGCACCTTTAAGACCAACAAAGGTTTATTCAAGGTATGAGCTTTCATGTGCTTGCACACTTTATCAAATATGTTAGAATGATAAAGTGTGCATGCACACGGAAGCTCATACCTTGAATAAACCTTTGTTGGTCTTAAAGGTGCCACTGGACTCTAAATTTGTTTTACTGCTTCAGACCAACACGGCTGACCACCTGGATCTATCTTTTTGTTATATACATCTTTGTTAGTGGGGTTCTGTATTAGGTTTTTCATACTATCTTTAGGCTGTTTACGCTTTGCACCCCATTGATGCAAAACCAATGACGGGAAATGCATTGATTTTAATGGAAAAATCTGTACAAGGGGGGAAAATAAAATAGGAATGAAGAGTCAAAGCAGCAAAGGTCGCCTGCCCAGTTCTGGGTGCAATGTTTTAAGATGAGTGGAGCTAAACTGGAACAGCTTCAAAGGAAGGCAACCAAAATGCTTGAGAGTCTGGAAAATGAGTCCTGGAAGAAAAGGTCAAAGGAACTGGGGACTTTTAGCCTGGAAAAGAGAAGAATGGAGAATTATTATACTCTTCAGGAGATGTTGCAGTCTCTCTGCCAGGCTCATTGCCAGGATTTTCTAAATCGGGGGGCATTTACATTTCTTAGGGGGCACTGGCTAAATGAATTAAAGGAATATTTGGCTTCTTCCCCACACCAGCTGGCACTTGGGGACCCTGGGATGGATGGGAAGTTGTGGGGTCTTGCCAGTAAGTCAGGGGGCCTAGCCCCAAGTTGCCCCACTGTAGCTATGGTCCTGCTCTCTGCTTTTTTGTGGACATCTAAAATAATACCCTTCTAAACAGAACTTCAGTCGGATTTCTCAAACCCTTTTGAGCACTGATGATTCCGTGTCCTAAGAGAAGAAAAAGAGGAGAGATTGGATTTATACAGCAACCAAAATGGTTGAGAGTCTAGAAAATGAGTCCTAGAAGAAAAGGTCAAAGGAACTGGGAACTTTTAGCCTGGAAAAGAGAAGAGAAGACTGGAGAATTATTATATTCTTCAGGAGATGTTGCAATCTCTCTGCCAGGCTCATTGCCAGGATTTTCTAAATCGGGGGGGCATTTACATTTCTTAGGGGGCACTGACTAAATGAATTAAAGGAATATTTGGCTTCTTCCCCACACCAGCTGCCACTTGGGGACCCTGGGATGGATGGGAAGTTGTGGGGCCTGGCCAGTAAGTCAGGGGGCCTAGCCCCAAGTTGCCCCACTGTAGCTATGGTCCTGCTCTCTGCTTTTTTGTGGACATCTAAAATAATACCCTTCTAAACAGAACTTCAGTCGGATTTCTCAAACCCTTTTGAGCACTGATGATTCTGTGTCCTAAGAGAAGAAGAAGAGAAGAGATTGGATTTATATTCCACCCTTCACTCGGAGTCTCAGAGTGGCTTACAAACTCCTTTCCCTTCCCCTCCCCACAACAGATACCCTGTGAGGTAGGTGGGGCTGAGAGAGCTTTCTTGAGAACTGCTCTTTCAAAAACAGCTCTGACAGAACTATGGCTTGCCCAAGGTCATCCAGCAGCTGCAAGTAGAGGAGTGGGGAATCAAACCCGGTTCTCCCAGATTAGAGTCCGCACACTTAACCACTACACCAAACTGGAGTAGCAGAAGTTTGGAAAAAGGAGACACCTAAATGTGAAGTTCTACTTTAGAAAAGACATGTGCCCCATTCACAAGCTATAGTGAACACTCATACAGTCTGTGAACAGTCTACCGTTGATTTTGCTTCATACGTGCATTCACTAATTCTCATGTAACACCCAATGCATGTATAGCTGAACACGTGATACCCCACTTTTGTGTAGATACTGGCCCCTGATTTCAATTGGAAAGTGAACATGTGTTGGCTCTTTCTTACAAGCCTACCAGGTTGCCAACTGGTGGGAGGGTTGGAGGTAGGGATGTGGGGAGGCACAATATTGGTGATGTGTCCATGTCACTTCCAACTAAAATCTGGAAGTGACATAGGGTAGCTCTAGGAATTGCCAGAAACTCTATGGTAAAACCGTACAGATTTCAGTAATTCCTAGAGCCACCCTGCATCTCTTCCATGTGTTCTCCAGAAGTGATGTAGCAATGCTGCCAGATCTCCCTGATCCTACAAGTACATCAACCATTCCTTAGACTTTTTTTCCTTCCGAGAGAACTGTTCGTTCTTATCTGAAGGTAGTCTTATCTATTATTTATAATTGCTCATCATCAAAGTGGCACATCTTTCTTAAAAGGTCTTCTGCTCGAAAAAGGTCTGGCAAAAACATGCATTCATGTTTACCCTTTCTTCCCATTGAATTCTTTTATTTTTTATCAAAAGGAGCGGCGAAATTCAACAAAGCTGACCGTTTCACTGTGGCATGCCGAGTTTAAAATCCACTCCTTGCAATTGGCAGGTGTACAAATACACCCGGCCCACCCTAACGTGAGATCAGCTACTACAAACCTCGTCATTTGCTGCTTGCCTGGGGCAAACAAGAATTGTGTCCCTGGGCAGGCAGGCGCATGTGGTTGTGTCTATCGACAAAGATGCTTCTAATTGGAATCTCAGGCAGGAAATGTTGTAGAGCACCCCCCCACCCCGTTCAATAATTGAACGTTTAGTCCTTCAGCTTTAAGAATGAGGATCAGGGTGGTTCTGAATTTTTCATCCCTGTTGCTATGCCACAACATCCTCAATTCCACTTATGTCCAGTACAAATAGAACCTGCGATACTTCCCTTTTCTTACTTTTTTTGTTGCTTTGCACCATTTTTGCCCTATAAAACGATGACTGGTTTTCTTTTCCTACCTTGTTGTGTGTGAGAAACAGATCAGTATTATAATCAGGGGTCATTTCCTGCGAGAGCGCACAGGAGTGAAGCTCTGGCAGTAAGGAGCCCAGGGGGCGGGCACATGAAACAAGCCCCGCCCTGTGCTCCCAGCAACTCTCAGTTGGGCCACAAGAAACAGCCAGGTAAGTTGCAGAGCCCTCCCCCAGCCCACCTTCAGGCACAAGCTCTCTGTGAGGGCAGTTCTGCGCATCTCCCCCCCCCCATAGCTAGCAATCCAAAACAGTCCAGTGGAGCCTGAGCGGTGGGTGCTGCCTTCTGACACACTTCTGGTGATGTCAGGGGGTGTGACATATGCAAATAAGTTATGCTAATAAGTTATGTTAATGAGCTCCTGCACCTCTTTTTCTACAAAATGACCCCTGATTATAATGCCCGTATGTGCAAGCAGAAGTGCTCAAATTATTCCTTGTCTTCGGCTCTTGCTAAGTGAAAACCATGGAATTCTTGCTGTCTTTTCCACACGCATAGGACGTAGCACAAGATATTTCTTCTGATGCAATATCAAAAACAAACAATACCGTGCAAGCCATGTGCTGTGCATTCCCTTGTTCCATATGCACAGTGTGATCTTATTAAAAAGTAGATTAAAGCACTATGTGTTTCTGCAGCCTTCACATTATTACTTGCACAAGCTGAGCTGCACTCAGTATATTTTCCTTTCTGCTTATGCATCACTAGATCCAAGCCACTATACTAGAGTGACCAGCACTGCCTCAGCAAATGCTGGGAGATTCTGAGGGCAGTACCTGATTAGGGAGGATGTGATGTTTCTTCTGGGTGACATTCTTGGAATTTCCCTTAATCTCTGTTGTAAAGACCACAGAGATGTGTGGAAATTCCTAGAGCATCACTAAGAAGGGCATTTTCTGGCAATTTTTTCCCCTCCTGCTCCTCAATTTCTCAAGGGTGGAGGATAGGGGTAGAGGGTAACGGTTTACCCACTGTGGATGGGCAAAAGGCAAGCCTTCATTTTACTTCAGCCTGATACCACTATGGACATGTTTTGTCAGGCCATTTCTCCCCCTGAAATCAGGTTAAAGCTGTAGACTAATTTATAGGATCCAGAACATGGCCTGGGATAGTCAGTAGGTCTAGAATTTGTAGCATGGAAGTCTCCAGTGAATACATTTACCTAATGATGTCATTGGCTCAGCTGTGCATCAGAGTCTTCTGTATGGGAACATCTTGGGCATGCACTGGTGGTCTTTGTTCCAGCATGGTATGATGATGTCATCACGCCCCATCTGGAGATCTTTTCTTCCCTGGACCAAGAACTTTCATTTCATTTAGTTTTGTTTTATGTATAGTTCATCTTTCTCTCTGAGACTCAAGATTTGCTTAGCCTGCTCATGATAGGAATGTTGATAACTTCTACAAATTCAGCAGCGTCAGATTTTTCATGAGTGGAAATTAACGGACTTCTCCCTGTGCCCAAAGCAATTTGTCTCAAGGGGGGGGGGACCGGAAGGGAAGACAGAATGTGTTGGCATTCTGGGGTCAGATCAATGTATGGAGGACATTAATGCTCATTAAAATGGATAATGTAGGCCATCCCTTCCAGTGATCCTGTCAAGGACCCAGAAGATTATTTTTGTCGTGCTTTCTCTGTTATTTTCATAGGTGAAGTTGTTCTGGGGCAAAGGCAATGTCATGATATATTATGCCAATGGGCTACTGGAATTTATATACTGTCTCGGCAGCGGTCAGCTTCAAACCACAGAAATCTCATCAAGGGCTATTGGAGACCCGCCTTCCTCCAAAAGATTTTTCTTCCTGACCTCGGTCCATTACTCATTGGCCAAGGTGCTGAAGCATGGGGTTTTATAGCTCCCCCCCCATCCTATATAATGTAATTATCAATGTTCTCATTAGCTATATAAATGTATAATCCTTTCTTTCAATTCTGCTAAGCTCTTGGTCTCAATGATATCTAGTGGTGGCAAGGTTAATTATGTGTTGTGTATGAAATGGAACTCATTGTGTCTGCATTAAAAGTCCCGTCTTTCAGTTTCAATGAAATGCCTTTGTTCTGCTGTTAAGCAGGAATTGGGTGGATTTGTCCTTGTCCCGTCATACATTTGGTGCTTAACAAAATGCCTGTCATTTTACACGGACTTGAAAGAGTCCTCATCCTCTGGTCTATAGCTTGCCACGATACCTTCTCCGGAGACAGGTACAAAATATTCTATCCTCTAGTCGTTCCCCGGTTAATGTTGTAGGCAGGGCTGCATCCACACATCCTTAGATATTGCATTATTGTCGTGCTTTAGCAATTATTTGCAACTGGATTTTCCTGTGTGGGGAGGACAATCCTGACATGAGTGATTGTCATAGTGCATTGATAACACCATTTTGGCCCCGGTCACACGGAAAAGTTGCTGAGGAAGAGGCACGTATGGTGGGCGGATTATCCGGGTGTGATCACACCCCAACACCTGGGAAGTGGAGCGCACCCGTGGCTTACCGCCGACAATGCAAGTTAAAAAACTAGTACCTCCAAGGTACTAGTAAACGTTTGCCACGGGCTGCCTCCATACGCCCGTGGTGTGATCATGCCGGCGCACAGCATTCCCCTCCGGTCCCTCGTTTACCCACGGGCACCGAGGGAAGGACTGGTGGTGTGCCGCCGGCGAGTCTGATCGCATAATCGCGGATCAAACTGCACCGGGGCAATTAGCCACGCCTCACCCCCGCTATATCCGGCCCGTGTGACCGGGGCCATAAAGTGATGTTTTGAATGTGCCATTACAATAGGGCTGCCATGTTCCCCTTGGTCTCTGGTGCAGGACTGGAGGTAGGGTTGTCAGATCCAGGTTGGGAAGCTCCTAGAGATTTGGGTGTGGAGCCTGGGGCACACAGGAACCTCATTGGGGTACAATGCCACAGAGTCCACCCTCTAAAGCAAAGGTGTCGAACTCATTTGTTATGAGGGCCAGATCTGACATAAATGTCACTTTGTTGGGCCAGGCCGTGTGTGCCATAAAACATAATGCCAGTTACTGGAGATATAAACTATATAAATGACAGCAGCTGGTAAGCTCTGAATTGGTGTGTCCTTACTGCAAGGACTCTTGGACTGGGAGAGGGAGGGGTGCAAAGAAAAACCCATATGGGCGGACTGGAGACCCAGCAGTGTAGCACTGGGCAGATGCTCCCACACTGCTTGACAGCTGCAGATGAGGTTGTTCTGCTGTGTTGAAGCCACAATCAGAGTGACTCCACCCACTACCCCCGAGCAGTCTCCTGTTCCCTCCCTTGCACTAGTTGCTCGCGGGCCACATAAAAGCCCTGGGTGAGCCGATTCCAGCCCCCAGGCCTTATGTTTGACACTCCTGCTCTAAAGCATCCATTTTATCCATGGGAACTGATCTCTGTCGACTGGAGATGAGCTGTAATTCAGGAGATATTGTTAGCAGTAAGTCCCCCCATCTCGTCGAGAGGCAGTTTATAGCTAGAATACCCATAGACACCATTCTTAAAATATTACTTCAAAAATCATAAGTGCAAGACATTGCCTGGCCCAAAATGACGCAAAATGGATGCTGGTCAGAAACAAGCCTAGACATATAGTTTAGAAGTGTGAGTAAGAGTGGCTGGCTAGCTAACAACCTCCTCCACACCCTGGAGAGATGCATAATTTAGGACAGGGGGTCTCCCAAGAACCTACTGACTCACCCTTGGACTAATCTCATCCCCGTTCACAGGGAGGGCGGGGTATAAATTGAATTAATAATAATAAAATAAATCAACACTCAGCCTCACTTCCCTGCACCCATTTACCTTAATTAAGCAATACTTAATTCTATTCACAAAACCTGGTAGCCTTTCCCATCTGGTACTTGCAGTCATACTTATAGTCCACCTCAGGAAAATCCATCAAGCTTCTCATTTCTTTTTGTCCAACTTGGAAAAGCCCATTAAGTTATTGTTATTTTGGAAAATGTTTCTTCTTCTTCCTCCTCCTCTTCTTCTTTGTTATTGTTATTTAAATTTCTGAATCACCCCATCCCTGAGTACTTGCCAGAGGGCACATTTTCCCCCTATATCAGAAATGCTCTACTTCCCAGTGTGTGTGTGTTCTTTGCCATGCTCGCACTCCTTGGGTTGTCTTCACTTCATGAAATGCTGGCCATTTTGCTGCTTCCACAGACCTCTTCCTTCCAGACTGGCAATTATCATCCTTCCCTACAAACACTCTGCCTTTTCCAGTTAGCTCTTGTATGTGTGTTCATAATGTGCATTTTGATTTTTATCCTTTTCTTTTAAAATATAAACCTTTCTGGTTGAACATCTGCCTTGTTTATTTAAAGAGTTCTTTTAAGGGAAAAATCCCCATAGACATTGGTGGAGAATCCCAGTCACCCCCTCTTGCTCTGTCTCCTTAAGCTAAGTTTGGTGTAGTGGTTAAGTGTGCGGACTCTAATCAGGGAGAACCGGGTTTGATTCCCCACTCCTCCACTTGCACCTGCTGATGTGACCTTGGGTCAGCCGCAAGCTCTGGCACAGCTGTCCTTGAAAAAGAGTTCTCTCAGCCCCACCCACCTCACAGGGTGTCTGTTGTAGGGAGGGGAAGGGAAAGGAGTTTGTAAGCCGCCCTGAGACACCTTTGGGTACTGAAGGGCGGGGCATAAATCCAATCTCTTCTTTTCTCTTCTTCTCTTCTAATTCCCCCGACTAATTAGCAGACCGCCTCTTTGTGTAACAGTACCCAGGTCCCACTTGGAGGCCGGCATCCCTACCTTGCAATAAGACTGTCAAGTCTTCTGTCTTATTTTCAGAGGCTTATCCAGACAGACTCTGCTCTCAAGTTTAAAGAAAGGAAGAAAAAAGAAACAAAACTACTTTTAAAGCTCTTTATGGCCTGGGACTCACATACTTAAAGGACTATCTCTGTCTCTTATCAATCCATGTGGCAGTTGTAGTTGCTCCAGCACTGTCCTATTTGCATCCTTTCACATGAACACACAAAGCTACCTCAAATGGAGTAAGATCATTGATCTGTCAAGGATCAGTGCTGTCTACTTTAGTTGGCAGAAGCTGTAGAGCCAAGGGTGTCAAACATGTGGCCCGGGGGCAGGATCAGGCCCCCCAGAGGGCTTCTATCAGGCCCGCAAGGGACTGGATGTCTCCTGCTTCTTCCTCCAGTTCTGCTGCTGCTGCTGTTGTGTCATAGCTTGCTTTCCCAGACTCTCTCAATCGCTCAGAAGAGATAGGCAGGCAAACGTCTGCTCCCTGCACTGGGTTGAGGCTCCTCCCCTCTCCCTCCCAGATTGCATTGATGCAATAATTCAGAGCAAGAAGTGTCAGTTATCAGAGACTGTTAAATAAACAAAATATTGCAAGAATGCTAATGTTTCAGGCATGTTTTTAAGTTAAAAAACCCCTGTGTTTGTGTCCTTTATAAAGTTTGTATCTCTGCTACCTGTCATTACATTTTATGACACACATGGCCCCGCCCGACAAAGTCCAATTTATGTCAAATCTGGCCCTCCATAACAAATGAGCTCAACATCCCTGCTGTAGAGGTTCAGGTGGAGCTAGGGTTGCCAGATCCAGGTTGGGAAATGTCTGGAGTTTTTGGGGGTGGAGCCTGAGAAAGGTTGGGTTTAGGGAGGGAAGGGACTTCCATGGAATATAAGGCCATACAGCCCACCTTCCAAAGAAGCCATTTTCTCCAGGTGAACTGATCTCTGTCACCTGGAGATCAGTTGCAAACCCCAGGGATCTCCAGCTACCACCTGGAGGTTGGCAACCCTAGGTGGAGCTGTTTCACATCTCCTGGTCCTTCTAACCAGAGTCTGAAACCTGAGACCTTCTGCATCCCGAGGAGGTATTCTTTCTTTGAGCCAGGGTCCCTCCTCCAATGTAAATGTGACGGAACTGCCACTGTTTGGTCTTATGGCTTTACAGTGGGTGGCTGTATGTTGCAAAACAGTCTTACTGGGAATGTCCAAAGGGCAATTCACCTTCATGCTCCTTAGAGGACTATGTAAGACTGGTCAGTTTAAGAGGATATTTGAGAGTAGCTGGAAAAAAATTACAGCTGTCCCCTTTTCTTGTTCTGGCTCTCTGTCTTATTGATTAGATTTATTGTTGTAATTGAATGTTTTTAGCCAGGGAAAGGCTTCATCGTGTCTAGGAGCAGAAAAGTGTGTCAGCTACATAGGGTTGCCAGGTCCAGGTTGGGAAACCCCTGGAGGTTTGGGGGGGGGGGGGTAGAGCGTGAGAAGGATAGGGTTTTGGAATGGGGAATTTCAATGAGGTATAATGCCATAGAGTCCACCTTCGGAAGCAGCCATTTTCTCCAGGGGAACTGATCTCAGTCACCTGGAGATAAATTGTAATCCCAGGAGATCTCCAGCCTAAAGTTGTCCCTTCTAGGTTTGGAAATACCTGGGGATTTGAAGGTAGAGCCTGGAAGAGTGGGCTTTAAGGAAGAAAGGGACCTCAGTTGGGTATAATGGCTTATAGTGCACCTTCCAAAGCTGCTATTTTCTCCAGGAGAAATGTTTTAATAAATAATAAATAAGCAAGCAAGCAATCTGTAGTCTGGAGATCAGTTATTCTGAGAGCTCTCCAGCCCCCACCTTGAGGTTGGCAACTCTAGTGCTGCAGATGGGAACTGTTGATGAGTATGGAAGCAGGAAAGTCAGACTGACAGGGGTGTCAGCTAGGCCTCTGGCTATTTGGGCTGCCATGGGTGTGAGGGGGGACTCTGGCATTTTAACTTTTGTTTTTGCTGTGTTTCCAGTCTTTCTTTCTCTTTGTAACCGAAGCCTTCGACCTTGAGTGTCTGGTGTACTTTTCTCCTGAGAATTATTGCCCATTACTTTGGCAGGTTTCTACCTGGCCTCTGATTGGACCTGAGCCATCAGGGGACCCTCTTGAATAATGTATATCAGCTTGCTTCGCGCACTTGAAGCCAGTTCTAACACAAAAGTGTTTAGATATCTGCATACTTTCAATGTCTCAATAAACTTTACTTCTTTGAATGAAAGCTGTTGGGAACTGATTGCTGCAGGAGTCTGACAAGGGGCCTGGGACAGAGAGAGCAGATAGGGTTGCCAAATTGGCTCACCCCTCGGAGCGGGGGAGCCGTGCCGGTGTCCGGGAGTTCATGCCGACGCGTGCGCGCACGCCGGCAGCACATCACCTGAAGTGACGTGGGACGTTGCTGACGTTGGGGGCATGGCTGGGCTAGTCGGGAGAAAAACCATACGGTTTTCCCCCCGACGAGCTCAGCCATGCCCCCAACATCAGCAACGTGGCTGTGTCACCTCAAGTGACGCAGCTTCGGGGGCGGGGTTCCCCTTGGGCCCCGATTCCGCCGGGGCGAAAATCGTGGCCTCCGAAGCGGGGGATTCCCCGCCCCCTGGGCCCATTTGGCAACCCTAAGAGCAGAGCATTTCACAAATTGATTAGCAATGACTAGACCTTTGCATGTAATCCTCTAATTTCTAAATTTGGTTCAAAGGCAAGACTCCTTTCCCCAAGTCCCCTTTAGTTTTCTTCCACTGCTTGCCTCTACAGCCTTGAGTGAAATGGTTACTTTTCTATATATATAAAAAAAAGCTGTGTAAATTCACCAAAGTATTACACTGAAACCTAAATAAGTCTTTTAATAGTTGCTTAATATGAGTTGGATTTCTGAACTGTTAAGTTAAAAATGATGGGTTTTATCACCGTGAAGAAATCGGGCGGAGGAAATCTCCCCGTGGGACATAATCCAATTTTATTAAAAATGGGAGAAAGAGAGAAAATACCTTTTTTATAAATAGCTTAAACTTGAGGTTTTTAGTAATAGGATAATGCTTCATAGGTGGGAGCTTTCTGCAGCGGTTTGACCATGAAGAGGAATGTGATCTGTAATCTGATAGATGTTTGAATAGGGAAGTTATAGCCTGGGTGACCGGGTTCAGTTGGGGTTACCAGTCCCCAGGTCCCGGCAGGGGTTCACCTGATTTTCAGGGCTTCAGCCCACTGCCAGCCAACTGGCTGGTGAAGGAAACCCCACCCCTAAACAACCATATTCTCGCATGACGTCCCCAACGGAACATAACATGGGACAATGGGATGTCACACAAGGCCCATTGAGGATGTCACATGGGACACTCTGGTGGCGGCCCCTCACTGGTGGAATGAGCTCCCAGAGGACATCAGGGCCCTGCGGGATCTTTTACAATTCCGCAGGGCCTGTAAAAAAGAGCTCTTCCGCCAGGCTTTTAAGGAGTATGCTGCCTCGACTTATGGCCCTGGCCCGATTACCAACTGTACCAACAGTACCAACGGCCCCACCAACTAAGGTTTTATAGCCGGACGGGAGCCTGATGACACCATTCAGCTGATAGTTGATGTTAGAAGATCGCCATCTTTTAATATAAGTTATGTTTAAATAGCATGATTTATATTGACTGATAGTTTTAACTGGGATTTTAATTTTAATTTTTTATTTATTTATTTATTTACATGAGGCTTATATACCGCCCATAACCCCTAGTGGGTCTCAGAGCGGTTTACAGACTTACAATCGCCATCTTTTAATATAAGTTATGTTTAAATAGCATGATTTATATTGACTGATAGTTTTAACTGGGATTTTAATTTTAATTTTTTATTTATTTATTTATTTACATGAGGCTTATATACCGCCCATAACCCCTAGTGGGTCTCAGAGCGGTTTAAAGACCTACCTAGGGCCACATTTCACAAGGGGAGGGACTTCCCTATCGACACCCGGTTGGCAGCGCCTTCTCTCTTCCCCCGGCGGGGTCCACATGTTGTTGTCATTTTTCTGGCTTCTTTCTGGCTGCCCGGCGACCTTCTCCCGGAGGCTCG
>NW_015161408.1:1429215-1429396 GCF_001447785.1 Gekko japonicus
GTATGTTGCAAAACAGTCTTACTGGGAATGTCCAAAGGGCAATTCACCTTCATGCTCCTTAGAGGACTATGTAAGACTGTTCAGTTTACGAGGATATGTGAGAGTAGCTGGGAAAAAATTACAGCTGTCCTCTTTTCTTGTTCTGGCTCTCTGTCTTATTGATTAGATTTATTGTTGTAAT
>NW_015161408.1:1429496-1451995 GCF_001447785.1 Gekko japonicus
AGGTTTGGGGGGGGGTAGAGCGTGAGAAGGATTGGGTTTTGGAATGGGGGAATTTTAATGAGGTATAATGCCATAGAGTCCACCTTCGGAAGCAGCCATTTTCTCCAGGGGAACTAATCTCAGTCACCTGGAGATAAATTGTAATCCCAGGAGATCTCCAGCCTAAAGTTGTCCCTTCTAGGTTTGGAAATACCTGGGGATTTGAAGGTAGAGCCTGGAAGAGTGGGCTTTAAGGAAGAAAGGGACCTCAGTTGGGTATAATGGCTTATAGTGCACCTTCCAAAGCTGCTATTTTCTCCAGGAGAAATGTTTTAATAAATAATAAATAAGCAAGCAAGCAATCTGTAGTCTGGAGATCAGTTATTCTGAGAGCTCTCCAGCCCCCACCTTGAGGTTGGCAACTCTAGTGCTGCAGATGGGAACTGTTGATGAGTATGGAAGCAGGAAAGTCAGACTGACAGGGGTGTCAGCTAGGCCTCTGGCTATTCGGGCTGCCATGGGTGTGAGGGGGGACTCTGGCATTTTAACTTTTGTTTTTGCTGTGTTTCCAGTCTTTCTTTCTATTTGTAACCGAAGCCTTCGACCTTGAGTGTCTGTTGTACTTTTCTCCTGAGAATGATTGCCCATTACTTTGGCAGGTTTCTACCTGGCCTCTGATTGGACCTGAGCCATCAGGGGACCCTCTTGAATAATGTATATCAGCTTGCTTCGCGCACTTGAAGCCAGTTCTAACACAAAAGTGTTTAGATATCTGCATACTTTCAATGTCTCAATAAACTTTACTTCTTTGAATGAAAGCTGTAGGGAACTCATTGCTGCAGGAGTCTGACAAAGGGCCTGGGACAGAGAGAGCAGAGCATTTCACAAATTGATTAGCAATGACTAGACCTTTGCATGTAACCCTCTAATTTCTAAATTTGGTTCAAAGGCAAGACTCCTTTCCCCAAGTCCCCTTTAGTTTTCTTCCACTGCTTGCCTCTACAGCCTTGAGTGAAATGGTTACTTTTCTATATATATAAAAAAAAGCTGTGTAAATTCACCAAAGTATTACACTGAAACCTAAATAAGTCTTTTAATAGTTGCTTAATATGAGTTGGATTTCTGAACTGTTAAGTTAAAAATGATGGGTTTTATCACCGTGAAGAAATCGGGCGGAGGAAATCTCCCCGTGGGACATAATCCAATTTTATTAAAAATGGGAGAAAGAGAGAAAATACCTTTTTTATAAATAGCTTAAACTTGAGGTTTTTAGTAATAGGATAATGCTTCATAGGTGGGAGCTTTCTGCAGCGGTTTGACCATGAAGAGGAATGTAATGACTAGACCTTTGCATGTAACCCTCTAATTTCTAAATTTGGTTCAAAGGCAAGACTCCTTTCCCCAAGTCCCCTTTAGTTTTCTTCCACTGCTTGCCTCTACAGCCTTGAGTGAAATGGTTACTTTTCTATATATATAAAAAAAAGCTGTGTAAATTCACCAAAGTATTACACTGAAACCTAAATAAGTCTTTTAATAGTTGCTTAATATGAGTTGGATTTCTGAACTGTTAAGTTAAAAATGATGGGTTTTATCACCGTGAAGAAATCGGGCGGAGGAAATCTCCCCGTGGGACATAATCCAATTTTATTAAAAATGGGAGAAAGAGAGAAAATACCTTTTTTATAAATAGCTTAAACTTGAGGTTTTTAGTAATAGGATAATGCTTCATAGGTGGGAGCTTTCTGCAGCGGTTTGACCATGAAGAGGAATGTGATCTGTAATCTGATAGATGTTTGAATAGGGAAGTTATAGCCTGGGTGACCGGGTTCAGTTGGGGTTACCAGTCCCCAGGTCCCGGCAGGGGTTCAGCCCACTTCCAACCAACTGGCTGGTGAAGGAAACCCCACCCCTAACCAGCCATATTCTGGCATGACGTCCCCAACGGAACATAACATGGGACAATGGGATGTCACACAAGGCCCATTGAGGATGTCACATGGGACACTCTGGTGGCGGCCCCTCACTGGTGGAATGAGCTCCCAGAGGACATCAGGGCCGTGCGGGACCTTTTACAGTTCCGTAGGGCCTGTAAAACAGAGCTCTTCCACCAGGCTTTTAAGGAGTGTGCTGCCTCGACTTATGGCCCAACAGTACCAACGGCCCCACCAACTAAGGTTGTATAGCCAGGCGGGAGCCTGATGACACCATTCAGCTGATAGTTGATGATAGAAGATCGCCATCTTTTAATATAAGTTATGTTTAAATAGCATGATTTATGTTGACTGATAGTTTTAACTGGGATTTTAATTTTTATTTGTTACGTTAGCTGCCCTGAGCCTGCCGAATGGTGGGGAGGGCAGGATATATAAGTGTAAATAAATACATAAATAAATACTCTATGGTAAATTTGGCCTAAAACGATAGAGTTTTGCCTTCAAACCAGAGCATCTTGTGCAACATCACCAACATGATGACATTGCTTTCGGGTGACATCATTGCATTGGGGAACATCCTGGAATGCCCCCCCATCCCCCTGTCAGCGTGGTGAGGGGACCTGGCAACCGTAGGTTCAGTATCGGGGCCAATGCGTAGGGGGCTCTGGAGCACCAGGAAGGGCCAATGCCAACCCTTGACTTTTGGGGTGTGAGGGCCCAGTGTTGATGAGTGGGGGAAGCTGGAATGAAAGCACACTGCCGCTTCTCCCTGGGCACCCTTTTGAGCCAGAAGTAGGCAATCCCCTGGAGGACCTTGTGGTAGTGCTACAGGCAACTTTCCGTTTCTGAAAAGAGCAAAGCACAGTTCAGTTTTCTCACCTCCCCCCACGCTATGTCATTGCCAACGGGACCTGGAGATGCATGAAAGAATCACCTGTTATGCTCTGTTTGCTCCAAGAAGCAAGGTGTATGTCCTGTGGATGTTGGTGCCAGTGTTGTTATGGGGATTGATTTTTCCCCCCTGGAAGTCACTTTTAAAGATACAACCAGTGATTCCTCTTATTCTCTTTCTCTCTTTCAAGAGAAGAATTCCTCTTTAATTTCTCTCTGATTTCTCTTTTTACTTTTCTGATACAGCACATGGTGGCACTCTTTGCAACCTTTTGTCAATTCAGCCCTTGCCATTTGTTTTCTTTGTTTGTTTGTTGACCCTACGCACCACAGGGTGGTGGTGTAGCCGCAGAATTCAGCCCTTGCCATTTGTTTTGTTTGTTTGTTTGTTTGTTGACCGTACGCACCACAGGGTGGTGGTGTAGCCGCAGAGCAGGAAGGTTTCAGCGCTTGCCTCTGAACATTCGCAGAATGAAATTCTAAAACTTTGCCGAACCTGCTTCCCTGCCTCTTCTCTTTTCAGATCTCCCTTTTAATCAAAATGAATTGATTTGAAACAGACTCCAGATTCCTAGAGAGAGAGAGAGATTGTTGAATTCCAGTGAGAAATTGGGAGAATGTAAATGAAGAGAATTCCTTTGAACACACTAGTTTGTACATGAAGGGGAGCAATGGATTTGGAGTGAGGCACCCCCTAGCACCAGAATTGATTCTGCTAGTGTCTTTATGCCAATAAAGATCGAAATGAGTTAGTTAAAACATATTTGGTCTGCATGATTTCTTACTAGATATTTTCTTACTCTGTTATCTGTTTCTCAACATTTTTCACTTACTATTTGGTGAGTCATTTCATTGCCCTTGGTTCTGGTTAAACCCTTTTGCAAGCAATCCTTCAACTTTTGATGGATATACATATATAAGTAAAAAGGACCTTTTTTTGTATTGGTATTTTGACTGTTAGTAACTTGCAGGGTTCCTTGTGGATGAGAACGTGGGACAAAATATTTTGATTAATTAATTTGTAACTTATTCAATAAAAACAATGTCAACATCATGCTGATTGCCACGTCCTGCTTTCCTTAGTGGCTGTGTAGATGCAGGTAATTAATTTTCAGAGAGACACATGTCATGATTATGTGATGTCAATGAAGGGTGAAAAACATAGTGCATTTTGGGAAATTGTATCCTGAGTGATGAAATGAAACTGACATTTTGATGAGGTGTGTTCCTGTTTGGCTAATGGTTATCATCTCCCCAAAGGGTCGGTCTGCAGCTCAAACATGGTGAATATTTGCTGTAACTTACATTGCATGCACATTATTATCAGCAATTGGCTTAATTGTGCATCTCATTTCTCATTCCGAAGTACCATGCAAAGCTGAGCTGAATTGCTGCAATGCAGTTGGCTTGTTTCTGCAACCGTTCGCATACCCAGTCATCACTTATTCACCCACCAGAAGAAGGTGGGGTTGATGATCTCAAACGACCACCTGTTCAGGATGAAGAGGCACTTTGACAAATACATAGTTGATGGGGTGGGGGGTTGGTCTGGGAAGGAAGGGGGAAAAGTCACAGATATTCACAGCATTCTTTTTGCCGTCCAGTCATCTGCTTTTTCTCACCATGCCATTTTAGATAATATTTTCTTTTTTCACACATTAGTGCTAGCTAGTCAACAAGCCAGCAGACTGTGATGGGAGGCACAGCACTAAGTTCTTGAAAAGGCAACGTCTTCCCATATAAACACATCCCATCATTTCTCTCTCTCTCTCTCTCCCACCACCACCATTCTTTTACAAATAGAGTCAGTGGTCATCTGCCTGGCAATTCTGATATTTCAGAAACCTTTCCGAAGGCATTTGGAGCCATAGCAGTGAATTGACTCCTTTAAAATCTTATAGAAATGGTGCCTTCCTGCTAAGCCTTTCTTTCATCTAAAGATAGCAGCTAACCTGCAATTTATATTTGGCTTCTCAACATAAAGGTCCAGATAGAGCTCCAAGCTGAGGCTCCTGGAAAAGTGAAGCACCACGTGTGCCATCGATTCTCCTTTTTGCATGGGTTGGGGTGTATGTGTATGTGGGTTATATTGCTGTGGTTTTCCTTCCCTCTGTGCAGGCGAAGGGGACAGCAGAGCTCCCGAGAAATCCCTAAAATGAAATATGAACGGAGTGCTGGTGTTCCTTGAATGAAATATCTAGGGAATTTTGAGGAAAACCCCCCAGACTAGTAACAATTTCTTGGGAGTCCATTGCATCCTTAGGATACCGTCCATCTTCTTCTGCAACCAGTGCTGGTTCCACATTATGGGGGAGCCTTTGGGCGTAGGGTGGCCAACTCCGGGAAATTCATGAAGATTTGGGAGCAGAACAGGGGGATCAGAGCTTGAGGTTGGGTTGCCAGATCCACTGGGGGCGGCTTTGCCCACTTTAAGCCCCCCCGATCTGCTGGCCTGGATCTGGCCAGCAGGGGAACCCCACCCCCAAAGTGCCTGGATTGGGCCAATGTCCCCGGCATGATGATGTCACCCAGTGGTAACGTATTGTACCAGGTATGTCACCGGGGGGACACTCTAGCATTCAGCCTGAAAACTCTATGGTATCATAGAGTTTCTAGCCGAATGCTAGAGTGTGTCATGGCTCCTGCTGACTGCGAGCCAGTGGCTCCCACTGAGTGCGAACAAACGGCCCCAGCAGAGGATCAAAGTGTTGCTGGGGATGAGCTCTCAGTGCCGGAGGCTCCCGCACCTAACAGGGCTGAGACTCCAGAGGCTACCCCAGCAACAGCTGAGGCAGAAGCATGCCCAGACAGTTCTCCTCCTGATTCGCCTCCACTGGTATCCCATTTGAGAGAGCAGCACCGCCGGGATATGGCAGCCCTGCAGAAAGAGGCATGCATGCGTGGCAGGTGCTCATTCAGCCCCGAGTATTAGCAGGAGCCGGGACTCGCTTGGGGCGCACTAATTGCCAACAGGCTTATGGGCTATTTAATCCACGCCCTCACACCGACAACTTGTATCAGCAACAAGTCTCTTCGGACAAAGCTCTGCACCTCCTCGCTCGTGATCCTAACTCCTGGTTCATGTCTGGATTTCCTCGGCTCTTTGACCTCAGCTTGAACGACTATGCTTTGACTCTGCACCCCGAACTTTTGACTCTCTGGCTCTTGACTCTTTTGGACTCTGGTTTCCTGACGACTCTAACGATTTGTGTTTTTGAACTTGGTTTCCCGGTTGGTTTGCGTGCTTGGCTCTTGAATTTGGACTGTACCTTGACCACTCCGCTCGTGCTTTGTGTATTGGACTTGGTTTCCGGCTAACTTGCGTGACTGGCTCCTGACCTCGGACTGTATCCTGACTGCCTCGCCCCTGCCTAGCCCCGCATCATGACAGAGTGTCCCCCTGGCAATGTGCCTAGTGTGATGACATCACTTCCAGGTGACCTCATTGCATAGCATGCACACCAGAAGATCCTGGGAGAGGAGCTCCCCCCCCCCATGCCTGACAACCCTATTTTGGAGTGGAAGCTCAGCAGGATGTGAAGCCACAGAGTCCATGCTCTGAAGCTATCATTTCCTCCAGGGCAGCTGATCCTGTTGTAATTCTGGGAGAACTCCAGAGATTGGATACAATCTCTCTGCACCAGACCCTTGTCTCCCTGAGTGGGCCCAGCCTGCTTGCTTCTTCTTACTCACTTACTCTCTCCCTCTGGGCTCAATCCCCACTGTCACTCTAAGAGGAGAGTAATAGGAATGGTGGTAATTGTCTTCCCTCCTCTTCTCTCACTGTTTGCTTGCACAGGCAGCAACTGCAAAGAGGAGAGAAAGGAGGGACTGGCTGCTCCATGGCCCCTTGCTGAGAAATCCATAGGACTCACAGGCCCCATATCTTATTTGCCACTGTCACTCAGACCAGCCACAGGAGAATTTTTTTAAAAAATGGCCTCCAGCCCAATGATGTGATATCATTTTCAGGGAAAACCTGGAAGTGACTTTGGTCCTTTCTAGGAATCACAAGAAACTCAATGGTTTTACCATCAAGTTTCCAGTGACTCCTAGAGAGGAATGACATCACTTCCAGATTTTCCCGTCAGGAGTGTCACATCATCACCAATAACCACCCTCTCCCCATTATCAGGATGTTGCCAGGAAACCCTAGAAATGGACTTTGGCAGGTGCTCTACAATGTGGCTTTTGATGAGACCTTGTCTGGAGAGCCAGTTTGGTATAGTGGTTAGGAGTGTGGACTCTAATCTGGGAGAACCGGGTTTGATTCCCCACTCCTCCACATGCAGCTGCTGGTGTGACCTTGGGTCATTCACAAGTTCTTTCAGAGTTGCTCTCCCAAGGGAAGTTCTTGAAAGAGTTCTCTCCACCCTGCCTACCTCACAGGGTGTCTGCTGTGGAAAGGGGAAGGGAAAGGAGATTGTAAGCCACTCGGAGGCTCCTTCGGGAAGTGAAGGACAGCGTATGATTCCCATTTCCTTCCCTCCCCCTCTTCTTCTTCTTCTTCTTCATCAGGGGTTGGAACACAGGCAGAGGGGGTCCGAGTTTAGTCTGAGGTCGAAGCCTGAGCAGGAGTAGAGTAGGAGCTGATAGAAAAAGTCCAAAACACAAGCCAGGAGCAGAGTCATTCAGGGCCGAAGTCAGAAAGCCGAGAGTTCAGAGCAGGGGTGGAGTCCGGAAACTAGGACGAGGTGGGTGCAAGAGCATCACGAGATAGACTAGTTGCTTCCACAAAGAAGCCGGCCTAAAGTGGGGAGCTAAATACCCCTGTGCTGCTGTTTCCAATTAGTGCTCGGTCTGAGCGGCCAAGCGTCTGTCAAGACTCAGGGCTGAATGACCATCTTGCCCCACAAGCAAGCTTCATGCCGCAAGACACCAAGTCCTGGTGGAGTCAGTCCCTTAAGCGAGCAACCCGCGGAGGCGAGTCGGAGGGGGGGGCTGTCTGCTGGTAGTTGTTCCTCTTCAGCTGTTACTGGTGCGGGCGGCGACGGCAAACTGTCAGTTTCTGGTGCTTCAGTGGGGCCAGGTGTAGGTTCTGCTGAAGCCGTCAGCTCCCCCTCGCCATCTCCCATGACATTCTTCATGAATTTCCAGCAAAATACCAGGTCAGATAAGCCAAAATAGTCCTAACTAACCATTGAGTGGTTCAGAGATAGCCAGCTGCATCAAGAGGGTAAGAAAACAGTTGCCCCATTACTAATACTTTGCAGTCTATTGATAACATTGCAGTGGATTTTAAGCTAGTTTTGGGCATGCTGGGATCTTGACACACAGACACACACATATCTCTTTGAGTCTGATATACAGAGAAGCAGCTTAGTGCAATTTTTAGCAGTGGAGAATATGTGATCAAGTAAGAAACAGATGGGGAATTGTGCAACAGGCATTCTATCCCTTTGAATTAAGACAGTAAATTAGAAATGCCAGCCTGCGTAGGTCTGTGGTGAAACCCAATGGGATAAGACAATAATAGACCAGGGCTGGATTGCATATCCCAGGACTGTGATTTTATCCTCAGACTTAGGGATGCCCCAGATCCCAACAGAGGAAACATTTCCAGGTTTGACTATACTGTATGTGATGAACCTGGCTCACAACGGCCAGACTGATGAGGCCGGCTTTCATTATTCAAAAGGTCCAAAGTGTTTGGAAACAGGGGAATTCAATCCTGGTGGAATGTATAATCCTTTCTCTGTCACCTGGGGGGGGGGGGACAAAGTAAGGAGAGTGTTGGGAGGACCACCCAACAGAGGAACAGGTCATGGCCACATCCTCATGCTGAGGTATAATTGGCTTTCCACAAGTTCTGCTATGACAGCCCCATCCACTTCTCTCCCTCAGAGGCAAGATTTTCCCTCCATTTCTCTTTCACTTTACTGACTGAGCCACCCTAGTAATGTGTTTTATTCTTTGCTGAAGAACTTTGGCTGTCCCACCCTGTCATAGTATGATATTTTGGTTGTTGGCTCAGCCCAGGAACCTGAGGGAAGAGTTGGGAGCCCACTTTAACTTAAACAACTTAAATGGCACTCAAGGTGTTTTGAAATTCAAAAATAACAAAATATTTTATTTAACATAGAGGGGAAAGGTCAGGTGAAATCAGGGGTTGACATTTCTGAGGTAAAACCAGTACATTCACAGACTTTAGTTCTTATGTTTTAGGCTAATGAGAGTTTCTTCAGCTATTCACTGTTACTTAAATGTTCATGTTGAGAGGCTTTTGTTCCACTGTTTTCCCCAAACACTCCAGTACACTTTCGTTGAGTATTCTCTGACTCTTTCGGTTTACAGAAGGCTGCTGCACTTTTTCCAGTACCCAAATCCCTTCTCTTAAATCACACCAGTTCTCGTATTGAGTTTTTAACTGACTCTTAAGGTCTCTAAGGGCATTTTCTACCCACACCAGACCAGGGATCTTTAGAGCAAACTCCGTCTTTGACTGGGTAGGGAATTTTCTTCTCTCTCTAGAAGATCTATCCCCTTTCCTTGTCCTGAATGGGAGTCTTCACCCACTTCCCAAACTTTCTTGCCAAGTTCCCCCCAGTTCTCCTGTCCATGTTAAACCACACTCAGTCAGGACCAAATTCTGAATCTGTCAGTATTCAATTCTTCTCAACTAGGGCTGAAAACAGACTACATCTCTCCTCAGCATCCAGTTCAGAAGTCTTTCTCTGCTCAGCTGATGCTAACCAATCAAATCTCTTGGAACAGCCTGTCACTCAAGGCTGTCAGGCTCTGTGAAAAATTAACCCTTTACAGCCCTTTATCTGTTTATGTAGCACTTCTGAGCTTTTAAAAGTGCAGTCCGTCACGCCTGCCTCTTGCTCTGCCTCTGTGACTTGGTTTATGCTAACATCTGGGAATAGGGGGAAGCTGAAAATGAGAGACGACCAGGAATTTGTTGCCCTTTTGATGGCCATTCTTCTACATGTATTTATGTACCTGAGATATTGATTGGGATTTCATATTCTCATATGTCTTTATCTTTGGAAAACTATTTTTTTGTTCAGTTATCTCACCACCCAGAAGTAGCGCAGCTGCCGTACGTCTTCATCTTTTGCTCACCCTACGGGCTGTTTGTCAGTTGTGTCCCAGAATTTGTAATAACTGTCTCCATCGGGGGCTATCTGAGACTTATCATCAGTGGGTCGTCAGATTTCTACATAATATTTTTCTGTTAAGGGAAAAAAGAGAGAGAGAGGAGGGGCAAGGGGAGAGCTGAAGAAATAATCTTTTTACATTTCAATCTGCGTCATTTTCAAGCAGACCGATAAGAGGAAGCTGACATTTCTATAACCTGCCTTATCTCTAATTGACTTAAAGTAGAAGCAGACTCTAATCCTTGTGTGCTCAGGAGCTCTGGATGGGGAAAGATGAGGGCAATTGATTCCTGACTTTTTAATTAACACTCTGTCGGCTCTCAAAACAATGCAGAATGGCATGGGTGGTATATATGCAGTTGGGGGTGCTAAAACCAGAATGGCAAATAATGATATTTGCCACTCACTTCTGGGACATGCTGGCTGGCTGATGAACCAGAGCTGATGAACTGTCTGGAACTGTAAGGAAGATGTCCAGAGTTTTTCCTTCTTCTTACAGGGTGTAGGGCATTTTCTGAAGGTACAGCAGTAGACCCATCCTCAGGTATACACAAATGGTGGTCAGTTTGGTGTAGCGGTTAAGTGTGCAACTCTAATCTGGGAGAACCGGGTTGGATTCCCCACTCCTCCACTTGCAGCCGCTGGATGACCGTGGGGAAGCCATAGTTCCAATAAGAGCTGTCCTTGAAAGGGCAGTTCTGGAAAGAGCTCTCAGCCCCACCTACTTCACAGGGTGTCTGTTGTGGGGAGGGGAAGGGAAAGGAGTTTGTAAGCCGCTCTGAGACTCTCAGTGAAGGGCAGGGTATAAATCTAATCTCCTCCTCCCCCTCTTCTTCTTCTTCTTCTTCTTCTTCTTCTTCTTCTTCTTCTTCTTCTTCTTCTTCTTCTTCTTCTTCTTCTTCTTCTTCTTCTTCTTCTTCTTCTTCTTCTTCTTCTGTTCTAACAATGCAATCCAAAACAGAGTCACAGCCTTGTGTTGGTGAAAGTGCTGTCAAGTCGCAGCCGACTTATGGGGGTCCCATCGGGTTTTCAAGGCAAGAGATGTTCAGAGGTGGTTTGTCATCACCTTCCTCTGTGTTGTGATCCTGGAGTTGCTTGGTGGTCTCCCGTCCAAATCCTAACCAGGCTTGACACTGCTTAGCCTCCAAGAACTGACAAGATCAGGCCAGCCTGGGAGTCCATTGGAATAAGTGGAATTAGAACGCTGTAACTCTGCTTTGGATTGTGTCGCCTCATGCTTACGGCAGCTTTACGAAACAAAACTAGTTCCTCCTCTGTGGTCATGAGGAAGACGAAGTAGCTGGAAATGATGATAGACACACATGACCTTCAAGGCATAACCAAAATTTGTCCTAACCAAAATACTGTAATCACTTTTAAGGCTCTCTCCCCTCACCTAATCCCACCCACCCCCCAGGCGCCACCCCCAAAATATCCAGGAATTTCCCAAACGTCAACCCTAGTTCAAGAGGGTTCTTTGCTGGTCTAACTGATTACCATGCAGTTACCTCCTTTGAACTGAACATAGATACAGATGATCAGACTCACTCCCTGCCTGGACATATCACAGGATCTGGATTCAAAGTAGGGTTGCCAGTCCCCAGTTGGGGATGGGGTTTCCCCTGGTTTGGAGCCCCTCCCCCACTTCAGGGCTATCAGGATCAAGGGAAATTATCCCCCTAAACCGGCAAGAAACTAAAAATGAACATGGCAGTGACTTCGGGGGGCAACATTAATTCTACCATAGAGGTTTAGCCCACAAACCAGAGTGTCAACCCTGATGTCCCCGATGTGCCTACATCACTTCTGGGTCCGTTCCCAATGTGCCTACGTTATCACCTTTGTTTCCGGCCTCTTTCTTCCCCACTCCTGGTAAGTGCACCCATGTCCCCTGCCCGCTCGTCCAGTGGACCTGACAACCCTCATTCAGAGGCCCACTGTAGCTTGCATCCTGATAATTAGAAAATGGATAAAGACTTTGTTGTTGTTGTTGTTGTTGTTGTTGTTGTTGTTGCTGTCAAGTTACAACTGACTTACAGTGACCCTGTAGGGTTCTCAAGGTAAGAGATGTCCAGAGGTGGTTTGCCATTGCCTGCCTCTGCATAGCAACTCATCTTCCATCCAAAGACTGACCCAGGCTAGGGTTGCCAGACCCCCGGTGGAGGTCCCCTGCCGCCAGGCCCTACCCCCAGCCACTGATCAGCTGGCCAGCAGGTGGACTTACCAGGAGAAAGGAGAAGACCTAGGCCTCATTGCAGGCATCACACAGGAGTTGACATTACCACGCCAGTGACACTCTGGTATCTGGGTAAAAACTCTATGGTAGAAGTTGGTTTTACCATAGAGTTTTTGCCCGAATATCAGAGTCACCTGGAGTTGCTGTTGTGAAGACATCAGTTCCTGTTTGATGCTGACAGTGAGGCCTAGGCCTTTCTCTTTTTCTTCATGAGTCGCTCCCATTCCCAACTGGTTGCCAGGAAAGGCCTGGCTACCCTAACCCGGGCTGACCCCGCTTAGCTTTCGAGCTCTGACAAGATCGGACTAGGCTGGGAATAAAGACTATATAGCATTTAATGAACGTCTCTCTTGTCTCCTGTCAACTTTTACAGATATATACTACAAAACAGATTGACAAGAGGGTATGTTAAATATTTTTAATGAGCAGCATTTTGTTTCAATAATGGAGAGTCAAATGTGTAAGGAGAGAGAATGGAAAGAAAAGAAAACCACCTCGACGCGCTGAAAAATACGCTTCCAAGAATTCCTGATTGGCCTGAATCATTTACTACAAATGTGTTAGCTAAATCATGAATAAATTTATATTAGGCCTACCCAGTTTCTGGCTATCCCCTGTTGGAAGCAGCGAGTATCCAACAGAGCTATTCTTATGAATAACAAATAAACCTCTCTGGGGAGCTGTCTCGTTGCTAATAGAGTGCTAATCACAAGAATCTGCTCAAGAGAGCAGTTCCTTGAAATCTGGTTGATTTTTCCGTCGTTCCAGTACCAATGTGATTTCTTTGAAGTCCCCCTTTTCCTTGTCTGTTGGTGTCCTTTGATGGCGCTGAAAAGTGCGAGCTTTTTGTTCCTTCTCCGCAAATGGAATCAAGAATTAAGTCAGTGGAGTTGTCAGCTGGCGCTCACTGTTTCGCCAGCCGAACGTTTCAGCTTTGTGCGGCGAGTCGCCAACTGAAGGTCTAACCTCTCCTCGGCGAACGGTGCTCCTCAGTGAGGACTATTATGGGAGTATAAATAGATACCTGCGCCAATTTGCAGATGCATATTTCTTTGTGTAAAAAAACACCAGTGTGTCTGTTTTCCCACTTTAACAGCACATAAATGCCTCCATTTACATGGAAAGCCCAGTCGCAGGTAACTAGGGATGAGCACATGTTCCCTGTTTTGTTTCTTTTTTCATACTTGTGTCAATAGTTTCGATTCTCTGCTCTTTTGGTGGTAGCTTTTGTAGATTTTGTAGAGCCAGTTTGGTGTAGTGGTTAAGTGCGCGGACTCTAATCTGGGAGAACCGGGTTTGATTCCCCACTCCTCCACTTGCACCTGGCTGTATGACCTTGGGCAAGCCATAACTCTGGCACAGTTGTAGAGCAGTTTCTGTGAAGAGCTCTCTCAGCTTCACCTATCTCACAGGGTGTCTGTTGTGGGGAGGGGAAGGGAAAGGAGTTTGTAAGCTGCTCTGAGACTCCTTTGGGTAGTGAAGGGTGGGGTATAAATCCAATCTCCTCTTCTTCTTCTTCTTCTTCTTCTTCTTCTTCTTCTTCTTCTTCTTCTTCTTCTTCTTCTTCTTCTTCTTCTTCTTCTTCTTCTTCTTCTTCTTCCTTTTGTGCCGTGTGTAAAGGTTGTGCAGACTGAAATGCCTCCCTAAGTCCTGCTCCTGGTGGTGAGGAGAACCCCCCCCAAGGAACAGGATTCAGGGGCACTTAAGACCCCCATATAAGTAGGGTTGCCAACCTGCAGGTGGTGGCTGGAGATCTTCTGGGATCTCCAGGTGAGAGTGGTCAGTTCGTCTGGAGAAAATGGCTGCTTTGGAAGGTGGGCTCTGTGGCATTAGATGCTGCTGAAGTCCCTCCCCTCCCCAACCCCACCCTCCTCAGGTTCCACCCTCAAAATCTCTGGGTATGTTCCAACCCGGAGCTGGCAATTCTACATAGGAGGGGGCAAGTGAGAAAGGTTGTGGTCTATAAGCAGAAGACCTGGTACCTGCAGAAAAGCTAGCCGGGATCTAACACTTTTATATGTAATTTGTATTCATTCATATTTGCAGGGCTCTTTTTGTAGAAAAAGCCCAGCAGGAACTCATTAGCATAATAGGCCACACCCAACAGCAGGAACTCATTAGCCTATTGGGCCACACCCCTGACAGCACAGCTCATTAGCACATTAGGCCGCACCCCCATGTTACCAGAAGTGTGGTCATCCAGCCACACCCACCTTTTGCTTCTTATTCTGTTTACCTTGTTTGTTGTCAAAACCCAGGGCTTTTTTGTAGCAGGAACTCCTTTGCATGTTAGGCCACACACCCCTAATATAGCCAATCCTAATGAGTTTCTGCTGTTGGGTGTGGCCTATTATGCTAATGAGTTCCTGCTGGGCATGGCCAACTTGGGAGCCAGACGGAACTCCGTTCCTGTGCGTTCCTGCCCAAAAATAGCTCTGCATATTTGTGATATTCAGGCCCATAGCCAGGAATTTTTTTTTTCATTCAGGGGGCCTTTAAATAAGTCAGGGGGCATCCCACACACACCCCTGCTCCCCCAAGGGAGCGCCTGGGCATGATGGGAAATCAGGGGCCTTGGCGGTAAGTCAGGAGGCCGGGTCCCGAGATGCCCCACTGTGGCTACAGGCCTGGTGATATTATCTTATTAATGATGCTGATTAAAGTTGAGAAATGTGTGCATTTTACAAGGAAGGAAAGGAACAGAAAACGACACACAAAGTATCTGGATTCAAGTCAGAATGAAGATATTTGGGTCAAAACTGCATAAATTCAAAATCATCCCTACACATGACATTCGCATCTCTCACACACATACATATTCATACACAGGCTGACCAGCAGTGCTATCCACCTCCTCCTCTGTTGTACCTTTTCCCACCAGTAACAAACAGCCCCACAAGTTTCAGAACCCTGTGTGCTGACACTTGCTTAAATTTCCTGAACAATTGAAATGTTTGTCAGCATTCCGTAACACCTCGACTGAAAATAAAGCTTGTACAGCCAATTGCAGAATAGATTGATATAAATTGGGGCAATTTAAATTTCCAAGAAGAAAAAAACCCACTGATTTAACTCAATTTCCCACTTTGAAATATATCTATATATATATACTCTATCAGTTCTGAACAAACATGGATACAAATAGTCTGTTTAGAATGTAAAGCATACTAGTTTGCAAATAAATGGAACTGCACTATAAACTAGGAGCATAATTGCAAACCTTTGGTTGTGTGGTGTCTAAGCACTCAATGTTCAGACATCAAGAGAGAAGTACAACATGTTAATGGCATATAAATGTGCCCCAGAATCCTTCGGCTCATATCTGGTTTATGGCAACCCCTCCCCACCCCTGTGTTAAAGTGCCTACATGTGGACATCACATCAGCCGATGATTAGACTGGAATCTTCCTAAATTTACACACAAACTGGGAGGGAGGATGCAAGTCCAGAAATCTCAGATTTGTTGGCATACTGAAAAAAAGTTGTTTGTGAGAGCTGAATGCGGGCAAGGCAATCTTAAGAGGCAAGAGAGAGATGCTAAACAAGGGATTCGATTCAGCCAGCTTTTCTGCAGGTGAAAAGGGGGAAAGGCATCCTCTTTCACCATCTGAAAAGGCTATGCTGAGAATCACAGGACTCCTGAGAGGAGTCGATGGAGACTGTAGGGTGGAAAGGAATTCGGTGAGACTGAGTGAAAGATCTGTCTGGATCCAGCTCGCTTGCTTGAACACTAAGGTCCAAATGACCCATTACCTATGACACAAATTGGGTGGAGGAGGAAAAGAAAAAGTAGTAGTACTACTACTAGCAGTGGTGGTGGTGGTGGTGGTGTGGTGGTTTATATACTCTGCTTTTCTCTACCCTAAGGAGTCTCAAAGTGGCATACAATCGCCTTCCCTCCCCCTCCCCACAACAGTCACCTGGGAAGGTAGGTGGGGCTGAGAAAGTGCTGAGAGAACTGTGACTGGCCCAAGGTCACCCAGCAGGCTTCATGTGGAGGAGGAATGGGGATTCGAACCCAGTTCTCCAGATTAGTGTCCACCAGTCTTAACCACTACACCATGCTGGCTCCCAGTTGACTGACACAACTGTGTGCTTTTTGCAGATAGACGTGGCAGGAGAACTGATGTTCCTATGCCTAGTGGGCAGGGTTGCTGGCTCTGAGTTCGGAAATACCTGGATATTGAGGGAGGTATAGGAGAGGGACCTCAGCAAGGTATAATGCCATATAGTCCACCTTCCAGGGCAAGCATTGTTTTCAAGGAAACTGGCTCTATCGTCCGGAGACCAGTTGTAATTCTAGGCGATCCCTAGCCATCACCTGGATGTTGGCAACCCTTCCTTTGTTGTTGTTGTTGTTCAGTTGCACAGCTGAGTCCGACTCTTCATGACCCCATCAACCATATCATGCCAGACCCTCCTGTCTTCCACCATCCCCTGGAGTTTGCTCAGTTTCATGTTTGTTGCATCGGTACGGGGACAGCAAAGGATGAGATGGTTAGACAGTGTCATAGATGCAACGAACATGAAATTGAGCAAACGTCAGAGGACGGCGGAAGACAGGAAGACCTGGCGTGATCTGGTCCATGGGGTCACGAAGAGTCGGACTCAACTGTGCGACTGAACAACAACAACAACAACAACACTGTTTAACCATCTCATCCTTTGCCGTCCCATTCTTCTGTTGCCTTCAATCTTTCCCAGCATCAGGGTCTTCTCCAGTGGGGTCCGATTCAGCTCAGGATCACAACATTGGGGGGGGGGAGCAGCAAGGGGCATATTTGCCCCACTTTGTGGCTTCATGTGCTGACTTCAGTAAACATGGAACCCCACAGTACAGCAAATCTGACCCCCAGTGGCTGTTTTGGTTCAGGAAAAAGACACGGGAGGAAGGCTGAAACCCCTTCTCTCCCCTGTGATGAGTCAAATCCCAGAGCGCTTGGGAATTTTCTTTCCCCAGTGTCATATTTGTCTACAGAAAGGATTTGTGGCTCATGTCACAGGCAATGGTTGGCTATGAGGCTGGAATATAATGCACTTTGAGAGCAAAGTAAGTCCCATTGAAAAACCTGGAGCTTACATCAAAATAAAAGAGTTTTGGGTTAAGCCGTCCATATTCAGAGCTGCTGATTAGCCAGGGTTGGTGCTTACTGGGTCAACTGAACAAACCCTCTCAATGCCTCTGAGTGGTAGTGTACTGATGACATTTTAGCCCACCCTTTTCCCAAGGAGGTGACATGCTTGATAATTCCTGGGTTCTCAGCAGAATTGTAAACATTCATAATTTAAGAACTGAATACATTAGAGAGCTCAGGTGTGTGTGTGTGTGTGTGTGCAGCGCTGTCAAGTTGCAGCTGAGTTATGGTGATCCTGAAGGTTTTTCATAGAAGCTTAGAGCTGGAAGGGGCCATAAAAGGCCATCTAATTCATCCCCCTGCTCAATGCAGGATCAGCCTAAAGCTGCTGCTTGAAGACTGCCGGGACGATTGATCGAGCAGAGGTGGTTTCCAATTGCTCTCCTCTGCAAAGTCTTTCTTGGTGGCCTTCCATTCAAGTACTGACCCTGCCCAGCTTCTGAAATCTGATGAGTTTGGGCTATACTATACCATTCCACATCTCAGAGCTCAGGTACCTGGAGAAAATAAAACAGAATTACAAGGGCCCCGTTCACACGGAGCATTTGCTGCACTGAAGGCACAATCGTCCTGCAGATTTTCCGGGTGCAATCACACAGGAACATCTGGGAGGCGTAGCGCACCCATGGCTAACCCGTGGCTTCTCGCCGAAGGTGCGGAGTAAAAAACTACCACATATGGGGTACTAGTTTCCGGAAAACGCGGGGCAAGGGTGGCCATCTGATCGCGTTTCTGCTTGAATCCCGCGGCTTCTGGCGCCCGCCCATGTCCCATCGCAAACCAGATTGGGTTTTGTTTTTTTAAGTCTCCACAAGATGCACACAAACGATCATGTGCTTGCACAACTTTTGGTGAGAGATAAAATCCTGTTGGCCACAGAAGCGGCACCTAGCGATTGCCGGTGTGATCTCGCCGCGCCGCTTCTTTGCTGCGCTGCTGGATAGCCGTGTGATCGGCACCTAACGGCCCAACCACGGGACCTCGGTGCCACATGTTACTCTGCTCCGGGGCAAACGGCCACGCTTCCCCCCCCCCAAAAAAAACACCCGCGCCCCCCCCCCCCCACATTTTCTGGCCCGTGTGACCGGGACCAAGATCGCCCAGGTGAGCTCAGCGGATGAGGCAAGTGATAGCATCTCCCAAATCTTAGTGTCTGACAACTTTGTCTCTCACTCTAGCAGGAAGCCCACCATAATAAACGCAGGAGATAACTATGTCATTTATAATGCTTAACCTCACAAGGCAGACATTTTCCTCCATTGTTCTTTTTTTTATATAAAAAAGCAGCCTTTAACTCACTCTATATATGATAGATGGTATTGATTCAGTTTTAAGAGACTGTAATTGTCGACTTTAACATGTCTGTATGTATCGAATGCAGATTTCAGTTTTAAACTGGCTTACATTAAAGACAGGTATAATAAAATCAAGAAAAACCAAATTTTATTCTGTTTTTTAGGAACATTGAATTTCTTTCTTTCTTTTTTTTTTTAAAAAAATTCACAGTGGCCAGTAGTTGCAGCAATTTTAAAAACTGCCGCCTGTGATTATGTCTTTTTTCTTCATCATCTGTTGCGAAGTCCATCTGATTGGAGAAGGGCAAACTGGCAAAATTACATTTTCTCCCCTGTAAATCTGCATATTCTGCTTCATTTTGATACCTTTTTTTTGTTCTATGACTATGGTACATTCACTGAAAGATTATCCACAGATGGTATGAATTTTGTAAATAAACAGGCATTGGAAATTGCAGAGAAACTTTGTCCCCGTCCAACTCAAGATTTCACATTTGTCTCAGTGAGAAATATGATGCATCTTTAACCCAGCTTCTGATTATAACCCCTATCTATTTTTCCCACTTGGTGATTTGGGGTGTGTGTGTGTCAGAAATGCATTTCAAATGATGCAGCTTTAAGCTGCTTTCTGATCATAACCCGTATTTATCTTTCCCAGTGGGATTTCTACTGCTTATAAATGTGTTTCAAATGAGGAACATTCTTAGAGATGCATAGCAGATACGCCATATTCCTTTTCTTTTGTTTTCATATGTTTTCATTGTAAGCCTTTTTGTCCTGCCAGTTTTTTTGCTTTCCTTTACACCATTTATGCATTATCTGCCATTTATACATCATTAATATACCATTCGCGTGTAACTGATGCACAAATAACATTGGGGAAAATGTGTTAATCTTAACAAAAATGTCAGCTTGAAGAAAAAGGAAACGGTATGAAAATAATTGATTTGTACAAAGGAGAAGCAAAATCAAAACAGGTTTTTGTTTTTTTGTTTTGCTTTTTTAATCAGGCCAGAGGGGATGAGAATTTCAATAGCAAACATGATGCAGCTTTAAGCCAGTTTCACATTGGAACCCATTTCTGTGGTTTTTTTCCAGTGGGATTTACACTGCTTAGAAAAATGTTTCAAATATGGGATGGAAATGTGGCTAAAAGCCAATGTGATTCCAGTTACGTGTACTTGTGACTGCAGTTATATACAATGAGTGTGTTGATTTGTGTACAAATTCATACCATTGGATAAATATCCAAAGCCAATATATAGGAGAACAGAAATATCCATGGAAACCAACAGGGAAGTTTTTATGTTTCTCCAGATGGCCCTCAGTACAATAAAGACCCATATAGGGTTTCCAGTCTCCAGGTGGTAACTGGAGATCTCTGAGAATTACATAACAAGGGATCAGTTCTGTTGGAGAAAATGGCTACTTTGGAGCTGGACTCTATGGCATTATTCCCCAGTGAAGTCCCTCACTTCCCAAACCCTGCTGTGACAGATTGCAAAGGAACGCAGGCTTTAAAAAATGCTGCTTGAGTCAGAGAGTCAGGGAGTTCAAGAGTTAATCTACCCTGGAGAGAAGAGCTTATGTAATTGGCTGCTCTACTCACTCCCTGATAGCCAGCATCAGCTTAGAGAGGAAATAAAGCAGCTGATCTGGAGGGGAAAGTTTAATTTGCCTTTTAGTCTTGGTCTGAAATCTAACATCTGCATCAGTAGCCAAAGGGTTTGGCTTTTGAGGGAAGAGACTTTGGGAGTCAATGATTTCTGTCGGCTAATAGTCAGAAAAGTACTTTGTCTTAGGTATAGTAAAACTACTCTGAGGGAGAACTTAGATTCTCAATCAAGAAAGCTACAGACAGGGCTGGCTCACCCGCTAGTCGAACTAGGCATTTGCCTAGAGTGTGGGCCAGCCCGTAGGGTGCCAAGCAGACCTGCCCCCCGCCAAAGCCCCCCAGCCCCTGCTAAAAGCCCTGCATCTCCCTCGGGTGCAGTTTGGCCCTAGGGCGCCAAACTGCACTTGGCCCCGCCCCCACCAAAAGCCCTGCATCCAGCTACTCTCCTCAGGGTGGCAGCGGGGGGCAGACCAAGAGCGCATGGACATGCCAGCGGTGGCCACCGGAAGCCCGTGGGTGGGCTGAAGAAGGCCGAGGAGAACCTCGGGGGGTGGGCGAGGCTCACCTGCGCCTGCCAAAGCCTGCCCAGGCTTGGCCTACTGCCTCCACCATCAACTGCACCGCCCGCAGCTGGGCCCGTCTGCCCGCCTAAGCCTGGCCTCAGCTCACCACCGTCCTGTGAGTAGTCCGTGTGCGCCTCCACCGCACGCTTTTACGCAGCACCAGGCAGGACGTCCCCCCCCCCAGCCCGGCCTAGCTTGCCAGTCCCTCCAAGCGCTGCCGCTTCTGCCACCACCCCTGGGATGCCCTGAAAAAAAGCTCCCATCAGCCCCGCGCTCAGCCTTGCTTCGAGGCAGGTTGACTCCCCCCCCCCCCGCCTGAGCTGGAAATCTAGCTGGAAAGTTTGTGCCAGGGAGAAAATCCGAGGAGGAGACCTGTTGGGCGGGTGGCACTTGCCCCGGTTGAGCGGCTCTTGTCCCCCCCTTCAGGGGTTGCGGGTCTACTCCGGGAGGGGAGCCATGTCCCAGAAGAGTCATATTCGAATCTGGCACCCCTTTATAGACCAACAAGGCTAGCTTGTGGCACCCAGTGCCCCCCCCCGCCTGCCCCGCGCTCAGCCTCACTTCGAGGCAGGGTTGTGGCATGGACCAGAAACAGGATCAGATTCAAAGACAATTATTTATACTCCTGTTCCCTTTGAATTTCCAGGCCCCACTGGGAGGTTGGCATCTGCGCTGGGGGGCGCGGGTGCCACAAACTAGCCTCGCCTAGGGCACAGAAACACCTCAGGCCGGCCCTGGCTACAGAACAGCTTTATACAGACAAAGGATGCTGGAGAAGGATTTGGCAGAAAGTCTGGGTAGTTAGAGAGAACTCCCAGACAAGCCAATAGTAAAAGGAGTTATTGCTTCTTACGGACAAGGAGAATAACTTCCTGCCAGTGAAAGGGGTTGAGAAGAGAGCCCTGGATAAACGGTAAAAGCTTAAACACCTCAGAAGTTTGTGAAAAGCTGTAATATCTAAAGGGAAAATTTTGATTTCCTCCTCCTTCTTCTAGCCAATTTTCAGTTCTTTTGTGAATCTGCATGTGGATGAGCGTAACCCAATGAACTCTAATTTACACATCTTCTAGGCCTTGACAACTGACTGGTCCCAGTCTTGATGATTTCCTGGCAGGCACGTTCAGGAATTAATTAATGAGGTCTCCACTCGGCAAGAAAATAGGACCTTCACCATAGAGATATATAGAGACAGACACCTGCCTGTATGTACATAGCATCACATCCAGTTGTGACTTTCCCAATACTTGGAATTTTCCTAATACCTGGAATTCAGGCTGTGTGTTACTCTGGTCTTTTTCTTAGCACTGTGTTGAACGCATATTTCTACCTTCATGTTACTTTAATAGATACATCTATGACTCTAGATGGTCAAGAATGCTAGTCTTTGGTTATATAAATTATTTTTGGTGAGTAGTAGGTTTGGGGTTTTTTGGTGGCCTCTCGTCATAGTTTGGAACAGCTGGCTGTAATGTATAAATTAATGGTGGCGTGATAAGAAAACTGTGATCTGTAAAAATATAATTTAGTATTTGTAATTTAGCTGTCTTGCCGTAAATTAATTGAAATGTAATTTATCGTTGGTAAAAGTAGAATGAGTTTATAATTAAGTGGTTTAGGGTTAATAAGTTCCTTATTTTGCGATATAAACTATTTTTGGTGATGATATTCATGTTTGGGATGAAGTGACAGTTACCAAGTTTATTATTACGGTCATAGACCAGTATAATAGGAGACAAGTAAATACAGTT
>NW_015161408.1:1452060-1455537 GCF_001447785.1 Gekko japonicus
TGATTAGAATAAATGGTAGGATCTCGTGTCATGCAAGGATGATATTATAGTTGGTTGGTACAAGAACGGAGAGAATATGTAATCTAATTAGGTATTACCAAATTGTTGGATCAATGTGATGTATTGAGAAAATTGTTGTCTGTGTGTATGTGTGTGTCTATTAAGCATTAAAACCCAATAAATATATTAAAAAAAAAAGAATGCTAGTCTTCGATTACAGGGTCAGGTTCCACAACTGGGTTGTTGCAGCAATCTGATGGCCATGATACCATTTTTGACAGTAGGCTAAAAATGAATCATGAAAATAGAGGAAGGGGGCTTTCAGCTTAGAAAAAAAGAGAGTTGGCTAAGAAAAATGCATGGTGTCGGGTCTCCCATGGACAGCAAGTTAGGCTTGTTAGACTCCCATCTCTGTGAGGGAAGGGAGAAGACCAAGGTGGAATGGAGTATATCTGGGGAGGGGAAGGGCTTCCATGGCTTGGAATGCATTGGAGAAAAAAAGCACAAATGGACCCTTGTGGTGGCTTTATTTTTTATTTTGTTTTTGGTATTTTTGCAATTTTGTGTATTTGTGTGCCCGTGCCTGGAAGTCATGGAGACCTCTGGCAACTTCTACTAGGGCATGGAGGACGTTCAGAGAAGTAGCTTGATAGCCTGCCTCTGCCTCCTGGCCCTGGTATTCTTTGGAGGTCTCCCACCCAAATATTTGCCAGGGTCAGCCCTGCTTAGCTTCCAAGATCGAGCTTGCCTGGGCTATCCAGGTCAGGACTCCTGTGGTAACTTTTTGAAGAGTGAGATGTACTCTTTCTTTCTGATCAGGATTTGGAAACCCACTGTGGGGTAAGCAACTGTTGAAATGTTCACACCAGTCCCCATTATCTTACACTAATAAAGTACCTGACAATATGAAAGGCAGTTTGTGAATGAATGAAAGGCATTTGGTATGTTGATGTCGGAGGGACTTTTTAGGGGGAACCGTTTGCAGTGCAAAGAGACTCTCCTTTCTATTGCACTCCTTCACAAGACCATCTGAGTCTCACTTGTCCTTATGGTGGTGCTTCCAAAATTTCCCTCATCCAAATCTCTTCCCATGTTCTGGAGTTCCAAATTACTTGGCCTTGCTTCTGAAGTAGAACTGATGCATTGGGAATCTTCCAGTGATGCCTTTCCAAATGTTGCACAACTGTGCATATATGACAAAGTTTATGTCTAGAGGAGGAGGAGATTGGGTTTATACCCTACCCTTCAG
Source organism: Gekko japonicus (assembly GCF_001447785.1). NCBI lineage: Eukaryota > Metazoa > Chordata > Lepidosauria > Squamata > Gekkonidae > Gekko > Gekko japonicus. The sequence continues at coordinate 1,453,310 of NW_015161408.1, forward strand.
TACACGAAGGAGTCTCAAAGCGGCTGACAGTCTCCTTTCCTTTCCCCGCCCCACAACAGACCGTGAGGTAGGTGGGGCTGAGAGAGCTCTCCCGAGAACCGCCCTTGAGAGAACAGCTGTGAAAGAACTTGTGACTGACCCAAGGTCACACCAGCAGTTGCATGTGGAGGCATGGGGAATCAAACCTGGTTCTCCCAGATTAGAGTCTGTGCTACTAACAACTACACCAAACTGGCTCTCCTTTCATGTGCATTCACGCTTCTTCTTCCTCCTCCTCCTCCTCCTCCTCCTCCTCTTCTTCTTCAGAAGAGATTGGATTTATATCCCATCCTTCACTACCCAAAGGAGTCTCAGAGTGGCTTACAATCTCCTTTCCCTTCCCCTGAATCTATCTTACACCTATATGGTTAGCCACAGCTTCCCAATTATGTGTTTCTTTATACCTTCCTCTGCCTTGTCAATGGGATGTGCAATGTGGGTCCGCTTTGGTGTGGGAGAAAGGCAGGCTATGCATATTTAAATAAATAAATAAACAGCAGTCTTGATATGAGATGACTGCATTGGGATTCCTTGAATGCAATGTTTCACCTATGTGAAAAACACATGCCCTTTCCTCAAGCAATATTGGGGCATCCTGTTACACTGTAGTTTCTTTTTATGTGGTGTTTTGCTGTTGGGCAAGAACACACGCGTGTCTCATTAAAACACCACACAAACCAGACCTTCACACAGTCGTACATACTGCCACATCCAGATCTGGTGTTTTCTTGCAGTGCTTTATCAATGTGCAGGAACATATCAGAAATACAGAGAGGGAAACCAATGGAAGGCACTGAAATTTGTAGAAGACTGCATATGCGGAGACAGAGGGCTTATTCCCCATCAAAGTGCTTCCCAGCTTGCTACGGCATTTGGTGCCGGTCTGTTGCTGTCGAGTCCAGAGTACTGTACATTCTTTGACATTCTGTGCAAATGGGTTTACTTGGTAAACAAGTCGCCTGCTTCTTTGGCCCTTGTGAATGGGGAGGGTGAATGTTCATTGATTGTTCAGAATCTTGTGGCTTTGTGAGGGTTTTTTCGCTGTTGCTGTGGATATGTGATTCCCCCCACTCCGGGAAGTGCAAATCGCGTGAATCTGTTCCACCCAGACATTCCAAGGCAAAGGAACCGAAGCCGCTTCTGCAGCCCGGGAGTGACATTTTAGACACATCCAAGCCGGGCCGAACAAATAGCTTGGCCGAGGCGCCCAAAGTGATGCGGGAAACGAAAGCGATGTTTCCTTGGCATCCAAGAAGTGGCCTGACAACCCCCACAGTGAAAAGGGCTCTGGCCAAGTGTAGGGCTGGGAAATGAAAAGGTAAGGTGAAGAAATGAACTGACAGTGAGGAACAGCCGCTGACTGCAAATGAGCTTTTGGGAAGGGAGCGCTGGGCCGGAACCAATCAGCCAATGAATAGCGAGGCCAGGGAGAAAAGGAAGATTCCCCAGCTCGTCCTCACCCACCTTCCCTGCCTACTCTTTCTGCAGTTCTGTGGCTGGTTCTGGGAGTAATTTAACCAGTCACTTCTCCTTTCGAAGAAAAGGGGGATGGGAAGGGCTGTGTGTGTGTGTAGAAAGGAGGAACAGACACAACTAGAGAGCCCGTTTGGTGTAGTGGTTAAGTGTGCAGACTCTAATCTGGGAGAACCGGGTTTGATTCCCCACTCCTCCACTTGCAGCTGCTGGATGACCTTTGGCAAGCCATAGTTCTGTCAGAGCTGTTCTCTCAAGGACAATTCTGGAAAGAGCTCTCAGCCCCACCTACCTCACAAGGTGTCTGTTGTGGGGTAGGGTTGCCAAGTGTCACTTACCTCTTCCGCAGGGGACTCCCGGGCGGCTCCCGGTGCATGCGCGTGAAGTGCACGCGTGCTGTATGCACGTCACCCGGAAGTGACGTTATGATGCCGGGCACGCTGGGGGCGGGGCCATGCCCATACAAGGGAAAACCATAGAGTTTTCCCTTGTATGGCCGTGGCCCCGCCCCCAGCGTGCCTGGCGTGCCTGCGTCACTTCCTGGTGACGCGCACATCGGGGAGTAGTTCCCCCCGGGGCCCGATCCGGCGGTGCCAGGGAATGGGCCTCTGGGGCGGGGGTTTCCCCGCCCCCTGGGGGGACTTGGGATCCCTATTGTGGGGAGGGGAAGGGAAAGGAGTTTATAAGCCACTCTGAGACTCCAAGTGAAGGGTGGG
>NW_015161408.1:1455756-1484830 GCF_001447785.1 Gekko japonicus
TATTACAATTTGTCTCCAGAAAACCTGAATAAAATGGCTGCTTTGGAGGGTGGACTGTACCGCATTATACTCTGCTGAGTTCTCTTCCCCTCCCCTCCCCAGGTTTCACCTTCAAAATCTTCAGGTATTTCCTGACCCAGAGCTGGGAACCTGGAGTTTGGGGAGGGGAAGGACTTAAGCAGGGTATAATACTATGGAGCTGCGGTGGCTCAAGTGGTTAAGACGCTGAACTGCAGGCTGTGGAAGGTCGGTAGTTCAGCAGTTCAAGACCTGGGTGCCGCATGACGGAGTGAGCTCTCGTCTCTAGTTCCATCTCCTGCCAACCTAGCAGTTTGAAAGCAAGAAATTGCAAGTAGATAAATAGGTACCACTTCGGTGGGAAGGTAAGAGCGTTCCGTGCGCCTTGGTGTTTAGTCATGCTGGCCACATGACCACGGAAACGTCTTCGGACAGCGCTGGCTCTTCGGCTTTGAAACGGAGATGAGCACTGCAACCCTAGAGTCGGATTTGACTGGCTTTCGAGCAAGGGAACCTTTACCTTTAATGCCATGGAGAGCAACTTCCAAAGCAGCCATTTTCTTCAGGGGAACTGATCCCTGTTGACTGGAAACCCAGGAGATCTCCAGCCACCACCTGGGGGTGGCAACCCTAGTCACCGCCCACAGCTGCAAATATTTGGGGGTCTTCCCTTATTATTCCATGCCAGGTTACCTTAGCGGAGATGATTCCCAGTCACCTCCTGTATTTTTCACTGCCCTGCTTTCCTGCTGTCTGAGAGGCCCATCAAAGCCTCCGTGGCCAATCAATGCAAGATTTATTTGGGGGGGTGGATTTCCCTCCCCCTGAGTGGAAGCAGCTAACAAATATCCATCGAGTGGCGAACGCTGGTTCAATACAGAGCCTTCTTCGGGGCGTGCAAAGTATTCTATCACTTCAAAGTAGCGTATTGGCTCAGCTCTCTCAAGCAACCTCACGGAAAATGACCTCCCTCATTTCTCTTGATTTGATGCTGTTTCCATTGAGAAAATGGGACGAGGAAATTTATTCATGGAGTGCATTTTCGTCCTGCCTATCCTCCTCCGAGATCAGAGCAATGTACGCAATTTGCTCCTCCATTTTCTCCTCACAGCAGACCTCGGAGAGTTTGAAAGAGAATGACTGGACCAAGGTCGCCCGGTGAGTTTCATATTGAAAAGGACTTTGATCTAGGGTCTTCCCACGTCTAGCCTAACCAATTTAACCCTTCTCTTTCAATACGACAACCCTTACGCGAATCCCCCGCCCCCGGTAGACTTTCTAAAAATACATTGTCGGTGGGATTGACAGCCTCCAGTTGGGCCCTGGAGATCTCCTGGAATTGCAACGAATCTCCAGGCTGCAGAGGTCAGTTCCCCTGGGGGGAGAAATGGCTACTTTGTAGGGTTGCCAACCTCCAGGTGGGGCCTGGGGACCTGCTGCTATTACAACTGATCTCCAGACAATAGAGAGCAGGTCCCCTGAAGAAAATGGCTGCTTTGGAGGGTGGACTCTATGCCACTGTAACCTGCTGAGGTCCCTCCCTTCCCCAAACCCCACACTCCCTAAGGCTCCACCCAAAAATCTCCAGCCTCCTTAAGGCTCCACCCACCCTCCCTAGACTCCACCCTGGAATCTCCATTTATTTCCCAACCCAGAGCTGGTCGCCCTGCTTCTTTGGAGGCTGGATTCCATGGCCTTATACCCTGCAGAGGTCCCTCCCCTCTCCAAACTCCACCCTCCCTAAGTCTCCACCTGAAAATCTCCACCAATTTCCCTATCCTCAGTTGGCAACCCTAGTCGAACGATCTGATCTCAGAGGCCCCGAGTAACCTCCATGTATCCTTTATGTGAATCTATGAAAGATGCCGAAAGTGGATCCATGAAAAATTGAGTACTGATCACAGGCAATTGATATTCGTTGGTGACTAAAGGGAACTTCCACCTTCAGAGGCAGTCGGTCTCTGAATCCCAGTGCCAGGAGACAACATCAGGGGAAGGCCTCAACCTCTATGCCCTGTTGTTGGTCCTCCAGAGGAACTGGTTGGCCACTGTCTGAGACAGGATGCTGGACTAGATGGACTATTGATCTGATCAGAGGTCATTTCGGTGGGGATTGCGGGGGATCACAGTTCCCCCGGGTGAGGTGCAGGGGGCGGGGCACACGACGAAGCCCCGCCCCTTCTTCCGGCCGCCCCCTGCTTCCAGCCTCATTCTGTTGCAGAAGGAGGAAGAAGCAGGAGGGTAAGTTGGCGTCCTCCCCCTCTGCCTGGCCTAGGCCACTCCGCAAGGACTCCCAGCCCCATCCAGGAGCTTTCCCGAGGTAGCTGTGTTAGTCTGTTGCTGCAAAATAGTCCAAGAGTTCAAATAGCACCTTTAAGACTAACAAATAGCACCTTTAAGACTAACCTTTAAGACTAAGACTAACTGAGTGGTGGGTGTGGTCTTATGACACACTTCTGGTGATGGCAGGGGGTGTGGCATATGCTAATATGTTATGCTAATGAGTTCCCCTAGCTCTTTTTCTATGAAACGACCCCTGGGTCTGATTCAGCAGGGCTCTTCTCACGTCCTTATGTTCATTTCAAAGGGTTTGTCCTTCATAAACCATGCTGGTCGTCTGGTCCTGGAACATCCCTCCAAACGAAATAACAGATGTAGACATGAAACAACCAGGGCCCTCTTCCCCCCTAAATTAGAACCCCGGGGTGCATTCTGCTGTCCAGTGATGAGCTGGGAGTTAATTGACTTGCACTGGTACAAATGCTGCCCCCGTCTTTGAGCTGCACATGAATTTCAGAGGAAAGGGAAACAAATGCTTCACACTGTGTTGCATTTCTTTTATAGCTTGTTGTGTGTGCATGAGGTAAGGGAGAGAGAATACGTTCGCCGCTGACACTAACTACAGGATACATCTGGCAGCAGAGCCCAAATAGCATGTCAATAACATATTATGGAGCCATTCAGAACAGCTTTTAAGTGCATCCTTTTACACAGTCACTCGGTTTCACATACAGAAAAAAAATCCCCTTGCTATAGTTTCCAATAGTAATAGACGGTTTAGGCATTTTAGTACCAGGTGCTTCTGAAGAACTCTGGAGTTACATGGAAAATAAGGCTCCCCCCACCACCACCTTGGCAAATGTATTGCTATTAAATACATTCACACAGGTGCTTAACCTTCTGAGTGGGTAGCAAATGTGTCTTCTGCTCATCGTTTTGCAGTGTTTCAGTGGCTCCAATATTGCTTTATGATGAATGTTTTCTTTGTGGTAGACCATTATTCTCGTGGTATGAGATTGTATGATGAACAGGTGTAGCCCTGACCTGGATAACCCAAGCTAGCTCGATCTCGTCAGATCTTGGAAGCCAAGTGGGGCCAGCCCTGCCTAGCATTTGGATGGGAGATCTCTGAGGGATCTCGGGGTTGTGATCAGTGTTCCCTCTAAGCTGAGTTAGTGTGAGCTAGCTCACAGTTTTTTAGCCTCCAGCTCACAGATTTTTGTCTTAGCTCAGGAAGGACGGCTCCAGAGCAAACTAATTTATGCAGTAGCCAAATCGCTGGCTCACAGCTTTAATGCCAGTTGCTCACAAAGTAGAATTTTTGCTCACAAGACTCCACAGCTTAGAGGGAACATTGGTTGTGATGTGGAGGCAGGCAATGGCAAGCCAGTTCTGAATGTCTCTTGGCTTGAAAATCCCTCCAGGGGTTGCCGTAACTGACCTGCGGCTTAACAGCAAAACAACAACAACAACAACAAATGAACATTTGTACGTGCTGGCTCCTTCCCCTCCTGAGGGGGCGGGGCATATTCGTGGGGGGGCGTCGCCCCAAGGTGCCCCTCCAGTGTCCATGGGCCTGGGCCCCATTTAGCTCAGCGTTCTCTGCTCTGATTGGCAGCAGCTCTCCTGGGTGTCAAGCGGAGGAATGTCTTTGCCAGTGTGAATGTCTATACATTTTTATCTCACACATGAAGCTGCCTTATAGTGAATCAGACCCTTGGTCCGTCACAGTCAGTGTTGGCTACTCAGACTGGCAGCAGCTCTCCAGGGTCTTAGGAAAATGTCTTTCGCAGCACTTACGGCCAGGTTCTTTAACTAGAGATGCTGGGGATTGAACCTGGGTCCTTCTGTATGCCAAGGAGATGCTCTGCCACTGAGCCCAAATCTCTCTCTGATTCTGGGAAGCTTAGAGTGGCGTATATGGTTCTTCCCCCTCCCTCCACCAATTTGTTTCTAGAAGAACCCTTGAAATATGTTGCAAACAATATGACCAGCCAAGGCTTTTTTTGTAGAAGAAGCTCAGCAGGAACTCATTAGCATAATAGGTCACACCCAACAGCATTAGCACATTAGGCCGCACCCACATGTTACCAGAAGTGTGGTTATCCAGCCACACCCACCTTTTGCTTGTTATTCTGTTTACCTTGTTTGTTGTCAACACCCAGGGCTTTTTTTGTAGCAGGAACTCCTTTGCATGTTAGGCCACACACCCCTAATGTAGCCAATCCTAATGTGTTTCTGCTGTTGGGTGTGGCCTATTATGCTAATGAGTTCCTGCTGGGCGTGGCCAACTTGGGAGCCAGCCGGAACTCCGTTCCTGTGTGTTCCTGCCCAAAAATAGCCCTGTGACCAGCCCAGGGTTCCCTGGGGAGTTTCATGTTGCATGAGATCTGAATCTGGGTCACACACACAGGAAGCTGCCTGATACTGAATCAGACCCCTGGTCCATCAAGGCCAGTATTGTCTACTTAGACTAGCAGCGGCTCTCCAGGGTCTCAGGCATAGAGGTCTTTCAGATCACCGACTGCCTGGTCCTTTTAATACAGAGGCTGGGATTGAACCTGGGATCTTCTGCATGCCGAGCAGATGCTCCGGCACAGAACCACAGTTCCTCTTCCTAGTCTCATGCTCTTTCTGCTACCCCACTCTACCCAGATCCCTTTAACTGGAGGCAACAGTGATTGAATTTGATGACTTTGGCTTGCAAAACATGTGTTGTGGCTCATCTCTTTCTTTCTCTCCACATCTGTCTCATTTTTATCCTGCTGTTAAGTCGCTCACTTAACAAAGCAGTCGAAGAGTGATTCAGCAAGAACACGACTTTATTCTTCAACTCGAACACAACTCCAACACGGATCAACAGAACGGTTAGCCAGAACAGAACGGTTCAGTTCTTACATTGCAGTTGTCCTGCTTTTAAACTCTCCCGGCTAATGTAGCCACACCCACTGTACAAATACCAACCAATACGATTGTTCAGATAAGGACCAATCACGGACGTTCTCGCTCAGGGAGCTTGCTGTAAAGTGCTTGGCTAGGTGCTTCCTGGGCTAGCAATACGATTGGATGGATTTGGATCCTAGCCCAGGACGAAGCTTAACATAGCTTTTCAATCAGATGTTTCACAACACATAATGCATTCAATGGCAGCTTATGAATACATTACACCTGCTTTTACTCCACAGTACTCAGACCACCTCCTTTTGTTTAGGTTAACTGTAGCAAGATGCAGCAAGTGACGGACAGGTGCACGTATGGTCACATGCCTCCCTTTCCCAATATAGGTCCTTCGCTAAATATATGAAGGGAAGTGTCATGTAGAGGTTAAGAGTGGCAGACTCTAACCTGGACAACCTGGTTTGATTTCCCACTCCTTTTTCACATGAAGCCTTCTGGGTGACCTTGGGCCAGTCACAGTTCTTTCAGAACTCTCTCAGCCTGTTGTGGGGAGAGGAACGGAAGGTGATTGTAAGCCACTTTGAGACCTTAAAGTGGAGAAAAGGGGGGTATAAAACCTACTCTCCTCTCCTCTTCCTCATGAGGGGTATGATGGGGCCTGGAGGTTTCCTGGACTTATCTCCAAACCACAGAGATCAGTTCCAGTAGAGAAAATGGCTGATTATGAGGGTAGACTCTATAGCATTATACCCTCCTGAGCTTCCTCCCCTCCCAAATCCCACATACATAGAGTTGCCCGGTCCCTCCTAGCCATCAGCAGTGAATGGGGGGTAGGGTTGCCAGATCCAGGTTGGGAAACTCCTGCAGAATTGGGGATGGAGCCTGGGGAGGACAGGGACCTCAGTGGGGTGCACTGCCACAGAGTCCACCCTGAGAAGAAGAAGAAGAAGAAGAAGAAGAAGAAGAAGAAGAAGAAGAAGAAGAAGAAGAAGAAGAAGAAGAAGAAGAAGAAGAAGAAGAAGAAGAAGAAGAAGAGGAGGAGGAAGAGGAGGAGGAAGAAGAGGAGGAAGAAGAGGAGGAGGAGGAGGAGATTGGATTTATACCCCGCCCTTCACTTGGAGACTCAGAGCAACTTACAAACTCCTTTCCCTTCCCCTCCCCACAACAGACACCCTGTGAGGTGGGGGGGGCTGAGAGAACTCTGACACAAACTGCTCTTTTTCAAGGACAGCTGTGCCAGAGCTTGTGACTGACTCAAGGTCCCATCAGCAGGTGCAAGTGGAGGAGTGGGGAATCAAACCCGGTTCTCCCAGATTAGAGTCTGCACACTTAACCACTACACCAAAGCATCCAGGTTCTCCTGCTCACGTCTTCAGATACAGTATCTGAAGAAGAGAGCAGTGACTCATGAAAGCTCACACCCTACTATGAATTTTATTAGTCTTTAAGGTGCTGTTGTTGTTCAGTCTCACAGTCAAGTCATGGACCACATCACGCCAGACCCTCCTGTCTTCTATCATCCTCCAGAGTTTGCTTAATTTCATGTTCGTTGCATCGATGACACTGTCTAACCATCTCATCCTTTGCCGTCCCCGTCTTCTTTGACCTTCAATCTTTCCCAGCATCAGGGTCTTCTCCAGTGAGTGCTCCCTTCTCATTTGGTGGCCAAAGTATTTGAGCTTCAGCTTCAATATCTGGCCTTCCAGGGAACAGTCAGGGTTGATTTCTTTTAGGATTGACTGATTTGATCTCCTTGCAGTCCAAGGGGCTCTCAAGAGTCTTCTCCAGCACCATAGGTCAAAAGAATCTATTCTTCGGCGCTCAGCCTTCCTTATAGTCCAACTCTCGCAGTCATACATTACTACTGGGAATACCATTGCTTTGACCATCTGGACTTTTGTTGTCAGGGTGATGTCTCTACTTTTTATTATGCTGTCTAGGTTTGCCATCGCTTTCCTCCCAAGGAGCAGGCATCTTTTAATTTCATGGCTCCAGTCACCATCTGCAGGGATCTTGGATCTCAGGAACGTGAAGTCTGTCACTGCTTCCACGACTTCCCCTTCTATTTGCCAAGGAGTGATGGGGCCGGATGCCATGATCTTAGTTTTTTTGATGTTGAGTTTCAAGTCAACTTTTGCACTCTCCTCTTTGACCCTCAATAAGAGGCTCTTTAGGTCCTCTTCACTTTCTGCCGGTAGAGTGGTATCATATGCATATCTGAGGTTGTTGATGTTTTTCCCAGCCGTCTTAATTCCGGCTTGTGATTCATCCAGGCCAGCATTTCGCATTATGTACTCTGCATATAAATTAAATAGGCAGGGTGACAATATACATCCTTGCCGTACTCCTTTTCCTATGCTAAACCAATTAGTTGTTCCATATCCCATTCTAACTGTCACTTCTTGACCCTTATACAGGTTTCTCAGGAGACATGTGAGGTGGTCTGGTACTCCCATCTCTTTAAGGACTAGGCATAGTTTGTTCTGAGGTGCTACTGGACTCTTACTCTTTTCTACTGATCTCTGTAGTCTGTAGATGAGGTGCAATTCTGGGGGATCCCCAGGTCCCACCTGGAGTCTGGTATCCCTACACTTAGCCCCAAATTTCTGGTTTAGCACCGCCTTCAAAATGGCTCCATTGTTCCCCTTCCCTTTTAGCCCTTTAACAGGCCTTCTGTTTTATATTGACAACTTTGCTACAGCTTAGCTGTTGTGGGGAGAGGGACTGGTGATACAATGGAGTGGGAAGGGGGTGAGGATATTTTCCCTATTCACCTGTGAACTGCATCCTGCCAGCTGCCGCTTACCCAGCAGGGTGGCTTTTCCTACCCATGCGGAACCAACCCTGCTCTGCCCTATTCCCACCGTGTGGATTGTTTGGTTGATGGCAGACATTCTCATTTCATTGCTTGTGTGAATTTTAGGGAAAATCAATAGCTTTCCATCAGTTGCTCTTTTGCCAAGAATGTAAGAAGAAGAAGAGAAGAAGAGAATGGATTTATACCCCACCCTTCACTTGGAGTCTCAGAGCGGCTTACAACCTCCTTTCCCTTCCCCTCCCTACAACAGACACCCTGTGAGGTGGGTGGGGCTGAGAGAACTCTGACACCAACTGCTCTTTCAGGAACAGCTGTGCCAGAGCTTGTGACTGACCCAAGGCTGCGTTCAAGTCCGCATTCAGAGGTGAAATGCAGTTCAAGAGTGCCCAGACAAATGATGAATTAAATTAAATGCTGAGCTACTCAAGCGAGGGTTGTCAGGTTTCACCTGGCCGCCAGTGGGGGTATGGGGGTAGGGTTGCCAGATCTTGGTTGGGGAATTCCAGTAGATTTGGGGATGGAGCCTGGGGAGGACCTCTGTGGGGTACAGTGCCATAGAGTCCACCCTCCAAAGCATCCATTTTCTCCTGGGGAACTAACTGATCTCTGTCGTCTGCTGATGAGCTTTAATTCCGGGGGATCCCCAGGTCCCACCCAGAGGCTGGCATCCGTAACTCAAGTGGATGTAAGGTTGCCTTTCTCTAAGAAGCCACTTTGATCTGGGGATTGCCGATGGAAGTCATCCCACCTTTCTGCTCAGTTGCGGCCGGTGCTCCCACACAAACCAAGCAGCAAACTGGGTTAATGCATACGCATGAGTTTCTCTTGTTTCAAAAAGGCAACATGCAGGCTCTTGATGGCGTCTTTTCTGGACAGTCCCATGCTCCCTGCAAGCCAATGCTACCCCGATATCCCCCCCTCCCTGCTAGTATCTCGCTTCCTTTTCACCATCAGGCAGAAGATTCCACCCATTTTCCTCCAAATCACTGTAATGCCGGATACCGTCAGAGAGACTGATCATCGCAATAGATTGCTGGCCTGATTTGCCGTGTCAACGGGGATCTTCTTTCAGAATAATACTGCCAATGTCTTGCTTAACTCCAGCCTTGCTAGATGTGCTTTCAGCGCCGGTGGGGACCTTAGAGTGAAATCCCCCAGATGCTGCTACGCCTCCCCTCCGAAAAAAGACACCAATTTGGGAAAGCCTGGGAATCTACCTGCTAATGATTGATTTTGCATATACAGCAGTTGAAATCTGGTGCCTTCTTCATAGAGGATTCTGAGGCATCCAGCTGTAGGGAGCGTCTTGTTCATGATTTCTTTCCCCCCCCCCCCCGCCAGTGCCCTGCAGACCCCGTTTCTCTCTGCTCAATCAATCGAATCTGTATTCTGCATTGATTTTACCGGAGATGAATTTACATTGGTTTTTCAGCCGCTTTGGTAAAGAGAACGGTAGCACCTCAATTGGGTTGCTGGCAGGGGAGCAGGCACTGGGAGACGGCCTGCCTGATAGCCCGTAAACAGCCGGCTACACTGTCAAAGGAAGAAAGACACCTGTCACTTTGATGGGCCGGCAATAACATGGAAGCCATACGGAATTCATGAAAAGGCAGCGAAGGAAGCAACTTGCTCATTGCTGCTGTGTACTTAGCTGGCAAGAGACAGGGGACTCACTGGTTCCCCCCCACACACACCGGCTTTTCTGGATTTCCATATTTATTACTTGCTTTGAGCCGCCAGGGGGTGGGAAAATGTTTTTTGCAGTTAGAAGCTCTAAGCTGGGTGAATGCAAGTTTTTTTTTTAAAGAAGCACCAAAAGCTATTTGTGCCTCTTTAGAAGGCTGCTGGGTAATTGCCGAGGAATCTGTGCGTGTTTGTTTTTCAATTTTTGTGTGCAGGTGTTCTTCTCCACTTTCAGATCCTCAGCTGAGAAAATCCGAGTGAAGGGTTGAGATGAGGCTGGTGTACTCACAGTGACCCAGGAGCAGGTCTACACTGTAAAGTTAAACGAGTCTCAAACTCATCACGGCTCTCAGCCTGAGAACCCATGGGGCTTGTAGTTGGGTGGAGGGGTGAAGGCAGTCTAACAGAGAATGTTCTGCAGTGGTGGTGGTGGGAAGTACCATCAAGTTGCGGCTGACACGGCAAACAGAGGTGGTTTGCCATTGAGAGCCTATTTTTATTTTTTTTATTTACATGGCATTTATATACCGCCCATGACCCCTAATGGATCTCAGAGCGGTTTACAGTGTACTACAACGTAGTTGGTACCTAACTAGGGCCACAATTCTCTTAGGGGAGGGGATATCCTACCAGCACCCTTTTTGCGGCATATTCCTTCTTCTCCGGCGGGTTCGATGTTCTTTTTCCGACGATCTGGATGGCTGACGACCAGACTCGAGCAGGCTTCTTGATTTTTACTCCTTCGGAGCACCGACGCTTCTCGGACGCAGCTTCCGGCCAATGTCCCAACAGCTCCTGCCATGCTGCGTCCCACGTCACCGCGTTGCTCCGGCTCCAACTCTGCCTCCGCTTGATCCAGCCACTGCCTCCCTGGATCGTTCTCCGCCATCATTTTCCTCACTCGCCACCGCCGTCTCTGTCACATCTCTCTTTGCCGCTGCCGACCACACTCCCAGCACCAAGCCAGGAGGAGGGTGCCCCCTGCCACCTAGGGCAGGTACCCATTCCTCTTGTTGTTATTAGAGCCGTTAACTTGCACTAACTTGCATTATTATGTTAACTTGCACTAACTTGCATTATTATGTTAACTTGCACAAACTTGCATTATTATGTTAACTTGCGGTTCCGTCTTTGAGGAAGCTTCGGTGAAACGAGGTCCAGTATAGCTAGCTCGCCCGTTGACTGGGACTGTGGTCGGGACCATATTACTGGAGACGACCATCAAAATCTTCCAATATCTAACAGGAGAATCAGCTCTTGCTTTGTGAAGTGTTTCCGGTGAAGTGACTATTCATGGGAAGCAGCACCTTTCCCAGATGATGCTGTCTGATCGTTGCCTTTAAATCTGCCAGGCATCCGTGTCTGGGGCGGATGTAAAGACCCATCTGATCGAGACCTATGTGAACCTTTTGTCTGCCCCTTTTCATTGGTAGCATCCCTAATTTGTTTGCTTATCTTGTGCCATTTTAAAGTCATGTTCACATCCCTTTTATGTCATTTGTAATGTTACATTTTATTGGCATGCCAAATTGACACAAAGATGCCTATATTTAAAGGGGGGAAATGGACGCAGGAAACAGAAGGATTGCAGAAAAACAGAGAATCAGGGTTTGGTTTACATGAAGGAAACACAGACTTGAAACCTGGATAACTGAGCTGAACCAGCATGGATGAGACATTTGAAATAATCTCTTCTGTTCTGATGTTTAGGGTTGCTAGCTCCAAGTTGGGAAATACCTGGAGATTTTTTGGGGGGTGGAGCCTGGAGAGAGCCGGGTTTGAGGAGGGGAGGGACTTCAATGCCACAAAGTCCACCTTCCATCTGGCCATTTTCCCCAGGTGAACTGATCTCTATCTCCTGGGGATCAGTTGGAATCCCAGGAGATCTCCACCCGCCAACTGGAGGCTGGCAACCCTGTTCTGGTGTAGAAGATATTAGGATCTCAGTTCAAGGTTACTCGGCGTTCCTATGCAAAGCCTTACCTGCCGCTGGAGGGGGGGAGTGGAGAGGCAACTCAGCAAGGTAAACCCGTTAAGAGCCTTCACCATGAGAACAGGATCTTTGATCATCCAGTCGCATCAATCACCACCAGCCAGCCTCTAAGTCAATTCATATTTCTGCAGTTCGTTAGCAGCTCGAGAGGAAATTGCATTTATTATAATTGCCTCTAATTGCACCAGATTAGTGATTACAATTATTGATGGCGGCTGATTATTCATTAAGCTTCAAATCAATTCTCCTGCTTGCTCATTATCCAAAACAGTAACTCTGATGAGAGCAGTCCGGGGGAGTCCAAGGTCCACGCTTCTTCCGGGAAGCCTTGCTGGTGGCAACTTGGATGCCTTTCTCAAATCAGGACTTGAAAAGTGATCTGGGGGTCTTAGCCTCACTGGGGTGGTATTGGCGGCTGTTCCTGCTGAGGATAGGTTTGGAATCCCAGCCAGCTCCCATTCTTTACAGTTGAATGTCTATTGGACACAGACTGCTCTGTGTAGCGATTCCTGTAGTGGCTATTCCAACAAATCTGACCAACATAGGACAGTGTTCTTCCCATAAAGGTAAAGGTTCCCTTGCTTGAAAGCCAGTTGAATCTGACTCTACGGTTGCGGTGCTCATCTCTGTTTCAAAGCCGAAGAGCCAGTGCTGTCTGAAGACGTTTCTGTGGTCATGTGGCCGGCATGACTAAACACCAAGGTGCATGGAATGCTGTTACCTTCCCACTGAAGTGGTGCCTATTTATCTACTTGCAATTTCTTGCTTTCAAACTGCTAGGTTGGCAGGAGCTGGAACTAGAGACAGGAGCTCACTCCGTCATGCGGCAACTCGGGTCTCGAACTGCTGAACTACTGACCTTCCACAGCCTGCAGTTCAGCGTCTTAACCACTTGAGCCACTGCAGCTCCACAGACATCCAAATCCAGCTTTTATAGCATTGAGGACCATCTAGACATGATGGGCATTCTAGGGTTGCCAGCTCTGTGTTGGAAACTACCTGGAGACTTTGGGGGTGGATCCAGAAGAGGGTGGGGTTTGGGGAGGGGAGGGGTTTCAGAATGGTAGCATCATAGAGTCCACCCTTCAAGGCAGCTATTTTCTCCAGGGGAGATGATCTCTGTCAGCTGGAGATCAGTTGCAAAAGCGGGATGTCTCCTGGCCCCACCTGGAGGCTGGCAACCCGAGGGCATTCCCAGGTTCACTCTGAGGATGTGTCACCAATTTAAAAAGTGAGTTCCCAGTCAGGAACTCCTTTAAGCTTCACTTCTGGGAGCTGATTCTGGTCAGGACTACTGCTGTGTGGGAGAGGAGGGGGTCCTGCCTTCCCCCCATGCTGTTTTGCCTCACTGAAAAGTTGCCAGGGGACTAAGGTTACCAGGTTTGGTTGGGGAAATTGCTAGAGATTTGGGGGGTGGACCTTAGCAGCAGGGCTTTTTTTGTAGAAAAAGTCCAGCAGGAACTCATTAGCACAATAAGTCATACCCTAAGTCATACCCAACAGCAAAAACGTATTAGAATATTAGGCCACACCCCCGATAGTACAGCTCATTAGCATATTAGGCTGCACCCCCGTGTTATCAGAAGTGTGGTCATCCAGCCACACCCACCTTTTGCTTGTTATTCTGTACCTTGTTTGTTGTCAAAACCCAGGGCTTTTTTTTGTAGCAGGAACTTCTTTGCATGTTAGGCCACACACCCCTAATGTAGCCAATTCCAATGAGTTTCTGCTGTTGGGTGTGGCCTATTATGCTAATGAGCTCCTGTTGGGCGTGGCCAACTCAGGAGCCAGCCAGAACTCCGTTCCTGTGCGTTCCTGCCCAAAAATAGCCCTGCTCAGCAGAGTACAATACCATAGAGTCCACCCTCCAAATCAGCCATTTCCTGCAGGTGAATGGATCTCCGTCATCTGGAAATCAATTGTAATAGTGGGAGATCTTCAGGCCCCACTTGGAGGTTGGTAACCCTACAGGGGACATTATTTGCTGCATGCTGTGCCATTTTGGGGAGGAAAAACAGACAGGGGGAGGCAGGATCTCCCCCCCCCCCATCACTGCTGTGGTCCTGCCCAGAATCAGGCCTCCATGGTGAAGTTTAATGGAGTTCCCAACTGGGAACTTACTTTTTAAAATGGGAACATATCCTCGGTGTGAACCTGGGGATACCTGCCGCATCTAGATAGCTCCTACAACCAATAGTGCTGCTCACTAGCATGCAACTACATGGGATGGGCTGTATCTTACCAGCATTTCCACCAGTAAAAGTGGGAGTAGGGGACCCCTGGTGACCACTGAAAAGGTTACAGTGGGGATGGTGGAACCCATTATGACAAAGGCCACATGGGAGTGTGGCTGCAGTGAGGACAGCTATCAGAAGAGATCAAGCAGAAAAGCTGGTTGGGTCTAACCCAGAGCCTTTGAACAGAATTGCAACACATTGCTTTAAACATGTAGCAGCACTAAAAATGCCAATTGTGTGGGTTTAGTTCCCTTTCCACTACTTGTGCATGTCCTGATATTACAATGCACATTTTTTAACATTCCCTGCCAGCAGTCACCAATGATTGGTGGAGCAGGGAATGCATAATATCATATAATGTAAGGACATGAGAACTTTGCCCTAAGCGGCATCTAGGGTTGCCAGACCCCCTCCCTGGTGGAGGTGTGGGTCCCCAGCTGCCAGACACTATCTCCCTGCTGCCGATCAGCTGGCCAGTGGGTGGGAACTTACCCCAAAAAGAGGGAGATCCATCCAATGTGAAGTGACATGTCTATATTACTGCTCATGTGACCCAGAAGTGACGTCATCACATCCGGGACGTCAGGGCAACACTCCGGAATTTGTGCAAAAACTCTATGGTAAAAGTCAAATTTACCATACTTGTTTTTGCCCAAATACCAGAGCATCGCCCCGACATCCCAGACATGATGACATCCCTTCCAGGTCACGTGGGGAGTGACATAGACACATCACTGTATGTCAGATGGGCCTCCCTGCTGCTCCTGGTAAGTCCCCCCCATCCCTCGCTGGTTGGCAGGGAACTAGCAACCCTAGCTGCCTAGGGCTGGATATCATGCTGTCACTGTGCTATAGCAGTCATTTGCAACTGGTTTATCCTGTGTGGATATAAGCCAGTCCGGTGGCGAGTGATTGCTATAGCACAATGACACTGCAATATCCAGCAAAGTCTGGTTGCAGCCTTAAACATTTTAGCATAGAGGAATTCAATGTGTGTTTGCCATCTTTGATAGAATTGCCATTCCACAGTTGGGGTCAGAGAATCCCCCAGTTTTGCAGGCTCCTACCCACCACCAGCCGACTGGCTGGCAGAAGGAAATCTCACAAACTCCACAGGGGGACCTCAGGGCAGAGGTGCGATTCATCGATTCCTTGTGTAAGCGCATTGGAAACAAACAGCACCAAAAAAAATGACTCACCCACGGTTGCGTCTGATCACGCAGCGGTGGGCTGAGCCCGCAGCTTCCAAGGACTGTGTGATGGCGCAACTGCGGGTCAAATTCCTCTGGAGGAAATAGCCTCGCTTCCCCCCTATTTTATCTCGTGCGTGTGACTGCCCCCCTAGAGGGAGAGACTGATCACAATTTATACGCTCCCACACTGAGTCTCCATTTCATAACTCCAAGCAGTGGGGCCTAACTATGACGACTCCAGGAAACGGTCATCAATTCTGGACATTAATCCAACCCCGTTTCTTTCATTGGGGAGAATTGGAGGGGTGGGTGGGTAGGAGAAAAACTCAATTAGCCCTGCAGGCTCCAACTCGGCAGTCCGACTTCTCTCCCTTTCTCCGGGCACTCCATCTTCTTCTCTCTACCTCCATCGATGGCTGTTTATCACCTTGCTATCTGAGCCCTGCCATCTCTCCATCACTGGCCTGTGAGAGAGGAAAATGAGGTTCTCAATTACAGCCAGTGATAAAGGAGGTGGAGGTGGAGGTTGATTGGCTAATTGTGAGGAACATGCCTTGCATCCAGATGGGATCTGCGACAGCTAGGAGAGAGCTGATGATGACAGAAGGAAAAGAGGAAACATTTGTCTAAGAGCAGGTTCCTTCCCTCTCCACACACACAGGGACCCACAGAGCAATCTTTGGCAATGGGATGACATCATTTCTGGTTGTGTAACTGGAATGATGTCGCCGCAATGCTAGACACTCTAGAATTCAGTTGAAATTCTATGGTAAAATGCAGAGTTTGAATGAATGCTAGAACATCCAGCAACACGGTGACATCATTTCCGGTTATGTGGCCGGAAATGACTTCATCACATCACCAAATGCTGCTCCAGAAACTGCATTTTTTCCACCACCACTCACCAAAACAAGAATGGGCAAGGTGGAGGCAGGAGTTCCCCTGTCCCTGCCTTGGAATCAGCAACCCTATATGCACATGTGGGATCAGCAGGGCAGCTGGTACAACACCTTCATGCCACATCTTGAGTGAAGTCCTGGAGCTCATGTCTCAGCCAGATAAAAATGTAACTCACAACTCAAATCGTTACCTCTCTCTTTGCCAAATGCCAGAATTCTCCTCAGTTGCATTTGGTTTCCTTGGCCTTGTTTCCAGATGGGAACCAATGCTTTAAAAATCCTCCAGTGCACTGTTTTATATTTCCGGGTTTTGTTCAGGATCCTGAACGATGCAGGTTGCTATGAGTGCTGGGCAAATTCTCCCCTCGGCTTAATTCATAATATGGTTTGAAGCATTCTGGCTAAAGGCTCCCTACCCCTGCCTTACCCTGCTAAACACAAAAATCCCTTTCCCGGAGTCCTCCTGATCCTGCAGGGAGAGTGGGCCCAAGGGGTTAATGAAATCCCCCTTCCCTCCTTGGCATTCACCTTTAGTAAGGTGTGAAAGCATGCAGGTGGCAGTGTAGAATTGGGGTATACTGGTGTGTGTGTGTGGGGGGGCTGTCTGTAAATGCCCAAGAAAATCTGAAGACAGCCTTGGCATCATCTCAAGGTATGGATGAGGAATAGGAAGGATTTATGCATTTACTATTCTTGGAGGGCAGGGAAAAGGGTCTATAAGCCTGAATGCCTCTAGGAAGTAAGCCGTTAATCTCCATGTCCCTGGAGACATGACCTATACATCCCATCAAGAAACAAAATGTTCATTCACCACTGGATTAGAATCATAGAATCATAGAGTTGGAAGGGACCTCCAGGGTCCTCTAGTCCAACCCCCTGCACTAGGCAGGGAATTCACAAATACCTCCCCCTCCCACACTCACAGTGATCCCTTTTCCATGCCCAGAAGATGACAACCAACCTCCAGGATCCTTGGCCAAACCGGCCTGGAGAAAAATTGCTTCCTGACCCCAAAGTGGCAATCAGCATTTCCCTGGGTGTGTAAGAAAGGGCCACAAGAACTAAGCACTGAGGCGACCCTTCCTGCCCCCACCTCATGATCTGCCTAAGTCCACGGCCACCCATGAAAACCCAAATATGAATGAGTGCCAAAGCGCAAGGATAGTGCAACACCCTGCAGCCATTTTCTCAAGGGGAACCAATCGCTGTGATCTGGCCATCCGTTGTAATTCTGGGATGTCTCCAGGCCCCCCCCTGGAGTTTGGCAACCCTGCCTTCTGGGCACAAGCGAGAACAAGGGAAGTGAATGGGCAGGCTCATTCAAGGAGGGGAACTTGGAGGTCATCCACCCAAGGGTCCTCCGGAATCGGGAGCCATCAGTGGTCCCACTCTGCTTCACTGAAAGAAAATTCCTTTTCTCCATGCAGATCTTGAGTTGTGTGCAGGGGGATGGGGATACTGCTTTTTTCATCAGACCATGTCTGGCACAGTCTCATCTGCAGTAGTGGAGATTTAATTGCCAAAAGTGAGAACTGATCCCAGGAGCTCAGACATAATCTCTCGACAACGTGCTCTTAGCAGTCTTTTGCCATCCCCGACGGGAGAGCGGAACGCAAATGCAAAAGCGAGATCGGTCAACGACGCCAAAGCGGGCGGGCGCCAGCGCAAAGCAGAGGATCCGTCCTGGGAGCGGTGTGTGTGTGTGGGGGGGAAACACATTCCTTGGCAATTCGTCTATGGAAAAAACCCACCAAACATTATATTTAAGAACCGTTATAAATAAATAAGCCGCTGAAAGACAACGTCCTCCTGATACAGAAGCCCTAATGGAAGAACGCGTCATTCCCCTCCCCCCTGCTCTCTCTATCTCTTCCCACCTTTATTTTTCCACATGTGCCAAGGGAAATTTCAAGCGATTTATAACTTATTTAGGAAATCAATCTTGCTTGGCAGGCAGGCAGAAGTTCGTTCTGCAAGTTTTGAAGCAAACATAGTTAAATCTAATCTTCATAGCAGAGCCACTTATCTGGGGAAATGAAAATAAGAGCTTTGGGCTGGAGCGGGCCTCCCAGGTTGGCGAAGGCGGGGGGGGGGGCTTTCCTTCTGGCCAGATTGGAGCTTAAATCCTCGCCTCCTTCAAACATCCCTCGAATGCAATTTCCAAGAAGTTCTGTTCTCTGCTGAGGATTGTTGGGAGGAACTATTGGTTGCAGGCTCTCAAAAGTGTATTTGTTCAGCCTTATAGCCCGGGACTTCAGGGACCTTCTTGCCTTCCCCGGCTGGAGATGTATCTCCAGGAATTACGGCTGATCTCCAGACTACAGAGATCTGTTCCCTTGAAGGAAATGACTGCTTTGGAGGCTGGTTTCCATGGCATTATACCCAAACCTGATTTATCTGTCCAAGAAACTGGGATCACCTGAGGCAGGTTAAGTTCTTGGTTCCAGTGGGGTCCCCTACAGCTGTGCTCTGCAATTGATCAGTGACTCATGGAAGCTCAGACTGCCACAAATCTCGTTAGTTTTTAAGGTGTTACTGGACTCTTCCTCTTTTCTGCTGCTACAGACAGACTAACATGGCTACCCATCTTGCTTTATTTATTTATTATTTCATTTATATCCTGTCTTTCTCCCAGTTGGCACGAGAAAGCCATTTAAATCATTCTCCTCTCCTCACTGTATCCTCACAACCACCTTGTAAGGTAGGTTAGGCTGAGAGTGTGTGACTGGCCCAAGGTCACCCAGTGAGCTCCCATGACAGAGTGGAAATGCAGATGTGCAAAACTTTTCTGAGAAATTCCGGCCCCACTGGCTGATGGCACAGCTGTACGGCCAGGGGACACCTTTGCCTCCTTTGAAGGAGGAAGAGTAGGCTTTTGTGAAGGGCATGGAGCATGTGCCCTGCTCAGGGGGTGGAGCTGGCCTTTAACGGGCGGCTCCTCACCCGCCTTCCTTCAGTTCCCGCCTTGAGCTTGGCCCACCATCATTCCTGTATGGGCTGTTGCTAGTCGCTGGTTTTCGGGGCCGGGTAGGAATTTTTGATCCTTGGCTGATTGGCTCGGGTCAAGGATGTCTTTTTCCCGCCTACCTCATACAGCTAGTCAGTGGGTTGTGGAATTGGCATAGGGTGCTGCCTCTGGGGTTGGGTTGGTCACTTTAGGGCTGGATCGGGGCTTGTGAGTGACATGCGGCTAGGGGGAGGACCAATCAACAACCCCAGTTTGGGGGATAGGAGTCTGGCTGGGTGAGCCTGTGGGTTGCGCAACCCGGGGTAAAGACAGCAGACTGCCTTTGGGAGTGCATAGATTGATCGGCCGCTTAAGTTCTATGGTTTGGTGGTTGGATCTCCAGGGCATTCCCTTTTGCGTGCCTGACCGGTGCGAGCAAGTGGGTCCCCGTTATGCGACTGGGAAAGGGTCAAGGACCCTTGGCCTGGATCGTACTGCAGGTCATGTTTTCAGGTTGATAAGTTAAATAAAGTGGCCCAGGCCGCAGGCCTTGCCGTTCATTTTCTGGTTGATGAGTTAAATAAAGTGGGCCAGAGTTCATCCAATCAATGTGTCTGACTCCTTATTCTGAATAAGGGGGCAATATGTTGGTCTTGCTTAATCTCTTCTCAGGTCTCTTGGAAATCTGAGATCTCACTGGAGGACCAACCCCAAATGCATTCCAAAGTTCTGTCGACAACTTTAATTATTAGTTAAGCCAAACTGGCCATTCCTGCAGTACTTCCAAATACATTCCAAAGTCTTGTCGACAACTTAGTGAAGCCAAACTGGCCATTCCTGCAGTACTTCCCTGTTCCTGTGATTTGTCATTTAAATATTTATTTCCGTCGACTTAAAAGTTGCCCTGACCTGAATAGCTCAGGCAAGCCGGATCTTGTCACATCTCGGAAGCTAAGCAAAATTGGCCCTGGCTAGTGTTTGGATGGGAGTCCACAAGGAATATCAGGGTCATGACTCATGACACAGAGGCAGGCAACGGCAAACTACCTCTGAATGTCATTTCCGTTGGAAACCCCAGGAGGGGTCACCATGTCAGCTGTGACTTGACGGCACTTCCCACCACCATTTTGAACTGCCCCTTTCCATGGCTTCTTGGTTTGTGTAAGCACATTTGTTTCTGTTTGGATTTGCATGGTTTCGTGTCCAGCCTACCGTGGCCTTGACTTTGTCACAAGTCCTTTCCGCAATCATAAATCAGTCCAGAGTCCTGTGAAGGGATTTCATATCTCTTAGTGGAGCTGAACTGAATGGGAGGCAGTGTGATTATTGGGGATGGGAAAGGGATAGAATGGTAGTGGGGAAATGGAGCTTGCATTTTGCATGCATGATACGTTCTCAACTGCCACTAAGAATACTCTGTCCTCTGAACTGCATGGCGATTGTTAAAGGTTTGCCAACCTCCAAGTAGCACCTGGAGATCTCCTGCTATTATAATTGCTCTCCAGATGACCAAGATAAATTCCTCTGGAGAAGACGGTTGCTTTGGAGGGTGGACATTTTACCCCAATGAGGTCCCTGACCTCTGCAGGCTCCATTCCCAAATCTCCCGGAGTTTCCCGGAGATTTCCCAACCTGGATCTGGCAATCGTTCCCCCAATTCCCACTGGTGGCCAGGGAGGACCTGGTAACTCTATAGGAGACACATTTCATGCCCTGAGTTTCAAGAGAATGAAAGGTAGGTGTGATGGGGAAACTAGAGGACTGTAGATTGGACTCTAGGATAGTTAGGTGAATAGGGAACTGGTTGGAGAGCCGCGCTCAAAGAGTAGTTGTCAATGGTATTCCATCTGAATGGATGGAGGTGTCCGGTGGGGTGCCACAGGGCTCGATTCTGGGTCCACTACTTTTCAATATTTTTATAAATGATCTGGATGAAGGTGTGGGGGGGGCTACTCATTAAATTTGTTGATGACACCAAATTGGGAGGAGCAGCAAACACACCAGAAGATAGAGATATAATTCAGTGAGATCTGAAGCGGCTGGAAAAGTGGTCAGATGTGAATGAGATGCAATTTAACAAGGATAAGTGTTGAGTTCTACATCTGGGTAACAAAAATGAGGAACACACATACTGGATGGGGGATATGCTTCTGGGTAGCAGTATGTGTAAACAAGATCTTGGGGTACGGGTGGACCATAAGTTAAATATGAGCAGCCAGTGAGATGTGGCCACACAAAAATGGTAATGTATCAAAAGAGGCATAACATCCAAATTGCAAGATGTCATAGTCCCCTCTGTACACTGCAGTGGTCAGGCCGCACCAGGAGTATTGTGTGCAGTTCTGGAGACCTCCCTTCAAAAAGGATGTGGACAGAATGGAGCGGGTGCAGAGGAGAGTGACAAGGATGATCGGGGGCCTGGAGACCAAGTCCTGTGAGGAAAGGCTGAGGGACTTGGGAATGTTCAGTCCAGAGAAGAGGAGGAGGGAGGACATGATTGCTCTCCTGAAGTATTTGAAGGGCTTGCCACTTAGAGGAGGGCAGGGAGCTGTTCCTGTTGGCAGTAGAGGAGAGGACTCACACGAATGGGTTTAAACTAAGGGCAGGAAGGTACTGGCTGGATATTAGGAAAAACTTTTTGACAGTCAGAGTTGTGCAGCAGTGGAATCAGCTGCCTAGGGAGGTGGTGAGCTCCCCCTCACTGGCAGTCTTTAAGCAGCAGCTGGACAAACACTTGTCAGTCTTCGCAGAAAGTTGGGCAAGTGGAATGTCCTGCACATCTTGAGTGAAGTTCTGATCTCAGAAAGAGGTTGCGTTGACTGGCAGGCCTCAAGGGTGAGGGATATACTGAAAAGGTAGCAGGCCAAGTGAAAGATGGGGGTCTGAGGGTTCAGAGAAATAAGATGAGCCTGAGGGAAGATTCTTAGAGGGGAAGGAAATTGGCTGCCAAGAGAGCTGCGCATGACCAAGAACTACACAGTTTCAAAAGGCAGAAGCTTAAATATTGCTTTGCAATAACTGGCCAAATCTTTGACTTTTGTGCGGCGAACATGATGATGCGCATCGAAAAATTCCAGGAAGTTATAGCAACACGATAGATTGGCTGTTTCTGTACTATAGAGAAGTCGTCTTCAACCGTTCCACAGTGAAGACCCACCTCTAAATCCCATACTGCAAGCATGTGACATCATAGTAAGTGACAGGAAGAGGCAGAGCCAGGACAGCAAACCAAGAGAACCAGGGACAGGGAACACAGTTCGGGAAATGCACAGTAGTAAAGAACAAGGAAAGGGTCAGAGCCCTGTAGGAATCCTGCCTCCTGATCAGTGACCTTGCTTCATCATCCCACAGCTCCTCTCAGCATTTATTTAGGAAATATATGTTCTGCCTCTCTAGATAACGTTGCCAAACCTGGGTTGGGAAGTTCCTGGAGATCTGGGGGGTAGAGCCTGGGGACCACAGGGTTTGGGAAGAGGAGGGACCGCAGCAAGATGATATGCCATGGAGACCACCTTCCTGAGTAGCCATTTTTCTCAAGGGGAACTGTCCTCTGTCATCTGGAGATTAGCTCTAATTCCAGGAGGTCTTCAGGCCCTACTAGGACATTGGCTCCCCTATCTACAGAGTCCTGCTTCTGCTGGTTTACAGTCCCTGTGCAGGAGTGTAAAGGGGTCATATAAAGAACAACAGTACCCAGGGCTATTTTTGGGCAGGAACACACAGGAACGGAGTTCCAGCTGGCTCCTGAGTTGGCCACGCCCAGCAGGAACTCATTCGCATAATAGGCCACACCCAACAACAGAAACTCATTAGGATTGGCTACATTAGGGGTGTGTGGCCTAACATGCAAAGGAGTTCCTGCAACAAAAAAAAGCCCTGGGTTTTGACAACAAACAAGGTAAGCAGAATAAGAAGGGAAAGGTGGGTGTGGCTGGATGACCACACGTCTGGTAACATGGGGGTGTGGCCTAATGGGCTAATGAGTGGTGCTGTCAGGGTGTGGCCTAATAGGCTAATGAGTTTTGCTGTTGGGTGTGTCCTATTATGCTAATGAGTTCCTGCTGGGCTTTTTCTACAAAAAGAGCCCTGACAGTACCACTGTAGCAATAGTGCTAAAGTTATTAAATAAGTCTGGGCTATCCAGGTGAGGGCAATCCCATCAGATCTTGAAAGCTAATCAGGTTCAGTACTTGGGTGGGAGACTGTCAAAGAAGACAATGCAGTCCTCACCTGGATAGCTCAGGCAAGGCCGATCTCATCAGATCTTGGAAGCTAAGCAGGGTCAACTCTAGCAAGTACTTGGATGGGAGACCTCCTTGGAATACCAGAGGCTGGAGGACAGGGGCAGGCTTTATCCAGCCACCTCTCTGAATATCCTCCAGGCCTCCAGTAGGGGTCAGTCACCAGAGGTCGCCCCCCCCACACACACATATGTGCACATATAAAAAATAAAAGAATACAATGCAGAGGAAGTCTGCTTTGCATATTGCTTGCCTTGAAAGCCCTTTACCGGGTTTGCCATAAGTGGGTTGAGACTTGATGGCATTTAAGGCAGAACTTGCAGATCTGTCCTCGCAGAGGAGGGAGAGCTTGTACCTGAATAAAACTTGGTCTTAAAGTTGCCACTGGACTGTTTTGTATCGGGGGGCTGGGGGGAGCTCTGCAACTTACCTGGCTCCTTCCTGCTCTGACTGAGGGCTGCTGGGAGCAGGGGGTGGGACTTGTTGCATGTGCCCACCCCCTGGGCTCTTTACTGCCAGAGCTCCGCTCCTGTGCTCTCCTGCAGGAAATGACTCCTGGCCCCACCAGTAAAATGGAAGTTGGAGATATAGCAAAACTAGACTTGCAAGTTCTGGGTTGGAAACACCTGGAGGTTTGGGGGGTGGAGCGTGAGGAGTTTGGTGTTTGGGGTTAGGGTTATGCCATAGAGTCCACCTTCCAAGGCAGCCATTTTCTCCAGGTGATCTCTGTCCCCTGGAGATTAGTTGTAATACTTGGAGATCCATTCACCATCTGGAGTTGGACAACCCTAAGCGAAAGCTTTATGGTCTGAGTACTCCTTTGTGGAAGCCTGGCTTGTACAAACCTGAGGTTGTGGTAATGTGGAGTGAAAAAGAGTCAGAGGGCAAAATGTGTGCGGCTGTCCCTTTGTTAGCCTGATCGCTCTGTGTTCTTCTCGGTGTTGGAGAATATTAGATATTATAACGTGGCAATCAGCAATAAGGGAACAAACACCTTTATATACAGGGATCCCGCCTCTTCCAGGAAGGACCAGAAATAGACACAGAGACTGGGTTACTAAAATAAGGATTTCTTTACTAATATTCTCAAGCACACAAACAATAATTAAATATTCATGCACATGATACAGACTTAAGGAAGCAGAGGTGATTGATAGCTAGAGGGGTGATACTACCTTTCCAGATGTGCAGAGGTCCATGAAGAAGGGTTGTGACCAGGGCTTTTTTTGAAGAAAAAGTCCAGCAGGAACTCATTAGCATAATAGGCCACACCCAGCAGCAGAAACTCATTAGCATATTAGGCCACACACCCCTGACTGCACTGCTCATTAGCTTATTAGGCCACACCCCCATGTTACCAGAAGTGTGGTCATTCAGCCACACCCACCTTTTGCTTCTTATTCTGTTTACCTTGTTTGTTGTCAAAGCCCAGGGCCTTTTTTTGTTGCAGGAACTCCTTTGCATGTTAGGCCACACACCCCTAATGTAGCCAATCCTAATGGGTTCCTGCTGTTGGGTGTGGCCTATTATGCTAATGAGTTCCTGCTGGGTGTGGCCAACATGGGAGCCAGCTGGAACTCTGTTCCTGTGCGTTCCTGCCCAAAAATAGCCCTGGTTGTGACCCAAAACCCAGAGCGTTCCAGGGGTGGCCTGCCAGGTGGCATCATGGCAGAAAATACACGGTCTGAGGCCATGTGTTCACTGGGATATACCCATTGGGAGACAATGCAGACCAATGGGCGGCTCTGGGGGCAGGTCTCAGGTGAGAACAATAGATTACCTGGACCAATGATGAGTCCCCGGGGTGTGTGGCATCAGGATTGGCAAAGCCTAGATGTGACCAATGAGCTTCCGGAGAGGCAGGGTCTGGATTTAACAATAGAAGCCAGGTGTTGGATGACTGTACTGGGGGTGTCCATTGTGGAACAATAGAGTGGTCTGGCATTTTCCCTCATGCCAGACAAAAGGAGTGATGTTTCTTAATGTGTGGCAGGGTGAACCTGAATGGCTGACCATTCACTAGACATGAAGAGTTAATGTTTACCTTGATAGGTCTGGCATAGGTGTAAGAATGCAGATATCTTAGACAAATATATGGAGACAGGGATGAGAGGATTATTCCAAAGATACTTGCTGACATGGGTGAAACAGGAGGGTGTGTGTGGAAATATGCAACACACTTCATTCATGACAACAGCACAGACTAGAGGCTTTTGTCTCTGCCTGCCTGTACATTTGACAGTCAAAAGACTAGCCATTTGGTCAGCAGAAGATGCCTAAGGCAAGGGCAGGGGCTTGCCCTTTCTTAGTCCTTTTTGGACTAAACTGACAGGAGAGAAGAGTGGGGGGGGGGGGCTTGCATGGGGAATGCTTGGCCGTGCAGCCAGCCTGAAGAATTCTTTGGCCTGAGCCAAGATGTGGTCCTCCTAACCTCCCAGCAAAAAGCCCACTGTTTAAACCAAGCCTGGCTTCATAGGGCACTGCTTGTGGAGGTTCAGAGGTTGTTTTGGGGTGTCTCTCTCTCAGGAAAGACCACCCCGGGTTCAGTGCTGAGAATGCTGGCAACACCTGTGCGCATATCTGAATCCTTGACCCAACCTAAGCTCTTTAGAAAGGTCCCAGGAACTCCCCAGAAAGCGAGCCTGCTTGCCAAAGCGGGGGAAACGAGCGGGAATGATGCAGCATGGATGTGGCTGGCAACGACAGTCTTGTCACGCTGACTTATGATGGATGAGGGAAAGGCCGATTTCTCATCCCTGCTAGGGAGAGGTGAAGTGTAAAGAAGGATGCACAGGGAGTCTCAGGACAATTCGTCTTGTATGGGGCTCGCGCAGAGAGACGGTAAAGTTAAGAGAGATGGGAAGCGAAGCGGCAGCGGATGGGAAGGGAGAAGGGGGGGAAATTCATTATGTGAGGTAGAATCTCATGGGGAAATATCAAAATGTCAGCCGAACGAGATATTGCAAAAGAAGAGGTGTGTATGAGGTGGCAGGGTGGCGGGGGGTGGGGGGAGAGGCTGGAAAAAAATTAACCAGTGGTATTTGTCAGCTGTTAAACCAGGCATAGAAGGGAAAGGAAGACAGGTGGATTTCGGAGCGTCCTCCGAACCCCTTTTGTCCGATGGTAGGCATTGTGAAGGGGGAGCATACAAAGGGCTTTGGCACATCAAGTGTGCAGCATTGTCCTCTGCAACAGATTGGCAGGGATTGTGTCTTTTGAGGATCCTCCCTGACTAAGGAAGAATCATTGGCAGTGTCATTTCCAAGGAGACGGGAAGGGCCAGTTTGCCTTGTTCCCATTATTATACTCCGCCTTTTTACAGAACATCTTAACTGCGTTCTTCTTTCAAATGTCATCCGTGGCTCTATTATGATGATGGGAGCGAAGTACGAGAGGCTCTGACACTTCTCTTTCTGAGACACTGCAAGACCTTGGGAAATACAGACGGTGCAAAAGCCACCTGGGGAACTTCGAGTCCTCTCTCAAGAAGGCGCGGCACCAAGGCTCGCTCTTTTTTTTTTACTCCCAAAGTGAAAGATCCCTTATTCGCTGTTGTGGATTGTGTTTTCAAACAATCGACAGGTTTGCAAAACAGATGGCTGGATATTCATAAAAAGACAAAGCAAAACAGTGGCCCTGTGCAAGCTGTGTGAACGTACACTGTCAGTGACAGCAATGATTCAGAAATGGTGCTGAGTGCAAAGGAATGCACGATTCAACCAGGTATTTGTGTTTTAAAATGTAGAGGGTTGGGGTTTTTTGCACTTAAACCAAATAGGTGATGTTACACGAACTTCATGTAACACAACTGAATAATCAGTGTGGAAGCATGGCTGGAAATCAAGGGCTTCGTAAACTAGATGTTGCACCATTCGCACAACTGTGCGACGGTGATTCTGATCAATGGTGGGGGGGCCACGGTTCGGTGGCAGAGAACATAGGCCTTGCAACCAGCGGGGAATGGGGGGGGGACTTACCAGGAGTGGGAAGGAGGCCCCAGATATGTTACCAACATTGTGGCAACATCACTTCTGGCATGCACCAGTAGTGTCATCATCACACTGGCAATGCCATGATGATGCTCTAGTATTTGGGCAACAACTCTGTGGTAAAAATGGCTTCTACTAGGGAATTTTTGACCAGATACTACAGCATTGCCAGCAACTTAGCCTAGGTCTTCCTCCTGCTCCTGGTAAATTCCCCCACAGGCCAGCTGATTGGCAGCAAGGACGGGGCCCAGCAGCAGGGGATCCCCCGCTTCTAGCAGGGGGAGGCTGGCAACCCAAGCAGAGTGTCTGTTCGGCATGCAGGAGGCCCCAGATTCGACCGCCATCATCTCCACTTAGGGTTCCCAAGTCCGTTTCTCTCCGTGGCGGAGGGCTCCCGGATGGTGTCTTGAGTGTGTGCACGCAAAGCGCACGCCCACCGCATGCACGTCAGCCGGAGGGGATGTGATGACGCCGGGCACGCTGGGGGCGGGGCCACAGCCATCTTAGGGGAAAACATAGTTTCCCCCTCGGATGGCTGTGGCCCTGCCCCCAGCGTGCCCTGCATCATCACATCACCTCCGGCTGATGTGCACGCCGGGGTGGGGTTCCTCCCAGGGCCTCCAAAGCGGGGGGTTATCCGCCCCCCAAGGGGACTTGGCAGCCCTATCTGCACTTCAAAGAGTCAGGTAAGAGGTGATACAAAACACCTATTCCTGAGACCTTGGAGTGCCACTGCCAGTCTGACTGGACAGTGCTGACCTGATGGACCATTGGTTACAGCCAGTGTAAGGCAGTTTCATGGGGATAATGCACAATGCACAATTAAGCCAATTGTTTGCACACTGTGTTGAAACGGTGGGCAAATGGTCATTTGAGGATGTCGTTATCAATGTGTCTTTTGCCTATCTACTTTGGCACACAAAAGTCCTGAAATCTGTGGTGCTAATGTTTGGGAAGGCAAAAATATCCACAAAAAGGAAAGGAAGGACTTGTGGATTTTGAGTTGGCCCAAAGGCAGTCTTGTAGTCTGTTGGCGGTGTGCCTGGGAGAATGAAGAGCTCACATTCTTGTTCTGCCATACATGTCCTGGGCAAATTGCTGTCTGGCCTGGGCAAATTGCTGTGTCCACTGGTCCCACCCATTTTCTAAAAAACAACAACTTGGTGGGTGCCAGGATGGGCATTGGCGGGTGCCCCGGTGCCCACAGGCACCACGTTGGGGACCCCTGACATCGGGCATACAGAGGCAGTCATAGCTGCAGGGCATCCTGACTTAGCCCCTGACCACGCACAGCCCAGCCTCCCTCACAAAGGAGGAAAAAAGTATCCAGCTGCTACTCGCCCCTTATGGGGCGTGGGCAATGGCTAGCCAGCTCAGTTGCTGCTGGCCCCCTTTGGGGATCTGGCAGCAGCTGGCCAACACACACCATCACCCACCCACCTACCCTTGCATGGGCTTGGGCAGACATTGGCTGGCTTGGCTACTGGCCATCCCCTCCAGGACAGTAGCTGATTGGCTCAGAGGCCACCTTCCACACACATATAAGGTGGTGGACCTTCTGGGGCTCAGGAAGCGGCCAGCTGGCACACTCACCTGCCTGCCGTGCTTGAGCCTAAGATGTCCCAGGGGGTGGAGTGTGGTGGACTGTGGCTCAGAGAAAGAGCCTCTGCTTTCCATGCAGACGCTCCCGTTCGATTTCCAACATCTCCAGTGAGGAGGAGGAGGAGGAGGAGGAGGGGCAGGAGGAGAAAGACAGCTTTTATTTTAAAAGCAAGCTAATCCAACACAATCATTTGGGTCAACTAGAAGTGAACACTTCTACTAACTAAACAGCCTAATTGCCGGGGAGACAGAAGGGGGGGCGGGGAGAGAAGTGAA
>NW_015161408.1:1484854-1486380 GCF_001447785.1 Gekko japonicus
GCTCTTTCAAGAACTGCTCTTTCAAGGACAGCTCTTGTCAGAACTATGGCTTGCCCAACGTCATCCAGTTGCTGCAAGTGGAGGAGTTGGGAATCAAACCTGGTTCTCCCTGATAGAGTCCATGCACTTAACCACTGCACCAAACTGGCTCTGCCTGAGACCCTGGAGAACTGCTCCCAGTCTGAATCGACAACATTGACCTTGGTGGACGAAGGGTCCCATTCACTATAAGGCAGCTCCATTTGTGTTCATCTGTGCTCAGGTGAGGGGATAGTTCCAGGTGCAGAGGTGGCAGGGATCCTGTGCCTCCCTTCTGGACTTCTATCCAGGACCCCAGAATCACCAAGACCACCCTTGAGGCATGCACGGCTCACCACACTATTTTTAAAGAAAGCAAGGGCAACAACCAGGTAAGAATGGGGATCTCCTCCAGTTCCTGGCTGGGACAGCGGCTACGGAGGTGTGGGAAGGGTGTAGAGATTAGGCTTGCTGGTTACCCGCTTGTAGCTCTATCCAGCTGGGTAGCAAGGAAATTCAGGGCAACAGAGTTGTGTCCTGACGTATTGACATCATTCCTTGTGTTCCCAGAAGCGACATCAGTGTGTCACTGGGGTCACTCTAGCATTTGGGCAAAACTCTATGGAAACCATATGGTTTTGCCCAAATTCTAGAACACCCCTGGAGACACACTGACACCACTTCAAGGCAAACAGGGGGAGTGATGTAGGTGCATCACTGGCAATGCCATTACATTACCAGTGAGGCTGCCCCCACCTAAACATAAGACCACAAGAACATAAGAGAAGCCAATGGCCCATCTAGTCCAACACTCTGTCACACAGTGGCCAAAAATACCAGGTGCCATCAGGGGGTCCAGCAATGGGGCCAAGGCACTAGAAGCCCTCCCATTGTTGCCCCCCCAAGCACCAAGAATACAGTGCATCACTTGTCCCAGCCTGAGAGTTCCTATCTATATCTTGTGGCTAATAACCACTGATGGACTTCTGCTCCATATGCTTTCTAATTCCCTCTTGAAGCTGTCCATGCTTGTAGCTGCCACCACCTCCTGTGGCAGTGAATTCCGTGTGTTAATCACTCTTTGGGTGAAGAAGTCCTTCCTTTTATCTGTTCTAACCCAACCGCTCAGCAATTTCATGGAGTGCCCACAAGTTCTTGTATTGTGGGAAAGGGAGTAAAGTACTTCTTTCTCGACCTGCTCTATCCCATGCATAAGTGATAAGTGTCCTTCTGGTTTCTGGCAGCCCTAGTGGGGACGGGCAGTAGCAGCCAAACAGAGTGTGTGGAAGGGCTGCGGCTCAGTGGTAGGGCATCTGCCTAGCATGGAGAAGGTCCGAGGTTCAGTCCCCAGCATCTCCAATTTAAAGGATGAGGTAGGAGGTGATGTGAAAGACCTCCACCTAAGACCCTGGAAAACTGCTCCCAGCCTGAGAAGACAGTACTGACCTTGATGGACCAGCATTCTGACAGGCAGTTCAGGTTTAAAGCCCCGAGCTGTCCCCTAGTCT
>NW_015161408.1:1486424-1499034 GCF_001447785.1 Gekko japonicus
CAACCTTTCTCTGTGCTAAAAGGCTTCAGAGATACCAAATAATCAGCTTGAAAGCATGGTCTGCAATGCTTATCAGCTTTGCTTTCCGGAAGCAAAACTTCAACAGAACTTTAATTCCATGCCAAGTTCTTTGTGTCCTGAATTCCAGAAGACGAACGGTCCTGTCTTTAATCTGGTGTCTCGGCAATGACCTAGGGAATATTATTCTGTCCCCCTCCTCCTCAGAGAATCATTGTTGGAACAGAACAGTATTTAGCATGATAAACTGGAAGCACGCTTGCGATCTCTTGGTGCGAAGCTGCTATCTGGGGTCCCCCCCCCCAATCATGGCAGCTTCGTATCAGATCAGATCATCAGCTAACAAGCCAGGGTTGGGGGGGTCAGGGATCAGATGCGATAGAGGAGAAAGAACAGTCCATGAAAATGAACTTGAGACAGCGAGTCTGCCCAAACAAACAACTGCATTAGAGCCGCGTTTTATCTGAAAGAAACGAGTAGGTTCTATCACGTAAGCTGCCAGGATGAATTTGCCTCAGGGCATGAGAAATAGTTATAACTGGTGGAATAGTAAGAACTCCAGGCTGGTGTACCCATTACATTTTTAATGACTCCCACTGATTTGCATATGCTATCGTACAGTAGTGAGGATACGGCACTCCTGTTTTGATTTCTTTTTATCCTGTGTCTTGACGGCCCCAGCTTTTCTGCATTGGACTGTCATGTCTGGAGATTTGTTTGTTCTGTGTTGTACAAATTTAATGTGCAATTTATATTGTTACTCGTACATTCCGCCTGTGTTATTTATCCGTATAACTGTGATTTATGGCGGTCTAAACTGTGTTGGAAAAGGCGTATGTCTTTACAGGAAAATTCAGGGAGCCAGAAAATCACATGAAAATACAGAATGGGATATTTTCATTCACATGAGGGAGAAGGGGGGGGAATTGAAAGGGGGAGTTCAAGCAGTGAGGGTGAAACATTTGAAATCTTCTCTGTCATTCTTGTCAGGAAGCACTGGTTCGCCGGAGCGCCCCATGGCAAACTCGAGGTTACTGCTACTGGGTTGTGAGAATGGCTCAAACAGACAGACGCTCCTGTGCTTAACTAGGAAATAGTTATTTGCAGGGGGAAGCTAGCTGGAAAGTTCAGGACAAAATTTCAAATATGCAAAGAAGTAAAAAGAAGTGTGTGTATCTTCTGAGCTTTATCTTTGTACCCAGCTCATTGCTGGGTCCTGAAACAGCAGACGGCTACCATCAGAAATGAGCTGCGGTGGCTCAAGTGGTTAAGACGCTGAACTGCAGGCTGTGGAAGGTCGGTAGTTCAGCAGTTCGAGACCCGAGTGTGCCGCATGACGGAGTGAGCTCCCATCTCTAGTTCCAGCTCCTGCCAACCTAGCACTTCGAAAGCAAGAAATTGCAAGTAGATGAATAGGTACCACTTCAGTGGGAAGGTAACAGCGTTCCATGCGCCTTGGTGTTTAGTCATGTCGGCCACATGACCACGGAAATATCTTCGGACAGTGCTGGCTCTTCGGCTTGGAAATGGAGATGAGCACCGCAACCCTAGAGTCGGATTCGACTGGCTTTTGAGCAAGGGAAACCTTTACCTTTACCTTACCATCAGAAAGGTTGTATAGTCCTTAATGTATAAGTAAAGTAAGTTAATCTCTTTGCGGGCAAAATGTGAGGGTTTTTTTGCTCATTTGTCCATTTCTCTCCATTTCTCTCCATCCGTCCATCCATCCGTCTGTCCATCCATCCATCCATCCATCCATCCATCCATCCATCCATCCATCCAGTTTATATTCCAGCCTTTCTTCCTAAAATTCCAGCTTCTAGAATTCCTTCTTCCTCCTCTCCTTTATCTTTGTAATAACACTGTAAACAGGTTATGGTGAGGGGCAGGGGGGACTGTCCCAAAATGATCCATTGAATTTCATGGCAGAGTGGGGATTCGAACCCCAGTCTCTCCAGTCAAAGTCTCGCTGGCACTTCAGCTCGTTCACACTGTCTCTTATGTCTGCCAAAAATATATCCATCTCTCCCTTCCTCTAGTGTACTCATGGCGGCATACATACTAGCTCTGCTGTGCCCCTGTTATCCTCTCAGCAGCCCTGGGAAGGAGACTGAGCTGATAGACAAACACAAAGGTCCAAAGTTACCCAGTGAATTTCATAGCAGAGTGGGTATTTGAACCGTGGTCTCCCCAATTTAAGAGTGGCACAGTGGCTGCTTTATCCTGGCTCCATCCTATGTATGGTCCACAGAGATGGGCATGGCCACAGATCTGGTCAGTGGTAAACACTATTGCTCCTAGTCTCTCCTACTCCCTCTCTTGTAGTCCACTGTTATCATACCACTGAATGTATGGGATAGGGAGGGTTGTGAAAGGAGCACAGCACTGTGGGAGAAAAAGTAAAAAAATGCAGCCTTATGTACTCACCAGAAGTTTGTACAGGAAGTGCCAAAGGGTAGCTCTAGGAATGACCAGAAACTCTATGGTAAAATCATAACGTTTCTGGCAATTCCTAGAGCTACCGTTTGGCACTTTCTGGATGAACTTCTGATAAAAACACAAAGCTGCTTTTTTCATAATTTTTCTCCCAGTACCACTCCGAGTGCTGATAAGCAATGAGTCCTGGTGTTAGGAGATTCCCCACTCTCACCAGGCACTTGGCAGCCCTGGTATGGGGGCATCGTTTAAGAATGTTGGGGTATTTTCAAACCTGATGGATGGGGACTAGATGGACCTCTGATTCTTCCTGGCCTTGCTTTTCTTTATTCTGCTTCTCTCCCCACCCCCCATGTGGAAAGTAACAGCTCTGTTGGCTTCTGGACGGTATTGTGGATTGCTATGCGGCTGCTGCCTGCTTCCCAAACAGGACCGTTGGTGTTACAAATTGCCGGTGCCTGAGGATCATGGATTAAGAGCTGTTCTATTACACCTCCTGCAAAGAGCCTGGGAAATACCTGAACCCAACTGCAGAGCCACTTGCCTTGTTTTCCGTCTCTGAATCGAAAATAGCTTGGCTTCAGGGGACCTTGCGAGTCACGTGACTACAACAAATAGCAGCGGTGTTTAAGAATGATTGAGCTGTAATTTCCAAGGGCTCCCAGCTCCTCTCTCCAAGCGATACGTGCGATGGCGCCTTCAGCACTGGCAGCTTAGCGCTGGAGGGCCATTAAACTTCATCTTCTGCATGCAGAATTTGGTCAGGCAGCTGAAGTTTGGCACCATTTTAAAAAATAATCTATCTGGCATTGGAAGAGATTGGGTGAATGGATTGTGTGGAAAGAACTGACTGCAGTAGCTTCCAGAAAGACAATGTACAGAGCTTTCGGGGGTGGGGGGGAAGCACCAATCCTCATTTGAAATGGCTGCAGTCATTTCTTGCTTTCATTCACTTGGTTGAACACTGTGAAGAGCCAGTGTAGTGCAGTGGTCACTGGGAGCTGTGGTCAAAGGACACACGGGAGTATGTCACCTGGACACATTCTACTGTATTGGACCACTAATCTGTAATGGTCAGTGTAAAGTGATACAGGCCAGTACAGGGTGCCAGTAAGAAACTGGCTATCCTCTGCTTCAGTGCCCCCCCTAAACAGTACCTAGGGTTGCCAACTCCGGGTTGAGAAGTTCATGGAGATTAGGGGGTGGAACCTTAGGGGTGTAGTTTGGGGAGGGGAGGGTCTTCATTGGGGAAGAGTCCACCTTCCAAAGCAGCCATTTTCTACAGAGGAATTGATCTCTGTAGTCTGGAGATCAGTTGTAATTCTGGGAGAAGCGGAGGTTGGCAGCCCTAAACTACCATCACCCCTGGATGGCAGCCTAGAATCGCCAGCACAAAATTGGGAAATACTTGGAGATTTTTGGGGTGGGGCCTGGGGAGGGTGGGGTTTGGGACGGGGAGAGACCTCAGCAGGGTATAATGCCATACAGTCCACCTTCCAAAGCAGCTATTTTCTCCAGGGGACATGTCTCCTGGAGACCAGTTGTAATTCCAGGAGATGTCCAGCCACCACCTGAGGTAGCATCTCATTGGAAAGCGCTTATTGCTGTCCAGTAACTTCTATACAAAGCATCATTTACTTATTAAATCTATTAAAATGTTCATATCCAGGTTTGCCCCCAGAGGGGCACCGGCGCATGAGTCAAGCAACTAGAGATAAATGAAGAGATAACCCCCCCCCCCAGTGCTCCTGTTGCCCATTTCCACCCCATATTCTCAAATGGCTAATGTTGCCTGGCAACTGGTCGAGGACTTTCCAGGGCCCAGGAGGGCAAGAAGGCATTGTTCGATGCCACTTCCAGCTGACAAAATGGAAGTGACGTCATCACATCATGGTGACACTCTAGGAATCCCACACATCTCTGTGTCTTGATAACTAGAGGATCACCACGATGCAGTGACATCGCTTCCTGTTTTTCAGCCATTTTCCCTATGATGTTTTCTCCCACTGCTCATTCAAGAACGAGTGGAGGACTGGGAAGGATCATCCAGTTCAGATCCCCTACTTTGAAGGGGGGGGGATGAAACTGACATTTTTAAATGGCTTGCAGGCATTTAAGCCTAACAGCTGATGGACAGACCTTAACGGCTGATGGGCAGAAATGGCAGCGGTTTCACCAGTCAGTTTTGCTTCCCACTAACCGGTGAAATAGCTCACAGCCGTTTCAGCCTAACAGCGGGGTGGGTGCACCCGTCGGCTGTTAGACTGAAATGGCTGGGAGCCATTTCATCGGTCCATTTTGCTTCCCCTGCTTGGAAGCAGGGGAAAGCAAAGTTGACCAGTGAAATGGCTTGGAGCCATTTAAACATAACAGTTCAGCTGCAGCCCCGCACTGCTCAGCTGTTAGGTTTAAATGGCCCGAACAGCCAAACTGAACCAGATAAAAGTCTGGCAAACATTTAGAGGCTCTGAACTGGGCCAAGGCGGTGCTGAATTTTGGCTCATCTGGTTCATGCCCATCCATATGCATATCTGCATTAGCTGTATTCAGCATCAGTATGGAGACACAAATGGGGCTCTTTTCATTTATTTCTGTTTTGTATATTGTTGTTATGAGCCTTTCCACGCTACCCGTGTTTGTGGCTGTGGTACTAACTCGATTCTTTTCATAGGTTGTTTTTTTTTTTGCATCATTTATATGTTTATGCCATTTTACACAATTGACGCCAGTATAATGTTGAAAAATGCATGGATTTTAACAGGAAAGATTCTGCATTAAGATGCAGAAAACTGCTACAAAGTAAAGTGTCATAGATCCAATTTTCTCAAAGAGCAGAACCAAAATTGAAATGGGACTTTTGCTTTGATCTAGCAGGTGATGAGAAATGTGATCACTTCCCCTAGGCAGCCAGCCAATAGCTTAGGGTTGCCAACTCCAGGTTGGGAAATTCTGGAGATTTGGGGGCTGGAGACTGAAGAGGGCAGGGTTTAGGGCGGGGAGATACTTCAATGGTATATAATGCCACAAAGATCACCTTCCAAAGCGGCTATTTTCTCCAGGGGAACAAATTTCTGTTGCCTGGAGATCAGTGGTAATAGTGGGGGATCCGCAGCTAGGGTTGTCAGGTCCCTCCTTGCAACTGATGGGGAATGGGAGGACTTACCGGGAGCAACAAGGAGGTCCATCTGACATACAGCGACATGTCTGTGTCACTGCCCACATGACCTGAAAGTGTCATGTTGGGGAGACACTCTGGTATTTGTGCAAAAACTCTATGGTAAATTTGGTTTCTACGATAGAGTTTTGCCCAAATACCAGAGTGTCGTCTCGACATCCCGGATGTAATGATGTGACTTCCAGGTCATGTGGGCAGTGACATTGATGTGTCACTGTATGTTGGATGGATCTCCCTCTTTTTCAGGGTAAGTTCTCCCCTGCAAGTGGCAGAGAGGTGGGGCCTGGCAGTGGGGGACCCCTGCCTCCACCGGGGGTCTGGCAACCATACCTGGAGATCAGTGGAAATAGCAGGAGACCTCCAGCAACCACCTGGAGATTGGCAATCCTAACATAGCTGCTGTTGGTGCATGCTCAGAATTTAGCAGATTGCTAAAGTGGAAGGGAAGGCCATTCTTCTTGGCCTTCCGATTAAATACCAGAGGCCACCAAAACAACACTTCCAATTAATCTAGTAGGAAGTCATGCTGGGGGGCCAACAGGCCAAGTAATTCAGAGGAAACGCAGGTCCCAGTCCAGGCCTGGCCTTACTTAAAAAGCCATCCTTCCTCCACAGCTAGAAGTTGCCCTTTCTTAAGAAGGCTCGCGACTGAGGGAGGAGGAGAGCTCTGGATGCGTTCTTGCGCACATCATCACATGCGTGCTGTTGATCACATACAAGTCCCCATTGAAAGTTCAACCGAAGTTAGGGTTGCCAGTCTGCAGCTAGCAATCCCCAGGAGCAATTAGGGGGTGGGATGCTGGCATCACGCCAGCATGCTAATTTTGTTGTTGCTGTTCAGTCGCATAGTTGAGTCCGACTCTTCGTGACCCCATGGGCAAGATCTCGCCAGGCCCTCCTGTTTTCCGCCGTCCTCTGAAGTTGGCTCAATTTCATGTTCGTTGCATGCTACTTATCAGGCGCCAACTCTGGTGGGCCAGACTCTAGGGCAACGTGCCCTCCAGTGTCCTTTCTTTGGCAGGCCCAAGGGTTGAGCTTCAATTTAGGAAGAGGAAGGAGGTTCAGTTGCATCCTGAGCTGGGGTTGCCAGCTCTGGCTTGGGAAATTCCTGGAGATTTGGGGGGTGGGGCCTTGGGAGGACCAGGTTTGGGGAGCGGAGGGACCTCAGCAGGGTACAGCGCCATAGGTCCTCCTACCAAAGCAGTCATTCTCTCCGGGGGAATTGATCTCTTTTGCCATGAGATTTTTAATAGTGGGAGACCTCCAGGCCCTACCTGGAGGCTTGCAACCATACCCTGAGCCCTCTGTCTCTGTCCATGTGCCAGTCCCTTGGCCTCAAAGGCTTGGCCTGGCCCTATCTCCTTGGCGCTTCCTAGCCTGGCCTAATAAAGGACTTCCTGGACTCCTCCAGTCACCTCGCCTCAAGGGCAAGCCTGGGGCTGCCAACCTCCAGGTGAAGTCTGGAGAACTCCCATTATTTCAACCGATCTCCAGGCTACAGAGGTCAGCTCCCCTGGAGCAAATGTCTGCTTTGGAGGGTGGACTCTGTGGCACTGGACCCTGCTAAAGTCCCTCCTATCCCC
Organism: Gekko japonicus; assembly: GCF_001447785.1. Taxonomy (NCBI): domain Eukaryota; kingdom Metazoa; phylum Chordata; class Lepidosauria; order Squamata; family Gekkonidae; genus Gekko; species Gekko japonicus. The sequence goes on from NW_015161408.1 coordinate 1,493,637, forward strand.
AGGCTTCACCCTCAGAATCTCCCCCCCCCAACCAGGGCTGGTAACTGTAGATACGACATTCAAAGAGAGCAACCCTAAGGAGGTCTTACTCAGAATCCCACTCACATCTACTTATACTTAATGGGGCTTACTCCCCGGGAATGGTGTTTAGGATTGCCCTGAACGCTTGAGATAGCCACCTGAAAAGACACGGCCTGATTCATTGAGGAGCACATTCAGTGTTTCGATCCCTTTTTCCAGACAGGCCCAGGCAATCAGTGCTGTTCTTCAGGATTAATGCAGGAGCACAGTCAGTGTTTCAATCCCTTTTTCCAGACAGGCCCTGGCAATCAGTGCTGTTCTTCAGGATTAATGCTCATAAGAACATCAGAGAAGCCAATGTTGGATCAGGCCAATGGCCCATCCAGTCCAACACTCTGTGTCACACAGTGGCCAAAAATGCCAGGAGCGATCAGGGGGTCCAGCAGTGAGGCCGGGACACTAGGAGCCCTCACACTGTTGTCCCCCCCCCAAGCACCAAGAATACAGAGCATCACTTGCTCCAGACTGAGATCTATACCTCGTGGCTAATAGCCACCGATGGACCTCTGCTCCATATGTTTATCTAATTCCCTCTTGAAGCTGTCCATGCTTGTAGCCGCTGTCACCTCCTGTGACAGTGAATTCCATGAATTCCAGCTCGAGAAGTTGTGTTTGGCCACACCCTTCACAACATAGCTTGGTTGTTTATGCTGCTGTTGGTGGCATTTCCTTGGGTAGCCAAAGCTGAATTCTTACTGGGCTTTGATTGATGCTGTAGTGGATCGTAAGCGTGTGGGTGCTTGAAGCTAGGAAATATCCCACAATGTATCCTGTTTGATTTCAGAAAGAAATAAAAGGATGCATTTTCCCCTTCTAACTTTGCAAGAAGCCTGGAGGTTACGGACACAAGCACACCTGCCTGTTTCCCATTAGAAAATGTCCAAGTTCTGGGCCAGTATTCAAAAAGCCACAGATGTTTTGCGGCCTTCGCGCAAGTCCGGCGGAGCCAACTCTTCAGAATGCAGACATGTGTCTTTGCAGCCTGCTGGGATGTAGCCAAAATGGCTCTTAGTATTGATCTTGATGGTGGGCACAGTATGGATCCAATTTTCTTTTTTAAAGGAGTGTTGCTTTCTTTGCCTGGCGGTTCTGTTAATTGAGCCCTTTGATGTCAAATCTTAATACAAAGGGACAGCAGAGGAGCCCCTTTCTGCACCCCGTTAAAAATGCTGGCATGGCTTTAGAATTGACTAATGCTCCCTTTTGGGATAGAAACGGGCAGGCAGAACGCTCGGGTCGCTTCTCTCCCCGCCTGCGTTTTGTTTTTATTTAAGCCACGATCTAAAGCAAAGATGAAGGAGAGACTTTTATAGCCTGCGGCTCCTTGTTTGCGGATTATTTTCTAAAGATGCTCCGCAGAATATCAATTGCTTGCGATTAGAAGTCCCGCCAGGTACTGCCTTAGAACAGAAGAGATTTTTGAGAAGTCAGCGCGGCCTCTCCGCAAAGCTGTGCGGTTTGGCTTTGGGTGCAGTCGACTTTTGCAGGCAATATGCTGGGAAAAAACCCAACCAAGGTCTTTTTAGCCTGCTCCTAATTGGCAGAGCACAGAGGGAGAAAGGAAGCCGCTCAGCATATATCAACCGGGGGAAAGGTGTGAGCAGCCTGGCAGCGTTAGGAAGGATGATGGAACGGGAAGAGGGGGGACAGGTCAGCCATCAGCCGGAAGTGTATTATGAGAACCAAGCAGGAGGCCAAGAGTGGAAAGTTAGATATAACTCAGGTCAGAATTAATTAGTTTTGCTCAGGTGCACCGTACAGAATGTTGAGAATCAGGTCTAAAAGGCACAGGGAAAATATATCTAGAACAGCATCAGGGCAGCTATTAATAGTGTCCTTTTTGATTTTTGGGGGTCAAAAGTAGCACTTTTAGTGGGAGGGTGCCTTTCTGTTGAAAGATATTGAGATTGCATGACTATTCCTGTCCAGCATCATCTAGCTGATGCTTCAGCTCTTGGCGGGGGAGGGGTTCTCTTCAGCTTTTTCTCCTGCCTCCTTCCTGGATTCAAAATACTGGGGATTCTGCCCAACCAGGACAACCAGTCCTGGCCAGTCGCATTGGGCTACTTGATTATGTCGTTGGGAAGTAAGTGAGTAAGTTGCATATTAGGCAACACACCCCTAATGTAGCCACTACTCCAAGAGCTTACAGAGCTCTTCTTGGAGGATTGGCTACATTAGAGGTGTGTTGCCTAATATGCAAAGGAGTTCCTGCTACAAAAAGAGCCCGAGATTGAGGGTAAACGAGGGCTAAGGAATGAGCAAGTGGGCCAACCTCCAGGTAGTGGCTGGAAATCACCTGGGATTACAACTGGTCTTTAGGAGGCAGAGATCAGTTCACCTGGAGAAAAATGGGTACTTTGGAAGGAGGGCTTTATGGCATTATACCCCATTGAAGTCCCTCCCGTTCACAAACCCCACCCTCCTTAGGCTCCACCCCCATATTTCCAGATATTTCCCACCCCAGAGCTGGCAACGCTATGTACAATGAGTGTTAGAAAATGGGCATGGAAAAGAATGCAGCTTTAGCTTTGCTATAAACTGAACTGATTTCTTTGAGTTGGGTCTTGACCACATTTGTGTCTGGGTGACATCTTCTGTTTCCTAGTTCTGATTCCCTTATCTTTTGGACTTCTTCCCGTATGACTAATGCCTAATGTATTCTGAAGACAACTTGACATCTACCCAGAGTGTGGGCTTTCCAATGGTGGCCCCTACTGGTTGGAATCCTCTCCCCTAAGAGGACCTCAGGCTATTTCTGTTGGAGCTTTTAAGGAAGCTTGCAATAATTTTCTTCTTCTTCCAGGCATTTGGAAACGCTGGAGTTGCACTGGGTGGAACTAATTTCAGTCTTTTGCTGCTACTGTGATTGGGGTTTGGATTTTAATTGAAGTGTGGTATTGTTGCCTGACTTTAAATGTGTGGTTGTGTCCAATGCTCCCTCTAAGTTGTGGAGTCTTGTGAGCAAAAATTCTACTCTGTGAGCTACAGGCATTGAAGTTGTGAGCGAGTGATTTGGCTGCTGCATAAAATAGTTTGCTCTGGAGCCGTCCTTCCTGAGCGAAGACAAAAATCTGTGAGCCGGAGGCTAAAAAACTGTGAGCTAGCTCACACTAATTCAGCTTAGAGGGAACACTGGTTGTGGCATAAGTTCATATTCCGTTTGCTCACTGCCTGTTGAAAGGGAGTAAGTCCCCATTCGGACCAACAGTTTGAATTAAAACAAACCAACCAACAAACAAATGCCTAGCCCTAGAATGAAATGGTAATCAGCCAGTTAGTCCACTCCATCAGGCGATGTCCCCAATGTGATGGCATCCCCTGGAAGGGACATAATCATTTTGGCAACTTCATGCATGATGCTCTGGTTTGGGGGTAAACTATGGTTTTGACGGAAAACAACCCATAGGGTTTTTGCCCAAAAACCAGAGCTTTGCGTGCGATGTCGCTGACACAATGACTTCACTTTCAGGCGATGTCACCACATTGGGACATTGCCGATGATGTCCCACCCTCCCCTGGAATCCCCCCTGAATCCCCCCACCATGACAGCGAGGGAACCGGGCAACCCTAGGGCCAACCCTGCTTAGCTTCTGAGATCTGACAAAATCAGGCTAGCATTGCTGGAGTATCATTCTAAGTAGAGAGTCAATGGTCCCGTTCACACAAGGGAATTTGGGCCGGGAGCAGGACGGTTCGGGGGCGGAGCAAACGGCCGCGATCACACCACAACATCTGGGAAGCATAGTGCTTCCGTCCCCGAACTGGCCCATCCACGTGATAAGGCGCATCAAGTTGGAACCACCTACCGAGGTGGTTCATCTCCATGGTGCGCCGCAAACCGGGAGTCTGATCGCCGGCGTGTCCTTGCGCCGGCGCGTCCCGGGCTCCTAGCAAAACTGTGCATGCTCTGACATGCGCAGTTCGCCTGGCTCGCCGTCAGCTCTGTGTTTTCTCCCCGGCATCTGATCGTGCCGGGGAGAAAAGGCGGCGCGGCCAGGGGATCCGTGGGATCCCGCTGCACCGTTTCAACTTTGCGGCGGCTTTTAAAAGCCACATTTTTTGCCGGCTTTTCCCCTGCCGTGTGGCAGGGGCCAATGGAAGCCAAGTGGTGGTGTTATTACCTAGTGAAATTCCCCAGACTCTTTCTCCTCCAGTTGAAAAGTCCCTTTCTTCAGCAGCTGAATTCCAGTATTCCCAAAGCAGATGACCACGTACGCAGCCATGCTGGCAGAAAGACTCCGATCCAACCCTGAGACCTTTCTCATTTGTACTGGCTCATAATGAGCCGTTTGGACTACCAAGCTTTGCTTGACACTTGACCTACATGCTTATTTATCCTTGCAGTCTTGATAGAATTCTTAGGTGTGGCCCTTGTCAAACTGCCACCTAGTTTTAGGCTGGTTCATACCCCCATAAACTGACCACTGGGATGTCCACAAGGGCACAGGATATGCCTGTGAGACTGCGCTGCTACGGATCTCATGCCCCAGACAGAATCACAGAATTAAAACATGGAAGGGGCCTAGAGACCCTCTAGTCCAAGCAGGATGACCTAAAGCATCCCTGACAAATAATCATCCAATCTCTGCTAAAATACCTCCAAGGAGGGAGAACCCACAACATCGCTGGGCAACCGATTCCACCACTGAAGTGCCCTTATTGTTAAAAATGTTTTCCCTAATATCCTGCCGATATCTCCCCACTCATAATTTAAATCCATTATAATGAGTCGTACCCTTCACTGCCAACTGAAATAACTCCTGCCCTCCTCCAAATGACAGCCCCTCAAATACTTTAAAAGAGTAATCATATCTCCCTCATTTTTATAGGGTTGCCAGCTCTGGATGAGGACATACCTGAAGATTTGGGGGGGGAGCCTGGGGAGGGTGGGGTTTGGGGAGGGGAGGGGCCTCAGCAGGGTCCAGTGCCACAGAGTCCACCCTCCAGAGCAGCCGTTTTCTCCAGGTGAGCTGATCTCTGCAATCTGGAGATCAAATGTAGTAATACTGGCAGATCTCCAGGCCCCACGTAGGGTTGCCAGCCTCCAGGTGGGGGCTGGAGATCTGCTGCTTTTACCACTGATCTCCAGCTGACAGAGATCAGCTCCCCTGTAGAAAATGGCTGCTTTGAAGTGTGGACTCTGGCATTGGACCCTTCTGAGGCCCCTCCCCTCCCTGTACAGGATTAATCCACTCAGCCCAATCAAGGGTTGCGAGGGAATCCAGTATTTCAGCACATTAAACAACAAACCACGATATAGTCTATACTCTCCCTGGTCTTCACAACAGTTTGCCACCAGAATCTCTACAAGTAG
>NW_015161408.1:1499045-1502636 GCF_001447785.1 Gekko japonicus
CCCCCAATCTGAGATTAGAGATTCAAACTCTCAATTGGCATCTGGAACTTAACACATTAGCAACTCTAACCAGAGATGCACACTTTACTCTTACAAAGGTAGCTTGAGTGGTCAGCGTTAGACACAAGATTTAGCCTTGGAGTTCAGTTACAGCCTCAGAGACAATTACAAATAAGAATGATCTTTATTCAGTACAAAGCATAGCAAACAGACTATTAGAGGATACAAAATAACAAAGCATACGGCTATTTGCCCTGACTACACATTAATCCTCATAGTTACCAAGTTCAGGAACATCCAACAGTCCAAGATAGTCCAAGGTATATAGAACAGTTAGACACCAAGGGATTTTGAAGAGAAATCCCATCTTGCACAGGTAAGTATTCACAGTCTGTTCAGAGATACAGATCCACAATAACAAAAGGTTGCTCTTTGTTCCAAGAGTCAGCATTCCAGGATGCAATAAAACAAGCAATAGCAGGAGGAGAGAAGAGAGTGAAGAGAGCTCTCTCCCATAGAGACCAACAGAATTATACTCCCCTACCCAGTCATAATTAGCTGTGGCCATCAGCCAATAACGAGCGGACAGGGTGTGTGCCCAATTTATGGCTGCCATAGCTGCGTGTGGGTATTTGCTAGGAGTTTGGGGTCCCACCTGCAGTCTGGTGACCCAAGCTCCAGCTTTCTTCATGGTGTACATGACATGTTCCATGTAGGCCAGGAGCCCTCAAGTTTGGCTCTTAGCAGATAGGTGTTAAGGAATATGGGTATATGGCATGGCTTTTAGGTAGTTCAGGCCATTTGGTCTCACACTAGACTATTTGGGGCCTGCAACAGGAAGCAGAGACACAGAATGTCATCACAGGAGAAGACATGTGAATTTAGAAAGCAATATTTCTATACACTCCCAAACCCCACCCTCTTCCGGATCCACCCCCAGAGCCTCCAGGTATTTTCCAACCCAGGTCTGGCAACCCTAGCCCCACATGGAATCTGGTAGCCCTACCCCTCAATCTTCTCTTCTCCAAGCTAAACATTCTTAGTTCATGCAGCAGTCCTTCATAAAGTTTAGTCTCCAAATCCCTATCAACCTCATTGCTCTCCTCTGCACCTGCTCTAAAGTTTCTACGTTCTTCCCCTAAAAATGCCTTCAGAACTGGACACAGTACTCCAAGTGGGGTCTGTCCAGAGTCTTGATATATCACCCAGCATCACTGCTGAGGTTATGCTATCCAAGGGAACCAGTTCGTGCATTCTGCCAGTGACGAAGTGATGATAATCTAAGGACACATGAGTGTGAATCATCTGTATACCTTTGTTCAGCTCCACATACTGGTGAAGATCCTGAAACCCTGGCTTAATAGAGAAGCGGGGGGAAAGTTTGCTTTGTTTTAACAGAGAAGCCTAATTTCAGACGGTAAAGCTGTCTCTTCAAAGCCTTGAAGCAGCTGTGCTCCGCCACTCTGCAGTGGCTTCTAATCTGGCCGAGAGTGCAGACGGCAAGTTCATGTGATCAAGAAGGAGCTGGCTGAGAAGACTGCAGAGTCCAATCAGCAGGAGAAGAGAGGCTTAGCTTTCGTGGGGGGGGGAATAGATCAGTCGGAGCTCTTCTGCTGATGAAGAAGAGCCAAGCGTAGACATGATCGGAATGTGAATCGGCCTTTGGGCAACGGAGAGCCACCCAGTGACCTAGCTCAGAAAAGGTCATAGCAAAGCTTACTCACAGACATGCAAGCCCAAGGAAAGAATGCACTGACGGATTACCCAGGGTCCCTTTCAGCATATCTCTAATTGTAGCCCAGGAGAGTTCCCAAATTCTAGATGCTCTTGCAGTTTTCTTTCTTGAGTGGGGGGGGGGGAAATAAAGCAGGGTGGATGTTGTGGTCTGAGGGGAAAGTGGGGAGGAAGAATTGATGAGCTTTCCAGCCCAGTCCAAATTATGGTCAAAGCAAGTGGTACAGCTTTTCCTGCACTGTGTCACTTGGGAGTGGGGTGATGGCGGTGTGGTAGAGCCTCTGCTTTGCATGCAGAAGGTCCTAGGTTCAATCCCCGGCATCTCCAGTTGAAAGGACCAGGCTGTAGGTGACGTGAAAGACCGCCACTAGAGACCCTGGAGAGTTTTTGCCAATCCGAGCAGACAATACCGAGCCAGTCTGGTGTAGGGTGAGCCAGTTTCATGTAGTGGTTAGGAGAGTGGATTCTGATCTGGGAGAACCGGGTTTGATTCCTCACTCCTCTGCAGGCAGCCAGCTTGGTGACCTTGGGTCAGTCACTATTGTGTAGTGGGTTTGCCGCATGGACGAAGGACAAAGACTGGCATAGTGCAAACACACTTTATTTAGTGCACAACAAGACTGCCCACTAATGGCCGGCAGGCCAACTATATAGACTCCAGGGACACACCCCTGGACCCCGTTGGTGGGTTTGACGGTGCCCATTGGTTCCCCAGTGGAGGGACTAGGAGCCTAGTCCCTATTGTTCTTCCAGAGTCAAGCTATGGCTATTCGCTGTCTCCCCAGTCGGGAGAGCTGCAGCCAGTCCGAGTGGATGACCAACCTTTATAGACTGATAGTCCGACTTTATACTGATCAAACAGTTTTATGTGTTCCCCACGGTAAGGTGCAGGAACGACTGATCTCCCCTCTGGAAAAAATAAACCCTCCCTACATATGTCAAAAAGAAGTCAACCTGGGTTTCTTCTTGGCATGATACTAAAGAGAACCCCCACCCCCCCGGGGAACCACTGAAGTCTAATCCCCCCTCCCCCTTGGCATGACGTATTACAGTCCAGCCAAAAAAAGGTCACCATTCGCTTCTGCTGATTGTATAAACCATCCGTTAAGTCTCTTCGACTTCTGTAGGGCTTCCAACCAAATAAGCTTACTAAGGCCTTGGCGATTTGTACCTTGTTAGAAATTATTTCCCCATCTCTTGCCTTGCGAAAAAGTAGAAATGTAAAATACCGGGTCCAGAGAGACATTTTTAAAAGTGGTTGTGGAATGATAGAATTTTGCCCAGTCAATAGAGGCTATTGAGCTGTTATACCGCTAAAGTGCCGGCACATTGTCTGTATAGATCCGCAACCTCCCTCTGGAGTAACATTCCATTTGGCACACCTTGCAAAGGGAGAGGTGCTCAGGTGGCAAAAGATTTTCAGGCCTTGTATTTCTCTCTCTCTCTCTCTCTCCCCCACCCCCACCATTGCAGTTTCTTTGCCTTTTATTCCAAGCCCTTTGGTATTATTCATGCATTATTTTTGCCCTGTTTGTATTTGAAGGAAATTGTCTTCTCTACTCATATTATGTGAGAGATGGGCCCTGTAGTCCCCTAGACACTATACCTTCCAAAAGAACATAAGAAAAGCCATGCTGGATCAGGCCAATGGTCCATCCCGCCCAACACTCTGTGTCACACAGTGGCCAAAACCTAGGTGCCATCAGGAGGTCCACCAGTAAGGCCAGAAGTTCAGAACTCCTGAAGCCTTCCCACCCTGCCCCCCTCCCAGCACCAAGGATATAGAGCATCACTACCCCCAAACTGAGTGTTCCATGTATACCTTGTGGCTAATAGTTGCTAATGAACTTCCTGACA
>NW_015161408.1:1503073-1548235 GCF_001447785.1 Gekko japonicus
CCTGTAATGAGTTTCTGATGTTGGGTGTGGCCTATTATGCTAATGCATTTCTGCTGGGCTTTTTCTACAAAAAGAGCCCTGGTAGGGCAGGGAGGGTTGCATCAGTGCTTAGTTCTCGTGGCCCATTCTTACACACCCAGGGAAATGCTGATCACCATTTGGGAATCAGGAAGCAATTTTTCTCCAGGCCAGTTTGGCCAAGGACCCTGGAGGTTTTCCCCCATATTTTGAGCATGGAGTCACTGGGTGTGTGTGTGGGGGGGGGAGGTATTTGTGAATTTCCTGTATTGTGGAGGGTGTTGGATTAGATAATCCTGGAGGTCCCTTCCAACTCTACGATTCTGTGATTCTATGACCTCTGCTCCATATGTTTATCCAATCCCCTCTTGAAGCTGTCTATGCTTGGTAGCCACCTACCCTTGGGACAGGCTCCTGCTTGGTGCTGGTGACCAGGTGGCAGGAGGGGGGTTTCCAGAGCTCCTGCAGGCAGGTGGGTTTGCTAGCAGAGCCGGAGGAGGTTCGGGACTGGGATGCAGAGGATGTGACTTTCAGCTCTCTGTTGTTTGTTCCAGCATTTTTTGGGGGGTGTTTTGTTTTCCCATCAAGTCACAGCTGACTTATGGCAACCCCCCTAGGGCTTTCAAGTCAAGAGGTATTCAGAAGTGATTTCCCATTGCCTGCCTATGCATAACGACCCTGGTATTTCTTGGTGGACTCCCATCCAAATACTGACCAGGGCTGACCCTGCTTAGCTTCCAAGACTTGATGAAATTGGGCTAGCCTGGGCTATCCAGGTCAGTAAGGACAAAAAAGAAAAAAGGGGAAAAGACTGAACCTAAACCTAGAATTCAGAACCTAATTTGGCTGTACAATCTCAGAAGAATATACAGTTGACCAGAGAGAAGTACTACTGGACATGTGATTGCACTGGAGCTTCATTTGTATTTTTGTATTTCTTTTCTTTGCCCAGTGGTTAAACTTTGGAACAATTGGTTTCTGGTCTTTATTCCATATATGTATGATTGTATGTATTTTTGCTCATCAGCCAACATGTTCTGTCTGTATTAGACCTCTGAGGAAGGCCTGTAAAGGCCGAAACGCGTTAGGTCTATCTTATTAGCCCTTGTATGTTTTTATATTTGTATATGAGGTAGGAATGGGCCCTTGTTTGTTATTTTACTAAATACATGTATATTTTTGTATGTTTCATAATTAGATTTTTAGAATTGGCCCTCTTCTATTCTTGACTATCCAGGTCAGGACACCATCTGGTACAGAGGTCTTCTGCCTCTGAATGTGGAGGTTTCACTTTACCGTTATGGCCTGCAGCTATAGATTGGCCTATCCTCCTCTGCATAGTTCTAATTGCCCAAAAAGCACTTAGTAAAGGTAAAGGTTTCCCTTGCTCGAAAGCCAGTCGAATCCAACTCTAGGGTTGCGGTGCTCATCTCTGTTTCAAAGCCGAAGAGCCAGCACTGTCCAAAGACATTTTCGTGGTCATGTGGCCGGCATGACTGGATGCCAAGGCGCACAGAACGCTGTTACCTTCCCACCAAAGCAGTCCCTATTTATCTACTTGAGATTTCTTGCTTTCGAACTGCTAGGTTGGCAGGAGCTGGGGCCAGAGAAGGGAGCTCACTCCATCCTGCAGCACTCGGGTCTCGAACTGCTGAACTACCGACCTTCTGGTCTGCAGTTCAGCGTCTTCACCACTTGAGCCACCGCAGCTCTTACTCAGAGTCAAAATGAAACACTTGCATGATCTGCTTACTTATTCTGTCTGGTTCACACATGCCAGTTCTTGGATGACTCCATTGTGAAGTGATAACCTGCATGTGTGAACAGGCCAGACAGAATTCGCAGCTGCCCATGCTTTTCAGGGGAGTCGGTTTATACGATTAGTGGCCCACCATTGCTCGCAGAGAAACAGTCATGTACTTGCAGGTGGAAACCGGCCCTTTCCTAGCCAAAGACTGTCAAACCAAGTTTATGGGGAAAGCTAGAAGCATAATAAGTCTTTCATTACTGGGGTTAGAATTCCGTGGCTGTGCTTGGCTTGGCACTATTGAAGAATGATCTCGACTTTCATTCTCGGTAGGGGATAGAAATATACATGTCAGCCGAAACACACTCTGGCCAGAAGATGGGTTGGGAGCAGGATTCGTTTTGATTTGTATTGCTTTGCCGGCTTGCCGCTCCTGCCAACGAATGCAAGAAAGCAGCAGGCACCTGGCTCATGAATAATCATCGCTCCTTCCGGCACCCCTCCTCCCGATCGGTTTTGTGAGGTGGCACCGGCAAAGCGAGCCCGGAACCAGGTAGGTTACTCCCCTTTGGGTTGCAGCAGGATCCCAGGCCACAGTGAGGCTGGGAATCAGATCCCGGGGACAGCAGGCCAGAGATTCAGCCTGGGTACCGCTGTAAAACTGCAGTGTCAAGGTGGGAGCTGCAAGGAAACCAGGCAGAACAGCGAGAGAACCCCTTGATACTATTAGTGGCAGCAGGTAGGGTAGCCAACTACCAGGTGAGGCCTGGCGCTCTCCAACTATTATGACTGATCTCCAGACGACAGAGGTCCGTTCCCCCGGAGAAAATGGCTGCTTTGGTGGTGGTGGGGACTCTGTGGCATTGTACCTTACCGAGGACCCTCTTTTCCACCAACCCCACCCTCCCCAGGATCCCTCCCCTAGTTCTCCAGATATTTCCCAATCCAGAGCTGGCAACCTGAGCAGCAGGCCAGATTGAGTTGTGTGTAGAGCAGCCAACTCTGGGCTGGGAAATTCTTGGAGATTTGGAGGGTGGAGCCTGGGGAGGGCAGGGTTTGGAGAGATGAGAGACCTCTGTGAGGTTCAGTGCCATGGAGTCTATCCTGTAAATCAGCCGTTTTCTCCAGGGGACCTGATCTCTGGAGTCTGCAGGGCAGTTGTAATTATGGGAGATCACCAGGCCTACCTGGAGGTTGGCAACCCTGATCCTGTGATAGTTTTCTAACACCTCCAGCCTCCATAAAAGCGTCATGGATTACTCATCACTAGGCTTACTCATTGCTATGGTTGCCATTTACCCACTTACGGTGGGGACCTCCAGGTAACTGAGGCTCTTACTCTCCCATGCTTACCTTGGGTTGCCAGTTCTGGTTTGGGATATACCTGAAAAATTGGGGGGGTGGAGCCTAGGGAGGGTGGGGTTTAGGGGGGGAAGGACTTCAGTAGGGTACGATGCCATAGAGTCCATCCTCCAAAGCAGCCATTTTCTCCCAGGGAACTGATCTCTGTAGGGTTGCCAGCTGGGAACCTTTTGCTGGTGGGAACATTACGGGGGTTGCACAGTAGTGTTACGGTCAGCAGGAGGTTTCCCACCATAGCGGAAGGCCTGGCAACCTTAGCATGAGTCCACTCTGGAGAGCTGCTGTCAGTCGGATAGGGTTGCCAGCCCACAGGTGGGAGTGAGGTATCTCCCGATTTTACGGGCTCCTGTCCACCACCCACCACCAGCAAGCTGTCTGGCAGGGGGAAGCCCTGCACCAGTGTGACATCCCCAATCTATGGGGGGAGAAGTGGGAGTGACATCATCATGCTGGGGACATTGCATGGTGCCACACTGGTATTTTGGGCAAAACTCTACGGTTACCATAGATTTTTGCTCCAGATACCAGAACAACATGTGCATGACGTCCTTGGCACGATGACGTCACTTCCGCGTGATGTAATCACATTGGGGACATCACATGTGTGACGTCATCCTACCCCCCCACTCCCGGAAAGCTCCCTCCCACCCCCTGCCAGCAAGGAAGTAACTCCTGGCAGCCCTACAGTCTGAACAGACAATAGATGGACTGATGTTTGACAGTATAAAGCAATTTCATTCCTATGCTACCCGTGGAGACATAGTTTGATGAGACTGCAGGACCTGCTTTTAGGGTTGCCAGCTACAAGCTGGGAAAATCCTGGAAATCTGGGGGTGGAGTCTGGGGAGGATGGAGTTTGGGGAGGGGAGGGACCTCAGCAGGGCATAATGCCATACGGTCCAACTGCCAAAGCAGCCATTTTCTCCAGGGGAACTGATCTCTGTAGCGTGGAGATTATTAGTAACTAGGAAAAAGGCCCGTTGTGGAAATAAATACAACGGCCTCTAGAAAGAGGCTCTGGGCGGGTGCCCCGGCCTTGGACACTCAGTGTCAATTTGCTGTGGCGACCTCAGCAGGGTATGATGACACTGAGTCCACTATTTTCTCCAGAGGAACTGATCTCTGCTACCTAAAGAACAGTTGTAATTTTGAGTGATCTCCAGCCCTCACCTGGAGATTGGCAACGATGGTTCCCCAGAAGGGAATAGTTGATTTGGAGGGTGGAGTCTATGGTTTCGTACCTGTCCGAGATCCCACGCCTCCTGAAACCTCACCCTCTCCAGGCTCCATCCCTCACATCTCCAGGAATTTCCCAACAGGAGTTGGCAACCCTAGCTCCTTCCCAGCCAATCATCAACCTACCTTTATTTCCCCCTCACTCTTCAGCTTTCCACCCCACACACACCTGCAGCCTCTCCCGTGCTCTGAAGCCCTGACTGCTACGTCACATTGGCTGTCATACGGGGGCCACCTCAGCAGCATATAAGGATACAGAGCCCACCATTTTCTCCAGGGGAACTGATCTCTGCCATTTGGAAAGCAGTTGTAATTCTGAGTGATCTCCAGCCCTCACCTGGAGATTGGACACATTTTACCTCAGAACAGCAAAACTGGTTAGAATGTTAGAGGCAAAAGCCAATCAAGTCGCATATGCAAATGACCTCTGTGTTCCAAGGCAGAGGCCAATGAGGCTGCATATGCAAATAACCTCTGTGTTCTGACAGGCTGGGGGGAGGAGAGGAAAAGCAAAATGTTTAGAATGTTGGAGGCAGGACTCAGGCAAAGCAGCCAGTGGATAGGGAGACCCTCTGAATGACAGATCAGAGAGCGAACTGATTTTGGAGCGTGTGGAATGTTCTAGAGAAGTGCCACCACCATTCGGCTTTTATTTATAAGGGAGATACCGGCAGATCTCCAGGGCCCACCTGAAGGTTGGCAGCCCTATGTTAATTTGATCAGCAGGCAGGAACTACAGCGGGAGCACAATTGTCCTGGAGAGAACAATTAAAAATTAAAATAAGGCCTTGGCTATTTACAGGAAGTTATAACCATAGACTTCCTGGTAACTTCTAGAGGTACCCAACAGTGACAAAGGTAACCTTAGGAACCCCCATAACCTTTTGAGAGTCAAAGCTCCCTTTGTTAGACATCTGACAAAGCTTTGCTTCTCAAAAGCATATAGCTTGAATATCCTGTCCATCTCTAAGAGGCTACTGGACTTCAATCGAGCTCTTTTACTGCAGACCAACACCGCTACCCTCTGAAACAATCTTCAGGTTAGGATGAATGTTCCCCAACCCTTACCCTGTGGATAACAACCTCTCTTGTGCATCTTCCTTGTGAATCAACCTTTTCAATGTGAGAGGATAGCTTATGCCCTACATTCGTTCATTCCTAGTGGATCTACTTAGATCTTCTTTAGTGCGTGGTTTAGATTGGCACATTTGGCTGTAGATTGTCAGAGACAGTCTGAAACTGGCCAAGCATCATTAAGAGTCACTGTTGTAATACTATTCCATACGTCATCTCACTGACAAAAATAGGGGCACATTGATTCCATTGGTGGCCTTTTTGAAACAAAGGCCCCGGTCACACGGGAGGTTTAGCCCCACAAGAGGGACGGATCGGGGGCGCAGCAAACGGGCGCGATCACACCGCAACATCTGGGAAGCGGCGCACACCCGTCCCAAATCCGTCCCTTCTGGCCGATAACGCGCAGCAAAAAAGAACCTACAAAAGAGCAGTATCTACTTGAAACGCCACAGCAAACGCGGCTGTGGGATCGCCGGCGCGCCCGTCTTCAGGAGCATTTGAGGCTCCCGGCAGACCTGCGTATGTGCACACATGCGCAGCCGGCTGCCTCGCTCTCCCTTCCGTGGCTTCCCCCCGGCATCTGATCATGCCGGGGAGCACTGCACGGTGGCTCAGGGGATCTGTCTGATCCTGCCGCCGCGTGTCTCTTTTGGTGCGGCTCTAAAAAGCCGCACTTTGGACGCGTCATTTCCCCCCCGTGTGACCAGGGCCAAAGACTATCAAAATTAGACTCTTACAAAGATCTAATGGTTTTCATGGGGTATGTTCAACTTCAGTTGTCACTGTTTAAATTGTCTCCCTTAAAAAACACAAAATTATCATCAGGTTTCCAGATGTTTGCTCTTTTAATATCTGCAGCTCATCTGATAACGCTTTTGTGAATTAATGGCCTGTTCACACCTTTAACTTCCATCTTAATTATTTTTTTTTCCTTTGGAAAAATAAAAGCTGCTGTAATTATATCTTGTAACTACAGGATTTTATAGCTGGTTAAGTCATCCAACAAGGAGTTTCGATTAGTTTATCCCGGTAAATATTCTGGTCATGTTTTCTCTTCCTTTTTAATACTAAAACAACACGCTAGTTGCTATTAAGTGGTCCTTGCTGCCAATAGTTAGCAGATGGGGGTCAGATTTTCAGAAGATTACAGTCTGTGCAATCTCATTATCATTAGATTTTGCAAAGCAACTCAGCAGTCCATGTGTTTTCGTGACAGGTGTTAGCCACGGATGATAATACTGACCCTATTTGTCTAGCTCTATGGGGGGAGAAGTGCAATAAAGGATGCCAGTGTCATGGATATTCAAGGTTGCCAGGCTTTGCCTGGCAACCAGAGGGACAGTTGGGAGTGGCAGCATGGAACGGTGGCAGTGGCAGTAGCATGGAGGAGGATTTTTAAAAATCTCACCAGTCTCATGAGTGCAATGACATCTCTTCCAGGGGAAACCCAGAAGCAATGCTGGTAGCTCTAGGAATCAGCAGAAATTCTATGGTAAAACCATGGAGTTTATGGCAGTTCCTAGAGCTACCACTGTTGTTTCCGGGTTTTTCCCAGAAGTGACATCATCACACTCATGAGGCTGGTGACTTTTTTTTAAAATACCCCCTATGCCACTGCTTGGATCAGTGGTGGGCAATGGGATTTTACAGGGCTTGGCAGCCCTATGCATATCCCACCATTATTTTATTTATTGCATTCACCTTTTTAAATTATTTATTTTATTTCAAATATTATGCATTTGATAAAAAAAAGGTTAGGGTCTCCAACAGGTAGTTCATGAGCTACCAGTATCTTGCCAGCTGCTGCAGAGTAGCTCACCTCCTCTAGAAGACCGAAGAGAGGATTGTGAAAGGATCGGTTCTAGGCTTTTAAAACAAACAAACAAAAAAAACTTTTTTACAAGATTTCTCTCTGTGCTGCTTAACCAATAGCTTAATTTCTGGTATTCCTCCTTGTCCATGTTTTGTTTCTAGGACAGAACAAAACTGGGTAACATGCTTTTGGCAGGGAAGGGGGAGTAGCTTGAGATATTTTTCATTACTAGGGTTCCCAGCCTCCAGGTGGTAGATGGAGATCTCCGGGGATTACAGCTGATCTCCAGGCAACAGAGATCGGTTCCCCAGGATAAAATGGCCACTTTGGAAGGTAAACTCTATGGCATGATACCCCACTGAAGTCCCTCCCCTCCCCAAACCCCACCTTCCTCAGGCTCCACCCCCAAAATCTCCAGGCATATCCCACCCCGGAGCTGGCAACTTTATTCATTACTTATAAGTAACACTCATTAAAGGATGGGTTGGTGAGCCCTGATTTAGTTCATCAATGCAACGTACAAACACTGTTTGAAAACAGTTGTCTTCACACTTAGTCCAGGGCAGGTAGACTACCCCATCCACCCCAGAGTAATCCATTCATTTCCAGTTTGGTGTTGTGGTTAAGTGCGTGGACTCTAATCTGGGAGAACCGGGTTTGATTCCCCACTCCTCCACTTGCACCTGGCTGGATGACCTTGAGCAAGCCATAGTTCTGTCAGAGCTGTCCTTGAAAGGGTAGTTTCTGTCAGAGCTCTCTCAGCCCCATCTACCTTACAAGGTGTCTGTTGTGGGGAGGGACATCCACCAATCACCACAGACAGTGAGATGGCAGGAATAAGACCAAGCCCACCCTGGAAGCATCCAGCCCAGTTCCAGAGCTGCCCTCATGGCACAGTGAGGAGGCACCTAGCCAAGCTCCAGAGCTTTGCTTGTGGAGAAGGCAACTGGCTGGCCAAACCTTGAAGCCACCCGTGCCACATAGGGAGGAGATGCCTCGCCAACCAGCTCTTTCTCCTTCCTTCTTTGGGGGGCAGGGCCATGGATGGGGCCTCACACAGCAATTATGGTGCCCCATCCTTGACTTTCCAGGGTCTCAGAATCACTAAGACTGCCCCTGGTAATTAGTTATAAATTATCATTCTTGAGGTTTGCAAAGCACATAACCATGAGGATCTCCACCTTGGGGAAATTGCTGTAGATATGTAGCTGATGCAAAAGAAAACATCCTAATATTGACTCTCTCATTACTTCTTCCAGTTCACTAAATCCCCCATAAGTTTTGAAATGCCCTCGTGGATCAGACTAAAAGTCTATGTAATCCAGCATCCTGTTCCCCATACATATTACCAGTACAATTATACAGTCCAAACAATGGCATGACGATCAGACTGTCTAAGCAGGATATGAAGGCAATAGTCTTACAGCAATGTAACAACAATCGTGGCAAGTCTACAGATAAGAATCTATAAAAGGCTTCCAAATATAACAATTTTTTGTCCATGCACAATTGTCATCTATACCCCGTACATTCAAATGCTGATAAAGTTATAAAGTCCTCAATCCACTGAATTACTGAAGGTGGGCATTGATCTGTCCATTGCTGTAACAAGTCTTTTAGCAACAGTAAAGGCACGAAGGATCCATTTCCACTGGCCATCAGTTAGTATCCAGGACACAGGCAAATAGTTTAAAAGCTCATAAGCATCCTCAAACACCAATGAATATTCTAATACAAAATTGATAGGACAAAGTTTGAGTCCCATGGCACCTTTAAGACCAACAAAGTTTAATTCTAGATTTATGTTTTTGTGTGAAGTGTGTTTGCACATGAAAACGTATGCCCAGAATTTTTAAAAAATTGGTCTTAAAGAGAAGATGATGAGAGAGAAGAGATTGGATTTATACCCCACCCTTCACTACCCAAAGGAGTCTCAGAGCGGCTTACAAACTCCTTTCCCTTCCCCTCCCCACAACAGACACCCTGTGAGGTCGGGGGGCTGAGAGAGCTCTGACAGAAACTGCTCTTTTTCAAGAACAGCTGTGCCAGAACTATGGCTTGCCCAAGCTCATCCAGCAGGTGCAAGTGGAGGAGTGGGGAATCAAGCCCGGTTCTCCCAGATTAGAGTCTGTGCACTTAACCACTACACCAAACTGGCTCTCAAACTTTGGACTCAACTTTGGACTCAAACTTTGTTGTGTTGCTTCAGACCAACATGGCTATCCACCAAAACTGATAGGAGTAATCACTTCCTCCCCAAAAGACCAAACAACTGAACAGGCCCAAATCACGTGCTTAAGAGATGCATCCTGTAAGTTACAGCACCATGTATTTATTTATTTATTTCATTGTGTTTCTTAACCCCCCTTCCCCGCCTACACGGGGCTCGGGGCAGTTTACAAGAAGATAGTTCCATCCAGTTTTAAAACCAATTAAAACCATAAACATACAATATTAAACAAACAACTTACATTTTAAACATTCCAATAACAGATGGCCTGTCTAGCATTCAGATTTTTTTTGGAGGGGGGGGTACTGGGCAGATGCAGGAAAAACTGTTGCTGGCCTCAACCAAAAAATTAGATACTTTACTTAGTCCTTTACTAAAAAGTCACTATGATGTATATCCTAATGTTGTTGTTTTTTAATTTACGAGTGGCAGCTTAAGGTCCATAGAAACAACAGGTATACAATTTAAGGCCACTTCTCATTGCTTTGACAAAATAAAGCAATCTAGCACTTTATTCCATTAATTTCTGAGGCCGCTGCATATGCAGATTCCTGGAAACCACTGAGCTTTAAAAAAAAAAAAATGGTCCACCGGTTTCAGGACTGCATTGGAACACTTCCTGAACATGCTCATTCGCCGAATTGCTGGCCAATCGGTCTGTGTCTTGGGTTTGGTCATTGATGCTGATGAAAGGGAAGGGCCCGGCTCTCCCTCTCATCCCGTATCATAGTTTTTCCATCACACCCCGCCTCCCTCCTTTTGCTCGCCTTTTGACATCTCCCCCAGCTGTAATGAGGGAGAATCGGCCACCCCACTCCCCCCATCTCCTGCTCTGTCTCTGTCACTCAGTGGCCGGGGCTGGCAGTTGGAATTGCCAGTCCCCGTGTTTACAATGCATTGTAATTGCAGACATAGGCTCAGCTGTCACTTGTAATTTTATCTTGTCCCGTTTTGCCGGCACGCGCACTCCCCTAGGTGTCAGGCATCTTGCCCTTGCGAGCAGCACTTTTGGCAGGAAGAGCGCCCCACCATGAAGTTGGGGGGGGAGCTATCTCTTGCCCTTCATCTTTTCCTTCCTTCCCTATGCAGAAGGTCTAATAGCGATCGACAAGGCAGGCCTTGGTGTGGCCGGTTACCTTTCCTGCTGCATCACCTCCCCTAACCACGGAGATGCGGCACAAGACCCCGACCCTTGCTAGCGACGGCACAGCTTTCCCCTCCTCGACTTGCCGGCACTTTCCGTGATGTTATATTTAAAAGTTTAAAAATAGCCAGTGCTGGACATGAAATATGAATTCTCCCTAATGAGGACTTTGGGGAAATCGAGACGCTACTTCATCCAGAGTTAAGGAATGCTTTACATACAGGTGTTTTGGGTCTGAGAAGGAATGAAGTCTGTGGCAGGGTTGTTGGGGGGGGGGTTGGTACTTGATTGGTACTGATGGGATCTGGACCATTCTTTCACACCTGGTAGGAAAGGGCGGCCGGCCTTGCAAGGTGCTTTGAAGTGGATCTGTATTGATTAAAGGGTGGACACCCAAGCAACAAATGAGTGCTCAGCCATTTATATGCATGTGCGGAGGAGGTTATTACCTCCTGTAACCAGAGCGCTTCTTAAATGAGCATCATCCACCTCATCGGAGCCAAGCTGTTAAGGAAAATAATAATAACCTCCCAATAGACTTCAGTAGTGTTCGCTTAATGTTATAGAAGTCAGTCATCATGGCTACTATGTGGTTACACAAAAGAAGAAACACGGGGCCAAAGCAGGTAGTATATTTATGGTTCCACCATTAGCAGAAGAGCAAGATGTGAGTCCTGGAGCACCTTAAAGAGCAACAAAATTTCCAGGGTGTCAGCTTTCGAGAACCAAAGTGCCCTTCGTCAGATACGAGGTGGGAGTTTTGACTCTCAAAAGCTTATAATCTGGAATCTTGTTGTTCTTAAAGATGCTACAAAACATAAGAACATCAGAGAAGCCAATGGGTATCCAACTGAGACTGCCTTACAGAGTTCTAAGCTCATTGGCTTCAATGGACTTAGAAGGGTTATAGCATTGCTTGCCCAACCTGGAAAATGCAGGCAGATCTCAGAAGCTAAGCAGAATTGGCCCTGGTTACTATTTGGATAAGGGACCACAAGGAAGTCTAGAGTCTCTATGTAGCAGGCAATGGCACACTACCTCTGTGACTATGGGGTGGCCATAATCCTATGGGGTGGCCGTAAGTCAGCTGCAACTTGAGGACACCTTCCACCCCCACCGACGACAACAACATTGCTTAGGATGGAACAATCATCTGCATATGAATTGTGTGGAATGGATTGTAAGACTGCAGGCTTGGAATCTGTTTTGAAGGCAAAGAGGAGAGGTCTCAAAGATGAACTATGACCTTATTGGCCTAACTGTACAAGTGGCTCTAGCAGTTTTTTGGGGAACCAAAATTCCAGCAGCACCAATGGAGCTGTCTGGTGTTCCCTCTAAGCTGAGTTAATGTGAGCTCGTTCACAGTTTTTTAGCCTCCGGCTCACACATTTTTGCCTTAGCTCAGGAAGGATGGCTCCAGAGCAAGCTAATGTATGTAGTAGTGAAATCACTCTTTCACAACTTTAATGCCAGCAGCTCGCAAAGTAGAGTTTTTGCTCATAAGACTCCACAGCTTAGAGGGAGCATTGGAGCTGTCCCAGTCTGATTGTTCATCACCAGGACTTCTTATATTCACCATGAAGGTCTAAGTCTGGCTGTGCCTGATCTGACACCAGTGTCTGAGTGCCTTCTGCTACACTGCTTAGGATGCTGTGGCACAAATCTGGGATCATGCTTTGGGTAGCAAAATACTGTCAGTGCAAAGGCTGCCATTGTTTGTCCAGCTACTGAATTTGGAAGTTCTTCCTGGAGTAATTCATCTGAGGAAGTTCTTGGGAAACCAAAAAGAGTTTTGATGAAAGTCATGAAACTTTTACACGTCCCCTTTTAAAAAAGCATTCTATCTCATGGCTGACACTGCCGTATTTTTCCAAGTTCCGCCAGGATCCACCAGATGCAGGCAAATCAAAGCCTATGCATGGTCATTTCCTTCTAGTTCTTCACAATATCCTGCAGTTGTTTTGATGTAAGTTTTCCATCAGCATGTTCTTTCTTGATCCAGCCCATTTGAATATTGCTTTTCTTGACTTTCTGATTGTCTACTTAACTTGCTACAATTAGTGATGGCAGATGTCCACTGAGGTGATGGGTCCTATTTCTTTGAATACCAAGTTTGACAAGATTCTAAGTGGTCATTGGCTGATTGATAACAATTAAGCTCAGTCTCTTCAGTTATCTGAAAGGTCTCCTGAAAGGGCCTTCCTTTGTGCTAATCATCGAGAGTTCCTTCACTCTTTGAGTAAGGTCCAAATCGTATTATTTGTACCCTGTTCCCAGCATCAGAGACTGTTGAATGATGTCATCTGTGTATGTCTCTGACCTTGTGTTATGAATTTGGCAAATTGCGCTTGGCAATTAACTTCATCCATCAAGCCCCAGTTACCAGGGCTAGGGTTGTTGTACAGCCTTTTAAAAAGGGTCTTCCCTTTTTTTCTGTGACCACAGACTAGTGCCTATCAAAATTACATATTTATTTATCTCCTCCAAACGTATGAAAAACACATAAGTTTCCGTACTAAAACAGACAGCGGGGAAACCAGTTAGCAGCAGCGACAAAATGCAGTTGTCTAAAGAAAACAGCTGAAACCAAATTCAGCAACAGATGCTTAAATCTAAGGAAATAACAAAACAATGGGAGATCACAGAATACTGTGGAATACATTGGTTGCCCTACAGGGGTGGACTGGTCATTATAGCCACTTGGGATTTTCCCGATGGAGCAGTGTTCTGTTCTTATCTGTTTGGGCTGGTCCAGCACAAGGGTGGAAGGGCTTTGCATAGTCTGGGGAAGGTGAGCTAGCTGGACACAGTATACAGATGGCCACACCTGGGGAGGGGCTGTGGCTCAGTGGTACAGCATCTGCTTTGCGTGCAGAAGGTCCCAGGTTCAATCCCTGGCATCTCCAGGTAAAAGGACCAGGCAGTAGGTGAAGTGAAAGACCCTCGCCTGGGACCCTGTAGAACTGCTGCCAGTCTGAGTAGACAATACTGTCCATGATGGATCAATGGCCCCTTTCAGTATAAGGCAGCATCATGTATTCATGTGTTCAGAAGAACTGCAGGAGGCACCCAACTGCACCATCCAAGATGGGTGGGTCTTTTGCCCTCTCTCCTTCCTACCCTCCTTTGTAAGGGAAAATCCTGGGCCAGCCCAGGGGGTGGGGCCCTTGTCTAGGGCCATTTTTTCTTTCTCAATCTGCCCCTGGTCGGCCTGTCTCAAGAAAGGTAATGCAGAGCTGGAAAAAGCGCAGAAGAGGGCAGACAAGATGATTAAGGAGTGAGGAAAGGCTGAGAGGTCTGGAATAAGATGACTAAGGAGGGCGGGTGAATTTTCATATGTGGGGCACAATGACAGAAAAGACCGTATCTCTGATTGCCACTTGTCTCTGATCACTACTTACCTAATTTCTGAAGAGCAAGCTCATCCAAAGATGGCTCTTCAAAGGAGGTTTCAACTGGTAGGCAGGTTCATATAGAAGAAAGTAGTGCACCAGATATCCTAGTTCCAGCCTGAGATTTTACAAGTGAAAAAACAAACAGATAAAGTGGTTGAAGAGTGTTTTAGCTGGACTGGATTAACTAGTCTGTAGAGTGGAGTGAACATTCTGGCCCTAGTTAAAGCTGAATCACTGGGGTATTTTCCCACACGTTCTTCCTGCATGAGCATAGCTCAAGTCTATGACACCTCCTGAAACTGGGTCTTGAAGGATGCCAGTCAGATTAGTTTTGTACATACCACCAACATGCAAGCAGAGGTGTATGTGAAACGTGCCATCAAGTTGCAGCCCATTCATGGTGACCCCACAGGTTTTTCAAGGCAAGAGACATTCAGAAGTGGTTTGCCCATCGCCTTCCTCTGCATCGCAACCCTAGAATTCCTTGGTGGTCTCCCATCCAAATACTGACCAGGGCTGACCTTGCTTATCTTCTGATATGTGGTGAGATCAGGCTAGCCTGGCCCATCAAAGTCAGGGAAAAGATACAAAGAAATTCCACAAATCAGAAAGGAGTGAGTAGACTTGAGCAGGTCATATGGCACAGTCTGTCTCGTACAAAAGCTTCAGGGTCATGTTCTTCAGTCCAAGCAACAAGGGGACTCTGCTGAGGTCTGCAGCAGGATGGCTGAAGCAGTTGGGTCTGTCAATGGGAGGATCCAGAGCTGAATTCCAGATGTGCCGATTCAGAAAATGAGTGGGGGGAGATAGCAATTTGAAGTGTGTCTGCAGAGCTACATAGCTGGTAACTCACCAGGCAAAACGGCAGCCCTGTGAGCAAATTCACTGTCAGAGGATGGGTGTATTTATTTATTTGTTTGTTTGTTTAGTGGGATTTCTATCACATCTCCCCTGCAGGCAGGTGGTGATAGCCACAGGAATAAATGGCTTCAAAAGGGGATTGGATAGATTCATGGAGGATAAGTCTATCAGGAGCTACTAGCCATGGTGACTGAGGGGAACCTCCAGATTCAGAGGTAATAAGCCTCCGAATCCCAGAGCCAGGAGGCAACATCAGCAGAAGGCCTCAGCCTCTATGCCCTGTTGTTGGCCATCCAGAGGAACTGGTTGGCGACTGTGAGAGAAGATGCTTCTGTGATCCAGCAGGGCTCCTCTTATGTCCTTATGTTCAAAAGGAGACCTGCCGTGGATTCCAGTTTCTGTTCCCTTCTTCTTTCCCAAAACGGGAAGAAGAATCAAGAAGCTGGCCAATCACCATCTATGGCTGGAGGTTTTGTGTTCCGCAAGCTTGCCCCAAGGCATTTTGTAGGATTGGAAACTGAGCCCAGGATGCACCGTTCCACCCTTCAGCCTCAATACAAAGCTATCGCCCTTTGTCTTCCTCACCGTCACTACCATGGATTGAAAGATATTAAATGAAAAATGTAAGAGGATGGAGTGACCGCCTTTCCCCACATGTCCTCCAGAGAGCACTGCATTCAGGAGCCCAGAACTGACTGGCCCTCCCGAGTCTTAAGGAGGCTAGGCTGGGGACAACCAGGGTGCGGGCTTTCTCGGTGGCGGCTCCATCCTGGTGGAATGAGCTCGCAGGCGAGATCAGGGCCCTGCGGGATCTATCACAGTTCCCCAGGGCCTGTAAAATGGAGCTCTTCTGCCAGGCTTTTGGAGTCGCCGCCACTATTAACAACTAGGACAAGAAGCCCATCACCCTGGAATGTACATTAACAGCCTGTGCCAGCAGCCGGAAGACACTGAAGACATCTGTAGAAGACCTGCGAGCCGACCGTGGGAAGAGAGATAGTTGATGGAAGTCATCATAAACTTGTTATCATGATCTAGCACTTTAGGGAACTACAAGTGTTTTAATACTGTTTTAAATATTTTACTATATTATCAAATGTTTTGCTGATTTTATGTAAGCCACCCTGGGCCGGCCTAGGCTGGAAGGGCAGGGTATAAATGTGATTAAATAAATAAAAAGAGGATCAAGAAAAGGGACCATCTAGTCCAGCATCTAGTCAAGCCAGAACTTTCCCTAGAACTTTCCTCGAGAAGACAAGAGTCACTGGGAAAAACAATAATGCTAGGAAAATGCAGGAAAAGAGGAAGACCCAGGGTGAGACTGGACTCTATAAAGGAATCCACGGTCCTCCATTTGCAAAACACGAGAACAGCTGTTAACAATAGGACATTAATCCATAGAGTCACCATTAGTCAGAAGCGATTTGACGGCACTTAAGAAACATACAGTCTAGCCCCCAGTGGCTAGCAGATGCTTCTGGAAAGCCCACAAGAATGAAAGTAAGGCAAATAGCCTCCACACTTTGCTGCTGAATTTACCCAGAGAAACTCTTTCTGTGGGCAGGTGTCTCTCAGAGAGCCAGTTTGGTGTAGTGGTTAAGAGCGTGGACTCTAATCTGGGAGAACTGGGTTTGATTCCCCACTTCTCCACATGCAGCTGCTGGTGTGACCTTGGGTCAGTCATAAGTTCTTTCAGAGCTGTTCTCTCAAGGGCAGTTCTCGAGAGAGAGCTCTCTCAGCCTCACCTACCTCACAGGGTGTCTGTTGTGGGTAGGGGAAGAGAAAGGAGATTGTAAACCGCTCTGAGACTCCTTTGGGTAGTGAATGGTGGGGTATAAATTCAATCTCCTCCTCCTCTTTTTCTTCTTCTTCTTCTTTTCTCTTGGCTAGATAGCAGTCATAATAATTGAAACACTGGGGTGAATTCTTGGGTGGAAAGTGTTTTTTTCACAGGGCTCTTGGAAAGCATACACCATATTCCAAGCGTGGCCATACTGTAGATTCCTCCTCCCCTTCTCCGGGCCCTCTCTGTCATCTGTTGTAGATTCTTACTACCATGTTTTCGTACCATCAGCAGCTGCCTTGGGATGCTGGGCAAAGTGATTGTCTGCAAATAGCTTGTAATTGGTTTATAAAACCCAAACTCACTGACTCTGAAAAGGCAGCAGGGCAGGCGAAGACGAAATAAGTGTCTGCTTTCAGAGAAAATTGGCAGGAGGAGAAATTGCTTTCGGAGCCAGGGGAAACAGCAACTTGAGTAAAACTAATTTTTTGCCCCTCCAGACTGCGAGCAAACGTAGGAAATGCTCCGTATGCAGAGAGAGCATCAGATCCTCACAGAATATATGAGGACGGATCGAGATAGCATGCCGTCTGGTTGTTTCCTAGGAGCAGGGGGGTTGTAGAAAAAGAGCTGCCGGAGCTCATTAGCATAACTCATTAGCATAACTTATTTGCATATGCCACGCCCCCTGACATCACCGGAAGTGACAGAAGGCCACACCCCCTGACATCACCGGAAGTGTGTCAGAAGGCCCGGCTACTTACCCTCCTGCTTCATCCTCATTCCCAAACGGAATGAGGATCGAAGCAGAGGGCGGGGTAAAGAAGGGGGCGGGGCTTCACCATGTGACCGCCCCGCCCCCTAGAGGTTCTCTTCCGGAGCTCCGTACCTGAGAGCTCCCCCCCGACTAGAGCCCTGCCTAGGAGAATTATGCAGGTGGTGGTGGGGGCAGCCCTCAGGGCAATGGCACCATTTAGCCGGCCCAGCTGCACAACTGGTTATGAGGGCAGCTCCAGAGCAGACTGGTGAGTTATAAGCAGTGTTCCCTCTAAGCTGAGTTAGTGTGAGCTAGCTCACAGTTTCTTAGCCCCCGGCTCACACATTTTTGTCCTAGCTCAGGAAGGAGGGCTCCAGATCAAACTAATTTATGCAGTAGTCAAATTGCTCGCTCACAACTTTAATGCCAGTAGCTCACAAAAAAGAATTATTGCTCACAGGACTCCACAGCTTAGAGGGAACATTGGTTATAAGTCACATGAACCCATGAAGGCGGCTTATACTGAATCAGACCCCTGAATTCTGTCAAGGCCAATGTTATCTACTCTGGCAGCTCCCTAGGGTCTCGGGCAGAGGTCTTTCTGATCACCTACTACCCGATCCTTTTAACTGGAGATCCCACAGGTTGAATCTGGAACCTTCTACATGCAAAGCGGATGTTCTGCTACTGTGCCATGGGCCCTCCCAATCAGCAATGCCTGGCAGAAGGCTCATAGAGAAGGAATCCATCCCCTGACACTCTGTCCCCACACATCCCTCATTGGCCATACTGCCCAAAAGCACTCTTAGATTGAAATGCAGCTCTCTCTTCCCCTTAACCTGATCACAGACTTCACTTTTGTGGGTGAGCAATCTGGAGCTACTTGCTTGTCTCTTTACTTTTCTGGTCACTGTGGTTAGGATTAGGAGAAAAAAGAAACGGGGACCCGTGATACTCAGAGGGGGGGGGAGGAGCTCCATGTGGAGGAGGAGGAAGCAGCCGCAGGTGAGCCTTCTCCCCTTCTTCCCCTCCCTCCCGGCACCGATGGCAAAGCCCGCACGGCTCACAGCCACCGGGCTTGCCAAGCCGTCTCCCCTGCCTCCCTGGAACGGATGTCAAGGCCCGGACCTGCCAAGCGTTCTCCCCCACCCCACCTCTGGTACCGACATCAAGGCCTGTGTGGCTCCCAGCCACCAGGCTGCCAAGCCTTCTCTCCCACCCACCCCCACAATGGTGGGGAGGCACAGTTCCTACAGCGTTCTCTGCACATGCACAGGGAATGTTCTTTTACTTGGGGGGGTTAAGTATCCCCCCTATAGTTTTTTCTGCATTTCAGAATGTTCTGCACACTTGGAGAGTGCCCCAAGTGTGCAGGAAAATCTCTTTGCCCCCTAGGTGCCCCAGATGTGCAGATTTAGATATCTACACACAGAGGGGACCTTGGCTATTAGATATATAGATGTTGGGTCCAGTGTGGTTAGGGTTGCAAATCATCCATTATTTTACCAATAAATTGTGTTTTCAGTATAGGCATTAAAAACAGAACACAGTAAACTCATTCTCTGGGTTTCCCTCCTGACAAGTCAGATTTTTTTAATTTATACTCCTGAATGACCAAGTGTTATTCTGCTTTCACTCCTGGTCCCATCCAGTGTCCTGATAGTTTTAAAATCCTGAATGGGAAAGCCCAACAGAAAGTTGGCTTCCATCAGATCGGAGAAGATCTCCCTTATATTTAAAAGCCGAATGATGGTGGCACTTCTCTAGAATATTCCACATGCTCTGGAATTGGTTGGCGCCCTGATGTGTCACTCAGAATCTGTCCCTATCCACTGGCTGCATTGCTTGAGTCTCGCCTCCAACATTCTAAACAGTTTGCTCTTCTGAGGTAAAATGTGTCCAATCTCCAGGTGAGGACTGGAGATCACTCAGAATTACAACTGCTTTCCAGATGGCAGACATCAGTTCCCCTGGAGAAAATGGTGGGCTCTGTATCCTTATATGCTGCTGAGGTGGCCCCTGTATGACAGCCAATGTGATGTACAAATGGAATAAAGGGTAGCGGTATGATTAAGCCAAAATGAACAAAACTACTGCAATAGTGCAAGTAACAATTTGTAATAATAATGATAACTTGTCCTAAATGTATACAAAATTCCAAAAATACAGTAACATTTATTTCCTAAACATTGTATCTAACAGATGATGGACGAAAATCTCCGGAGTAGAAGTTTCGTTTCGTGGAGACTTCTTCCTACATCACAGATTCATACAGAAGTGCTCTTCAGAAGTCACAAACATTCAATCTGCCACCAGCCAGCTGGCCAATGGGGGAAGCCCCACTCTCAAAGTGATTTGCCCGATTTTGCTCTATGGTCGGTTAGACATCTGAAATGAATACAACAAATGCTTTGTGAATGGAGAGTCAACTCGGAATGTTTGTGACTTCTGAAGAGCACTTCTTTATGCATCTGTGATGTAGGAAGAAGTCTCCACCCTGAACAACTTCGTATCATCTGCAAATTTAGCCACTTCACTGCTTACTCCCAACTCCAAATCATTAATGAACAAGTTAAAAAGCAGTGGACCAAGTACTGATCCCTGCGGTACCCCACTGCTTACCACCCTCCACTGAGAAAATTACCCATTTATTGTTTTAAGCGCCTCCTTTAATTAAATTTAACAAAGTTACCGGGGATGACAAATTGTCTCCCTGGATGATTCTGGATACTGTGTAACTATCCATGGTGTGTTGTAGGTTGTTTCATGGAGGACTTTTTGCTTTGATGCTCCATTGTTTCAATGTGGGATGGGGGAACTAGGCGACTTTTTGATCTTCATGCTTCTGATTCCACTATAATCCATAAGCTAAAGTGATCAGACAGTGGCTCAGGCCTGTCAGGGTCAAATGCTCCTGACTGACGAGTTGATACATTGAGGGGAGAGCAATGTCAAAGTGGTTTGGTGAGAAGTGAATTGGTTGAGTGGCTCCTGACATCACAAAACCACTCGGTACCTGATTTATGGTCAGCCCTACGTGGACTTGTCTTCACTGTTCTCTTTTCCATACCTGTCTTCACATCGCTTTAAATATAGCTGAGCGACAGCAAGTTGCAAGCGGCCATGAAGCAGTGCTGGCTGCATTTGGAGGTAACATGAGGCAGGAAACTTTGGATTCCATTAAAGACTGTCAGTTACACCTTCAGTCATTCAATCCTGTTACAAGACACAGTTATCACAACTAACTTCGATGGCTTTAAAAGGGGGAAAGGCAAATTCTTGGAGGATGTCTACCAGTGGTAGCTAAATGGAACCTTCCCGTTCAGAAGCACTGTACCTGTGAATACCAATGCCTCAGGCAGATAGGTGCTGGAGGGGCAGTTGCTTTCATGCTGTTATTTTTGGCTTCAGCAGTTGCCCACTGTAGGACACAGAATACCAGACTAGATGAATCTTTGGTCTGATCTGGGAAGGCCTTTTTTATGTTGCACAGGTGTGATGCTAATACGGTAGGGGAAGGGGAAGGAGTTTGTAAGCCGCTCTGAGACTCCTTCGGGTAGTGAAGGGCGGGGTATAAATCCAATCTCTTCTTCTCTTCTTCTTCTAAGTGGGTAGAAAAATAAATTTAACACACAGGACACAGGAACACAGGAAGCTGCCTTCTACTGAATCAGACCCTTGGTTCATCAATCAGTATTGCCTACTCAGACTGGCAGCAGCTTTTCAGGGTCTCAGGTGGAGGTCTTCCACATCAGATACTGCTGGTCCTTTTTAACTGGAGATGCCAAGGACTGAACGTGGGACCTTCTGCATGTCAAGCAGATGCTCTAGTACTGAGCCACGACCTTCAAAACCATAGAGTTTGTCTAAAAACTAGAGCATCACCCCAACACTGGTGATGCAATGGCATCACTTCCACTTTGAGCATGGGGCTTCCCCCATTGGCCAGTTGGCTGGTGGCAGATTGAAGCCCCGAAAATCAGGGAAATCTCTGCCCATACCGGGGGTCTGGAAACCAATGTTCCCTCTAAGCTGTGGAGTCTTGTGAGCAAAAATTCTACTCTGTGAGCTACTGGCATTAAAGTTGTGAGCGAGCAATTTGGCTGCTGCATAAATTAGTTTGCTCTGGAGCCATCCTTCCTGAGTGAAGATAAAAGTGTGTGAGCCAGAGGCTAAAAAACTGTGAGCTAGCTCACACTAACTCAGCTTAAAGGGAACAGTGCTGGCAACCCTAGTCTAACGCCATATATGCCACCCTCCAAAGCAGCCATTTTCTCAAGGGGATATAATCTCTGTATTCTGGGGATCAGTTGTAACTGCGGGAGATCTCCAGGCCCGATCTGGAGACTGTCAACCTTATGTTTAAGCCATATCAGTATGAGCTAGGTGGGAAAAGAGCATGAAGGAGTCATGCTTCCAGAAGCCTCCTGCACATGCAATGAGAGCTGGTCCTGGGGCTCTTACGAAAATGTGGGGCCACATCTCCATTCCTGGTGGGAGTGTACAGGCCAAGCAGTAGGGTTCTCAACATTGCCTCAGAAAATGCCAGGAGAGGAGGGGGTTGGCTGGGGGAGATGAAGCTTCAGGAGGATGTGATGTCATCTGGAGCCATCCTTCCTGAGTGAAGATAAAAGTGTGTGAGCCAGAGGCTAAAAAACTGTGAGCTAGCTCACACTAACTCAGCTTAAAGGGAACAGTGCTGGCAACCCTAGTCTAACGCCATATATGCCACCCTCCAAAGCAGCCATTTTCTCAAGGGGATATAATCTCTGTATTCTGGGGATCAGTTGTAACTGCGGGAGATCTCCAGGCCCGATCTGGAGACTGTCAACCCTATGTTTAAGCCATATCAGTATGGGCTAGGTAGGAAAAGAGCACGAAAGAGTCATGCTTCCAGAAGCCTCCTGCACATGCAATGAGAGATGGTCCTGGGGCTCTTACAGAAATGTGGGGCCACATCTCCATTCCTGGTGGGAGAGTACAGGCCAAGCAGTAGGGTTCTCAACATTGCCTCAGAAAATGCCAGGAGAGGAGGGGGTTGGCTGGGGGAGATGAAGCTTCAGGAGGATGTGATGTCATTTCTGGGTGATGCTCTAAGCCAGGGTGCTTTTTTTTTCTGTGGGAACGTGCTAGAACAGAGTTCCAGAACCTCTTCAACAAAATTCTTTTAAAAATATTTAAAAGTTCATGAGTTTTCAGTAAACAGAGTGAAAACTTCCTTTCCCTCTTGAGCGTTCTGGCACCTCTTAAAAAAGAAAAGGAAAGAAAAAAAAGCCCTGGTGCAAGCTGCCTCGAATGTAAGTATGCGGAGGCCATTTTCCTCTTGCCTGTCCATTTTTCCAGGCCTGGAGATGGCGAATTCCCCACCCTACAAATAACTGTGAGGACTGCTAAGCACCTAGGGTTGCCAACTCTGTGCTCAGAAATACCTGGAGATTTGAGGGTGGAGCCTGGGTGGGCGGGGTTTAGGGAGGGGAGGGACCTCGGTAGGATATACTGCCACGCAGTCCACCTTCCAGAGCAGCCATTTTCTCCAGAAGTGGAATAAATGCTTTAAATAAATAAAACAAATAATAAATAAATGATTCGTGTAATCTAGAAACTGTCATTCCAGGAGATCTCCAGCCCTCACCTGGAGGTTGGCAACCCTATAAAAACCTCTGGCCAGTGGCGAGCCCTTGACTAGAGTGCTTGCCTTGACTGATGGCTCACCATTCTCAGTGCTGAAGCCATCCTTTCTGCCGCCTCAGACTCCTAGCTTCCTTTGCCTGTTCGAGAATAATAGACCTGGCAGCTGAACTTGCTGAATCACAGGAATGACTCAGCGTCTTGCTTACCAGTGGGGAATTATCCATCGTCTCAGTGTGGCCGTAACATCCGCAGGTCCTCCTCTCCTCCCTTTTCACACGGTATCTCCAGCTTCCCCGGGAGCGGGAAGGGTGGGAATAAGTGTCTGGTTGAAGGGGGAGGGGTCATGGTTGTACAGGGAGACACCTTACTGTTTAATAAATAATAGAAAAGCTTCATAAAATGTCTGGCGCGCGCATGCTTAGAGGGAACATTGCCCCCCACCAGTGGCCAGGGGGGACCTGGCAACCATGTGTTGGAAGGCTGCAAACCAAATTTCCTCCTACGACAGAGGCAGCAGATTCTAAATCGGTGCTCCACACAAAAGCTCCTGAGTTCTTCTAAGTCAGCTCTGCTTTTGTGAAGTAAAGGAAAGTGAGAACTTTGAGGAAGAAATCACTAACTACCGAGAAACCCATGGTCGGGTACTAGATTTACCAACCCCAATGTAGAGCCTGGAGTTCTCCCAAAATTATAACTAATCTCCAGACTACAGGGATCAGTTCCCCTGGAGGAAAAGGCTGCTTCAGAGGGTAGACTTTATTGTATATCATAGAGACACGGAGAAATGGAAGTCCTAGAGTGGCATCACATCCCACAGAGCTCCCTTTTCTCCCCAAACTCACCCTCCCAAAGTACCAGCCCCAAATCTGAAGGAGTTTCCAGAGCTGGAGATGGTAACCATAGCAGGTACCATGGTACCCACTGGATGTTTCATGTTTCACTGCACCACAACACACAATTTCAGGCAGTGATATAGAATGGGATCATGGAAATATGGAACATTATGACATCAGGACATGAAGAGAGGAAGAAAAGAAGAGATTGGATTTATACCCCGCCCTTCACTTGGAGTCTCAGAGCGGCTTACAAACTCCTTTCCCTTCCCTTCCCCACAACAGCCACCCTGTGAGGTGGGTGAAGCTGAGAGAACTCTGACACAAACTGCTCTTTTTCAAGGACAGCTGTGCCAGAGCTTGTGACTGACCCAAGGTCACATCAGCAGGTGCAAGTGGAGGAGTGGGGAATCAAACCCGGTTCTCCCAGATTAGAGTCCGCACACTTAACCACTACACCAAACTGGCTCTCCAAACTGGCTCACCAAACATGAAGGATTTGCATTATATATAGCAGAAGGGATGGGGGGGGGTAGCTGTTTCAGTGAAACAGGCCTGAATTTGGTCAGAAAACTTGCCTGAGAATGAACATGTAAGTAGTTTAAAAAAAACAAATAGAAGGAAGGAAGGGGAAAATGTCATCAACACTGATCATCCTTTGAAAGCAGACCAGCTCTGATTAAAATCCAATTAAAAATCTGCATTTTAACATCTGTGCTTAATGAATTAATCAATGAGCTATGCCAATTAATTAATAGATGCTTTCAGGGCTAATCTGAGTAGGTTTGCACTGATGGCCGTGGCCGTGTTCTTGCTGAGACGTCTCCAGTGTAGGCAGGTTGAGCAGGACGCAAAGGGGAAAAGAGCTGACATTTCTGCTGATGACCAGGAGAAGGAGGGAATGTGATAGGACTCTCAATCGCACCTGCCTGGGTCCTTCTGGGGATGGATTTTGCTTTTGATTACTTTTGGGGAATGCCTTCCCTTGGCCCTTTGCTGATGCTCTCTCCAAATGAACGAAAACAACAGTGGGCTATTTAATCCTGGCAACAGGTGGGATTTTTCAAGGCCAGGGTGGAGGGTATCTCATACATTCAGAAGAAACTTTCCTTGGAAGGTCACTCTTTCAACTGCAGGTGCAAGGAGATGCTGTGTTATGTGTACATATTTTGAACGTGCCCCCCCTTGAACAAAATCTTCTGGCATACAGAAAAGGAACATAGGCCCCGGTCACACGGGCCGGATATCGTGAGGGGGAGGTGTGGCTAATTGCCCCAGCACAGTTTGATTCACAATTATGCAATCAGACGCGCCGGCGGCACACCACAGGTCCTTCCCTCGGCGGCAGCGGTTAAACAAGGGACCGGAGGGGAATGCCGCGCGCCGGCGCGATCACACCACGGGCATCTGGGAGGAGCCCATGGCAAACGTTTACTAGTACCTTGGAGGTACTAGTTTTTTTTAACGCGCATTGTCGGTGGTAAGCCACGGGTGTGCTCCACTTCCCAGGTGTTGGGGTGTGAACGAGCCTGGATAATTCACCCATTTTCCGTGCCTCTCCTGCGGCAACTTTTCTGTGTGACTGGGGCCATATTAAGGAAAAGCCTAGGCCAAAACTCTTTTCTTTGAAGTACCTTTCTGTGTGCACTCATTGTTTCCATAGGAAGAAGTGTGAATGCACATGAAAGCCTATACCCGGGATTAAATTTTGGTGTTCTTAAAGGTGCCACTGGACTCAAACTTTGTTCTGTTTCTTCTGACCAATTCCTTAAGTTATTTCCATAGGAAAGCATTGAAAGGCATGATTATGCAATGCTGCATTTTAAGGAGCCAGACCATCAACAAATCATGGTCTGGTTGTAATGTATTGAAATGATTACATGAATCACCTCATAGGACTCCCATGTTAAGCTTCGAGCCAGACCAGGGCTCCTCTGAGCGAACTTCCTATTGGTCGCTTCGTAACAGCGACCAATCAGAACGATACCATTCCCTAGGAGGGAAAGACTCCCATTGGTCTTTATTCTAGCAATCTCATTGGTTGTTATTTGTAAATAGGCGTGGCTACATTAGCCCGGTTATGTTTAAAAGGAGCATAAGCTCCCACTGTTTTCTGTTCTGGTTTCTTACTGAGTTAGTGCTTGCTCGTTACTTCCAATAAAGCTGAATCACTTGCTGAATCACTGTATGAGTCCTTTGTTAGCGCGATCTAACACTGGTAATAGCCCTCCAGGGACTCCCACAGAGGTCTCTCACACACCACTTATTTACTGATCCTTTTAACTGATGCCAAGGATTGAACTTGGGGATTTCTGCATGCAGAGTAGATGCTCTACCACTGAGTGATAGCCCCTCCTTTAAAGCAGCTGAAGACAGGAAGCTGCCTTCTTCTGTCTCAGTCCATGGATCTATTGAGGTCATTCCTGTTCTGACAGACAGCAGCTCTCCAGGGTCTCAGAGGGAGCTGAGGTCACTCCTGTTCTGACAGCAGCTCTCCAGGGTCTCAGAGGGAGGTCTTTCACATCACCTGCTACCTGTCTGAGCTGAAGATACCAAGGATTGAATCTGGGGCTTTCAGCATGCACAGCTCCCTCCCAGACATGAAGTCCACGATGTTTTAGTCTGAGGACAGCTTTTCCCCTATCTGATGAAAGCAGCTTGACTCTCAAATTTGTGTGCCCTGGAAATCCTGTTGATCTTGAAGATGCCACAGGACTCGAACCTGGCTCTTTGGCTGCAGACCAAAATGGCTACCCACCTTAAACATTTTGACACTCGGTTTCTGCTAACAGTGCAAAATGGTCCATATAAATTACTACTAACATTTCCAACAATATCCATGCTGAAGCATTCGTCAAAGGAGAGCTTGTCTCTTGCCAGGATTCTTGAGAAGGTCATCACCTCTGTGATCCTCATCAACAAGATTTGGTGTTGTGGTCAAGTGCGCGGACTCTAATCTGGGAGAACCTGGTTTGATTCCTCACTCCTCCACTTGCAGCTGCTGGGTGACCTTGGGCAAGCCATAGTTCTGTCAGAGCTGTTCTCTCAACGACAGTTCTCTCAGAGCTCTCTCAGCTTGTAGGGTGTCTGTTATGAGGAGGGGAAGGGAAGGAAATTGTAAACCGCTCTGAGACTCCGAGTGAAGGGCGGGGTATAAATCCATCCTCCTCCTCCTCCTCCTCCTCCTCTTCTTCTTCTTCCTCCTCTTCCTCTTCTTCTTCTTCTTCTTCTTCTCCTCCTTCTCCATGAGCTGTCATGTTCTCCCACCCTACATTGTCCCCCAAGTACATAGCTTTCCTTCAACACATAGTTGCCATCCACTTACCCAAGAAAAAATTAACAGGTACTCCATTGGGCGTAGAGGGGCTAACCTTGTTCCCCAGGGTTGCCAGCTCAGGTAGGGAAATTCCTGGAGATTTGTGGGTGGAGCCTGGAGAAGATGGGGTTTGGGGAGGGACCCCGGTGTGGTACAATGCCATACAGTCCACCCTCCGAAGCAGCCATTTTCTCTAAGGGAACTGTAATTCTGGGAGACTGCCAGGCTCAGCCCGGAGGTTGGCAACCCTGTGACCCTCCCCAGTTGGCATCAAGAATTAAGAACATGACTCTATTCAGGATTCTTTTTCTTGTCCATAACGGAACATAGGCAAATGGACTCCCCCCACCCCAGTATTACAGACATTAGTGACATGTGAAAAAATAAGCTAGGCTGAAGGCAAAATTCAAAGCAGTCTAAAATCCATGCTTAGAATAACAAACAGCTGGTCATGACTTCTCCCCCCCCCCCCCCTTTACTGGGAAGCTAAGCTGGCTGCCTTTTCTGCAGCCCCCTCCCTCCCTGCTTCCCTCCCCAGCCCCCATCCTGGAGGATCTAAATTAAAATCTCTTATCGTTTCCCCGATAATCCCCTTTGATGCCCCGAATGCCAGGGACTCTGTCCTGCTCAGGCCTGCAACTTCGGAGAGCTTTTGAATCACCTAAAGAACTCCTTCGAGCTCCTACACCAAAAAACTTAGTCCCAGCGAGATTCCTGCAGGTGCCACTGAGCAGAGAGCAGCAGTCTGAGGTGCTTTTTATGAGGTTACAAATGGAATTACTCTTGAGAGTCGGCTGAGAAGGCCTAGCAGCCACTGCGCTCACACTCCCTTGGCGTCTGGTGTCCAAGAGGGAGAAAATGACATTGTCTGAGCCGCTCGGTGAGGCTAATTGTCCTTAGATCTTTCCAGTATACTTGGCAGTGGGCAAAGCTGTTCTTTTTGGCTGCCAGTTATATGTTGTATCGTTTATAACTGCCTCCGTTTTATGGCGGAGATTGAGGCCGTGACGGTCCCTCCCCAACTGTTAAAGAAACTGTTTGCCAGCTTGGTCTCGCACAGCCGGCCGTATGGAACATGGCGGAGCCTTGTGCCACCAGACACAAAACAACTCGCGCTTGCTCTTAATTAATCCATGCTTTTTGGTTCACAGTTATGAGAAGAGCGCCACAGCCACTTCTGTGGTTCATTCGAAACATCAATTAACAAAAGAAACGCCTGGCAAGATCCAGGCAAACTTGGAAAGTGTGAAGGCCACCAAGATTTCTCCTGTTTTGGAGCTTAGCCTCTTTTAACTCTGAGGGTCAAACGAGAGAAGGTTAAGCCATTTAAAGGGAATGGTATACCATAGGGTATAGGAGAAACAGAAGTCCTAGAGTGGCATCACACCCCTACTGAACTTCCTCTCCTTCCCAAACTCCACCCTCTGCAGGCGCCACTCTGTCACGGCAGGACCAGGGGGCGTGACGCAAGCAAGCCAAAGTCCAGGAACAGTCCGAGGTCAAGCCGAGCAAATCAGGTAGCAAGGTTCAAACAGGTTTAAATCACAGTCCAAAAGCAGGGTCAGGCATACCAAGGTTTCAAGTCCATAAATCACAATGATACCAGAGGAGTCAGAGATGAACGAAGGTCAACGAAGCCGAGGGTCAAAAGCTGAGGATCAAGCCGATAAGAATTCCACAAGGTCTGGAGCAGAGATGCAAGGATTCAGGTCCTAACAAACAACATTTGCCAGCACAAATGACTGCTGGCAACAGACTTGCAGATATACAGTGCTAGCTAATCAACTCATTAGCTAGCCGGGATCGAGGTCAGGATCCTGTGAATATTCAGGGCTGAGAGATCTTCTGGCACGCATGCGTGCATTCTGCCTTCGCTCTCTCAGCTGCTGTCTCCTTACATTCCGGAGCCTGGTTACAGGTGGGGGCGAGTCTGATGATGAATTACTGGGCTGCAGCAGAGACTGATCCCTTGCAGGTGTTCCCTGGGAGGCTCTATCACCACTTAGATAGCTTTCAGCTACAGGATCCAGTCTTTGCCTTTCTGCTGCAGTACTGTCCTCAGGAGCCTGTAAGTCCACAGGCTCCTGGCTGGCAGGTGCCTCCTCAGGGGCATCAGCAGGGGCAGGCATGGCATCAGCAGGGGCAGGCATGACACACTCCTCCAAAATCTCCGGGAATATTTCAAGGCAAGATGACATCCCTAGTCCTGCAGATTTGGGAAGATCTGTGTTTGGAGCTCCCAAGTGATTCCCCCCCCCCACGAGTACAGTTCCAATTAGGACAGGAAATTCGGTGGAGTGAGTGATTACACCCTTTGCCCTGTTCCATTGTCCTAATCTGGACTCACAGAACTGCAATTTCTGCCCCACACCAAGTCTGAATTCCAGGCGAAAAGTCAGCAAGAGGCAGCACTGAGATCACAATTCACAAGGGACATTAAAGCTCTACTACAGGGATGGGCAATCACTGGCATGCAGGCTGAACAGTGGCATGCTAGCCTGTTTTGCTCAACATGTAAGGCCAGCTCTCTGCTCAGACAACCAAGGCGAGCCTCTGAGGATCTGGCTACAGGGCTGGATTTGGCACTGTGGGAAGAGACAGCCATGATTTATGAATGTCATTTCTTCCTGGACTCACACAGCCAGGTCTGAGTAGAGCCCTTCCGCTCTGGAGGAACCACTGGGATTCAACTTACTCTCAGTAGGTCTGGCCAAGGGCAAGCCTAGAGTTGTCAACCTCCAGGTGGGGCCTGGAGATCTCCTAGGACCTCAGCTGATCTCCAGACTAAAGAGGTCAGTTCCCTTGAAAGAAATGGCAACTTTGGAGGGTAGAATCTATGATATCAAATCCATGCTGTGCTCCCTTTCCCAGTGTGCTGTTTAGGGCAGTGGACTCTAATAGGGAGAACCAGTTTTGATTCCTCACTCCTCCTCCACATGAAGCCTGATGGGTGACCTTGGGCCAGTCACAGTTCTCCCCGAATTCTCTCAGCCCCACCTACCGTATGAAGTGCCTGTTGTGGGGAGAGTGTCAAACCTCGCTTTGCTCTGCTCGCTTGGGTTCTCATAGTTATTGGGGGGAGGGAATTCCTACGGGGAGGGGAGGGGGTGCATGTGTTGTGAGAGTGAGAACCTTTGCTTTTAGGAGCCATAACTTTTCCTGCAAGATGTGCCTCCTTTCTGTTTCCCTGGGAAAGATGTCCTTGAAGCTTTTGGTACCAGCTTTAGCAGTAGATAACCAAACCATATATTTTCCTTTTGGTTGAGATGGCAACGCTAGGTGGGTGCTTGTGACATGTACATGGGGGAAGGGAAGAGGGTTCTGTTTGAATTACCTATATTAAGCACATGCCCACCAAAAATCTTCAATTCTAATACAAGTGATGTTCTGGATCATGCATATATCTCAATAAACATATCACTGCCATAGAGAGCGCTGTTGAGAGTAACTTGACTTGGAGTTTGACAGAGAGAAAGGGAAGGAGATTGTAAACTGCTTTGAAACTCCTTAAACTAGAAACAAGCAGGATATAAAAATCTACACTTCTTCTTCTTCATCCCCAAATTGCCAAGAATGTCCCAAGCTGGAGTTGTCAACCCTAGAGGCGAGCCTCGTCATTTGCTCGCTGACCTGCCAGAATCTTCACTGGTAGACACAGTGAGAGTTTTTGTTTTTGGCACTCAGGCCCAAAAAATAATCCACCCATGCTGTAATCTCATACTCATGCTAAAGCCAACCAGAGGGTTAAGGCCTGCTTCACTTGGCCTATAATTGGTGTTTCATCTAGAAAGAAACACTGGTGAGGCAGACATTTATTTTTAAACGTCCTCGCTCTGAAAATTGCAGTTACCAATGCAGGATGAAATATTTTGCCTGTGCAGGAAGTGGCCAAGGGATTTGTTCCCAAGGCCTGAGTTCATCATTGGCTGTATTTCAGCTTGGTTTCAGTTCATTCTTCACAATTTATGCTAAACAAGACAGCAAAAATGAACGAAATTAAAAATGGACAATCCAGGCAAATTAGCAAGTACTCGTCCTTCTTAAATCTCACCATGCTGGAAAGAAGTAGCATTAGGCTTGCCAAGTCCCCACGGGGGGTGGGGAAACCCCCGCCCCAGAGGCCCATTCCCCGCCGCCGGCGGATCAGGCCCCAGGGGGAAACCCACCCCCAAAGCACACGATGTGCACGTCACCCAGAAGTGACGCGGGCACACCAGGCACACTGGGGGCGGGGCCACAGTCATCCGAGGGAAAACTCTATGGTTTTCCCTCAGATGGTCATGGCCCCACCCCCAGCGTGCCCGGCGTGGTCGCGTCACTTCTGGGTGACGGGGTTGTGGTGCGTGCGCACTCCCGAAGCAGCGCTGGAGTCCCCTGTTCCAGCGCCGCTTCTGACTTGGCAACCCTAAGTAGCATTATTGATTACAATCCAGCCTCAGCATTTGTATAGCAAGTTCCATGTTCGAACCATTTCACATCGATTAGGGCAATAACCCTTATGGGCACCCTGCAAGTTAGGCAGCATGGTTATCACAACGTTGCAGATGGGCCACTGAAATCGAGAGAAAGCAGCTTGTCTAATAAGTCTCACCGAGTTTATGGCTGAGATGAGATTTGAACTGGTGACCTGTCTGATGGCAGCTCACTCTTCCCTCTATATTTTTAGTGCTTTGGGGTGTTGTTGTTTTTTAATGTTTGAGGAGACTGATTTGTCCTTCTGTGAGTCCTTTATCCAAAAGTTTGAGTCTGGATTATTCTTTTATGCTAGTATGGCATATGTTTGATACTGTTTAGCTTATTTTTGTTTTACTCATCTGATTTAAGATGTTTTGAATCAAATTAAATCACCTTTAGGTGATGTAATTTTAAAGCAGCCTTTCTGATTCCCAGAATTGTGAATGGCCCTGTATTAGGTTCTACAGTTTTATTCCCCCCCCCCTTTGGAAATCCGTGTGACTTAAAAGGATCTTTGGCTCTTGGTAGCAGTGGATGTTATATCAAACATTCTTTTCCTGTTCTTCTCTGCTGGATATATGCCAGGGGTGGTCAAACGTGCTTAACATAAGAGCCACATAGAATAAATGTCAGGTGTCTGACAGCCGCAAGACATGAACAAATATTACACACATGTTTTTATTGGGAAATATGCAAATTTGCTTTTCTTAACATTAAATGAGACTGCCAAAAATAAAAACAAAAAGAGTAAAAACAGATATTGATAATGACATTTATTTGTCAAATGATATTTGTTTGCTAATGACATTTATTTGTCTGAGAGAGAGAAAATGAAAGAGGTAGAAAAAAAGAGAAAGAGAGAGAAACAAAGAAAGAATATAGATGGGGAGGGGAGGGAGGGGGAAGGAAGGAAGGAAGAGAGAGGAAGGAAGGAAGGAAGGAAGGAAGGAAGGAAGGTTGGGGGAAAGCCGACAGGAGATGAAAAGTCTCTGGTTCGGGTTGGCTCATCTGAGAGAGGTGAGGGGGTACCGGTTGCTTTTCTACAGGGAGGTGGATTGAAATTGTCCACAGAGGCCATGGCTGGTGACATGGACTGCCGGACAACGACTCGAGATAGCAAGAGGAAGGATGCAGGCTTAACTTGTAAGGGAAATTACAGCTGTTTCTATACAAATGCTAGAAGTGTCCGAGGTAAAATCGGGGAGTTGGAGTGCTTGGTGAGGGAGGGAAAAATAGACATTGTGGGTATTTCTGAAACTTGGTGGGATGAGGAAAATCAGTGGGACACAGTGATTCCCGGTTATATATTATATCGGAAGGATAGGGGGGGAAGGGTTGGAGGTGGGGTAGCTCTGTATGTCAGAGAGGGTATAAAGTCTAGAAAGATTGAGAGGCTAAGTGAATTGGATTCGCTTCTGGAAGTTCTATGGGTTGAAATAGGGGGGCCAAAAGGAAACTTAACACTGGGAGTTTGTTATCGCCCACCAGATCAAAAGATAGAGGAGGATTATAAAATGATGAATGCCTTAAAGATAGCAACTAGACAAAAACACTGTGTAATAATAGGTGATTTTAACTACCCACACATTGATTGGGTCAATATGTGTTCTAGCCGGGAAAAAGAGATTGAGTTTCTAGACACTCTAAATGACTGTGCTATGGAGCAGATGGTCACGGAACCTACCAGGGGAGAGGCGATCCTTGATTTGGTCCTAAGTAACACTCAAGACCTGGTGAGAGATGTAAAAGTGATTGCACCGCTTGGAAACAGTGATCATAATGTTGTTGAGTTCATCATTTGTACAAATAGAGAATTGGCCAAAAAGACTCACACAACCATTTTTAACTTTAAAAGGGGTAATTTCTCTGATATGAGGGGACACGTGGGGAGGAAACTGAAAGGAAAAGTAGAAAGGGTCAAAACAATTGGGGAAGCTTGGGATCTATTTAAAACTACGATCCTAGAAGCTCAAAAAATATATATTCCGCAGGTTAGGAAAGGCACAAACAGGTATAGGAAAAAGCCTGCATGGTTAACAAACAGAGTAATGGAGGCTGTAAAAAGTAAAAAGAATTCCTTTAAGCAGTGGAAAGCTAGTCACAGTGAGGCTGATAAAACGGAACACAGGCTATGGCAAATAAAATGCAAGTCTGAGGTCAGGCAGGCAAAAAGGGAATATGAGGAGCATATAGCAAAAAACGTAAAAACCAACAATAAAACTTTCTTCAAATACATTAGAAACAGGAAACCAGCCAGGGAGGCAGTGGGGCCCTTGGACGACCAAGGGGTAAAAGGAGTATTGAAGGATGATAGGGAAATGGCTGAGAAGCTAAATGCATTTTTTGCCTCCGTCTTCACTGTGGAAGATGAGAAGTGCTTGCCCACTCCAGAACCACTGATTTCAGGAGGGGTGTTGAAAGACCTGAGTCAGATTGAGGTGACGAGAGAGGAGGTCCTAAAACTGATAGACAACTTAAAAACTGAAAAATCACCAGGCCCAGATGGCATACATCCGAGAGTTCTTTCTTTATTTCTTTATTCATTTATTTATTCGATTTATACCCTTGCCCTCCCCACCGAAGCTGGCTCAGGGTAGCTCACATAAAAATTAAGCAGATAAAAACAGAGTGTATATAAAACCAATACATAAAGTGCTAGTAAAGAATATTAAATAACAATGGTGAGACATTGGTAACAGATCAATCACAATGGGGGTACAGTCAGCATTGGTGTTCAGACTGTCATCTAGGTCTGTTCATACCAGTGAAAGCACAGGCTGTCAATGGTGGTACAAGGGCACAGGGTCTTAAACTTCTAGATGAGGAAGGGGGAGGAAGAAAGGAAGAGAGAAAAGAAGGAAGGGAGAAAGAGAAAGAAAGGTGAAAAGAAAGAAAGAGGTGGAAAGAAAGCAAATAGGTGGGGGTGAGGAAAAGAAGGAGAAAAGAGAAAGAGGTGGAAAGAAAGCAAATAAATGACAAGGAAGGATGAAGTAGAAAGAAAGAAACTTTAACTTTAAATGTGTTCTCCAACCTCCCCCCCCATGCCCCCACGCCAGCTGGCTTGGCTTGGAGGAGGAATTTAAAGAGACAAATGCCTTCCCAAGCAGGCTGGGGGGGGGGCCTTTGAGAACACATTTAAAGTTAAACTTGCTTTCTTTCTCTGGTCCTTCCCCACACCCAAAGCCTACCCATAGAGGGGAATACTGGCTGGTGAAGGGAAGACCCATGGGGGAGGCATGCCTCCCCTTCACTTCCCCAGCCGCCCTGCCAGGAGCTGCACAATATGTGTAAAAGAGCCGCATGTGGCTCCTGAG
Organism: Gekko japonicus; assembly: GCF_001447785.1. Classification (NCBI taxonomy): domain Eukaryota; kingdom Metazoa; phylum Chordata; class Lepidosauria; order Squamata; family Gekkonidae; genus Gekko; species Gekko japonicus. Next base: position 1,538,046 of record NW_015161408.1, read on the forward strand.
CCACAGTTTGGCCACCTCTGATATATGCCAACCGAATCCCTCCTCTCTATCCAGAACAAATGTTTGAAGAAGAAGAAGAGATTGGATTTATACCCCGCCCTTCACTCGGAGTCTCAGAGCGGCTTACAAACTCCTTTCCCTTCCCCTCCCCACAACAGACACCCTGTGAGGTGGGTGGGGCTGAGAGAGCTCTGACACAAACTGCTCTTTTTCAAGGACAGCTGTGCCGGAGCTTGTGACTGACCCAAGGTCACATCAGCAGGTGCAAGTGGAGGAGTGGGGAATCAAACCCGGTTCTCCCAGATTAGAGTCCACACACTTAACCACTACACCAAACCCTCTAGATTCACATTGCTGATTCTCTTTTTCTTTTTTTTAATCAAGCTATTTCTTTTTAGAAATAAATAGTTTGAATTGCTTTCATTTTTGGTTGACCTTTGTTTCCAGGTAGACACTATATTGGGATTATGCAGAGCTTCAAATTTACAGACACGGCCTGATTGACATTGTTTTAATCAGCAGTGGGTGATTGATTGACTGGTTGAAATAATTCATTCACTAAAAAAAAATAATGTAGAATGACCACTCAGTGAACAAGGCAGAATACACTGTGTCAAAAGACATTGTAATTTATTCTTTGTAACTAAAACAAATGCCATTGGTCACTGCCAATAGCGTATGGAAGACAGATTGCATAATGTCATTTGGGATGTGATTGTTTAAAAAGATGTTATCAGAAATCACCCGGGAGGGGTTTGATTTCACTCTTGGCCCATGAGCAGAGGCAAACAAAATTGGCCAGTGCTATGGAAACTGTGAGAAACCATTTCTTAAGTCACAAACAAAGATAATGAAGGAATGTTTTAAATGGACAATGGAATAAACACCCTGTGGAGAAATGAGGCTCACAAGCCCTTTTGCGGCCTACATGGGAGACAGAAAATTACTCTGTCTTCCTTAAGCTTGCCAGTTCTGGGTTGGGAAATATCTGGAGATTTGGGTGGCAGAGCGTTGGGAGGGTGGGGTTTGGGGATGGACGCAACCTTAGGGTAGAATGCCATAGACTCCACCCTCCAAAGCAGCCATTTTCTCCAGGGGAACTGATCTTGGTCATCTGGAGTTCACTTATAATAGTGGGAGATCTCGGTGCCAGTTGGAGTTTGGCAACTCTAGCCTTCCCAGATCTCTGATCTAACCTGGCTTGGCTTCCCTCTCTCTCTGGTCCCTTTATTTGTTCCTTGCAGGTCACCACCGCCACTGATCATCACAATAATCCAGGAAATTCCCTTCCTGAACAATTTGAACTCTGTCCTTCTGCCTTTCTGCCCTTTCCAATAGAGGCCTTGTTTGGGTGCTTCCCTGCTTCTCTCACCACAGCAGTCTCAGGGACTAGCCCTCTCACTTGAGCGCTAGGGAGCTGAACGGACTAATTGCTCTCTAAGTAAATGTGATCAGTTGAGGCAATTATGGGTCAAACCATCAAAGTGATCAGTCAGAACTCATTCCAAATGAAAAGAAATTTAATAAAGGAATGAAAAGCAAAAACATCTTATGTTATCAGAGCTGTCTGACCAAGGATCAAAAATAAAAGGTGACATTTATTTATTTTTATTTATTATTCACATTTTTATCCCGCCCTCCCCGGGGGCTCAGGGCGACATAACTGAAATCCTTCCTCCCTAACTACATACATAGTCTAACAAATAGTAAACGTTGAATAGCCTATTGGCTGGCTCTTAGAGTTGCAAGTATTCAGAAGTGTTCCATTACCTTGGTTCCTTTGGTTGGGTCCCCCCCCCCTTTGTGACCACAACACCGTATGCTCAAGATGATTCCAGGTGTAAAGAAATGGAGGATCACTTAATCCTTCACTCTGAATAATAAAATGGCTTGAGAGAGTTTGTTTCTCATATCCAGAGACTTTTTATAACCTCTTGTTTGATGGGCCATTCCTCTTCTTTTCCAAAATAAAGGAATACCATCTAGCTTGTTGTTTCCCAATGTTCTGTCTCCTACATGTTCCTCTGCGAACAAGGAGTTATCTGGTAAACTTCTGTCCTCCTCTGACCAAGGCCATCTGCATATCTATAGCTCTGAATTACCCTGTGGTTGGGAAAATGACTCATCCTCCCATGTCTGTCCTCTTGCCAGAGTCCCTCAGGCTTATAAACCTATACAGAGTGCAAACCAGTGTTCCCTCTAAGCTGAGTTAGCGTGAGCTAGCTCACAATTTTTTAGCCTCCGGCTCACACATTTTTGTCTTAGCTCAGGAAGGATGGCTCCAGAGCAAACTAATTTATGCAGTAGCCACATTCTGAATTACCCTGTGCTTGGGGAAATGACCCATCCCATGTCTGTCCTCTTGCAAGAGTCCCTCAGGCTTATAAACCTATACAGACTGCAAACCCACTTACAGTAACTTTGATGGACTTTCTTGGGTATAGTTACGGTTCCAAGCCTCCAGGTCCCAGCGGGGTTTCCCCCGCTTTTGAGGGGTTTGATTCGCTGCTGGCCAGCTGGCTGGTGGGGAAACCCCACCCCCAAATAGGGATGCTGCTGCACAATGTCCCCAACATGATTACATCACCCAGAAATAACGTCATTGTATCGCCGACGGTGGGGGAATGACACTCTAATTTTGAGGCAAACTCTATGGTTTTGAAAGCAAAAAACCCATAGAGTTGTGACCAAAAACTAGAGCATCACCCCCCAACATCAGCCACATGACAACATCACTTCTGGGCATGTGTGGCAGAAGATCTCAGAAAGGACCTAGAAGCGCCCCCCCACACACACACTGGCTGCCAGGTAGGACCTAGCAATCCTAGGCATAGTGCATTTCTCTATGCATAGTGTTACCACATTTTGAAAAGTGAAAAAGAGGACATGTTTCCCAAATGACTGCTTCAAACAAGTGATCACTATGACAAATCTCATTTTAAATGCCCCTACGATGGAAGCTGTGACACTTGCTACTAACTAGGAATACTCCTAACCTTCCAACCCAGAAAGAGGGCATTTTCATCAGTTTTTTAAAAAGAGCTCAAAAAAGGATGGACACACAAAAAGAGGACATCTGGTAACACTATCTATCCATCTATTTTTAACATCCCAAAAGATGCTGATTTCCCTCTTCAGCTTTGTTTGGAAGTTGGCCATGTCCGATGGTTGCCGATCTTAAAATTACCCACTTGAAACAGCATTTTTCAAACTGAACCTAAGCATTTCTTTTCCATCCCTACTCTTTTCTTAGGCACTATGCGCTTCACTGTGTCATTTTGGTTTTGTCTTAAGTATTTTATATGTTATGTTATCTGTCTATTAAGACTATGTTGCAGGCAGTGTTCCCTCTAAGCTTAGTATGAGCTAGCTCACGGTTTTTTAGCCTCTGGCTCACACATTTTTGTCTTAGCTTAGGACGGATGGCCCCAGAGCAAACCAATTTATGCAGTAGCCAAATCGCTTGCTCACAACTTTAATGCCAGTAGCTCAAAGAGTAGAATTTTTGCTCACAAAGCTCCACAGCTTAGAGGGAGCACTGGTTGCAGGCAATGATAAGAACTTAGAAGTCCCACTAATTTGAGCCAGACAGCAAAACATTTCCTCACTGAACTCCACAGGGATTCAATATGCTTAAATTTGGCTGGGTGCCACTTTACTAATCGATTCTGCCTTTGGGTTATGCGGAGCATATCATCATTTTTGACAAAGCAGCCAATGTGGGTTGGATCCGGGGGTAGATTTCCGCGAACTGAAGGTGGGGCTGATTTTAGCAAGTTCTTCCCCATCTACTGCAGACTAGCAGCTTGCTCTCATGCTGTACCTGGGGGTCCCCTGTTCCCAAGGAGCATAATTTGGAAGGGAGGTATTTTGGGCTGCAGCAAGAGGGAGGAGCCAAGATGTCCCGTTCCAGTGACTGATTGCTTTGATTTGTATCCCGTCCTCCCTGCAGCCCCCAGTGAGATAGGCCAATGTTGATAAGTGGCATTGTACCTATTTTATGGAGCTGCGGTGGCTCAAGTGGTTAAGACGCTGAACTGCAGGCTGTGGAAGGTCGGTAGTTCAGCAGTTCAAGACCCGGGTGCCGCAAGACAGGGTGAGCTCCTGTCTCCAGTTCCAGCTCCTGCCAACCTAGCAGTTCGAAAGCAAGAAATTGCAAGTAGATAAATAGATACCACTTCAGTGGGAAGGTAACAGCGTTCCGTGCGCCTTGGTGTTTAGTCATGCCGGCCACATGACCACGGAGACGTCTTCGGACAGCGCTGGCTCTTCGGCTTTGAAACGGAGATGAGCACCGCAACCCTAGAGTCGGATTCGACTGGCTTTCGAGCAAGGGAACCTTTACCTTTACTTCATACCTCTCTTACACATATAGACTGCTTTAACAGTCAAACCCTGTTCCCAGAAAATTCATAACTCTGCAGTAGGGAGTTATAAAATGTTCAGCATGCAGACCAAACTTCAGTTCACCAGAGTCTTTGCAGGAAAGCTATGTCAGTGTTCCCTCTAAGCTGAGTTAGTGTAAGCTAGCTCACAGTTTTTTTAGCCTCCAGCTCACACATTTTTCTCTTCGCTCAGGAAGGATGGCTCCAGAGCAAACTAATTTATGCAGCAGCCAAATAACTCGCTCTCAACTTGAATGCCAGTAGCTCACAAAGTAGAATTCTTGCTCACAAGACTCTATAGCTTAGAGGGAGCATTGGCTATGGCAGTTAAAGAGGACACATTAGATTAAATTCCTTCAAGGGAAGAATATATACAGAAACTGTTAGATATAGCTGAAATGGACAAACTAACAACTTTGTTAAAAGAAAAAGATGAAAATACCTTGGAAAATTTGTGGTCGAGACTTTATGAGTGGCTGGGTTAAATGTATATTTTCTAAAGAGATAACATGTTATGTCGACTTAAGGGGATCTATATGAGCTGTAAATGGATGGGAGATCCTCTGTATTTTCAATAAGTATGTTTTCAATTGTGTGTACAGAAAAATCCTAAAATAAACTTATTTTTTGAGCCCCCGGAGGGGATTTTTTAATTGATTTTTTTAACACTACAAAAAACTACAACAGAAAAGAGGAAGGGGAAAACTACATATAAGGGAAAAAGTAAAGAACCCACTACTGACTAAAAACCCAAGAGAGGAGATCCTCAAACTAGCTTTTTTGCATACAGACTTTTCATCTTTGTACTTCTTATGAACTGTGTCAAACTTTTAGAACTTTTAACCTTTCCCATTTGCATTTAATTGCCCAATAACAGTGCCCCCCATCATCCCCTGGAACCAAAGTTCTCAAAGGCACAATTCAGAGTCCTTCAGCCTTTACTTCTTCTTCTCTCTTTTCCGCAGTTTGTAGGGACTTTTCGGGGCAGCTGCCCCCTGCTCAGACAAAGAGTCCTCGCCAGATGAACCAGTTTCCAGCTCGCTGCTGGACCTGCTGTCCTCTTCTTTTTTCTCATCCTCTGACCTTCCCAGCTGCTCCTTTAGAAATTCTAGAGCTTTAAGAACAGAGTCAATCTTAACCTTCTTCTCTTTGATCTTAAATGTTACTCCTTCTGGAAATATGTTTTCAATTGTGTATACAGAAAAATCCTTAAATAAACTTGACAGTTAAAGAGGACACAAAACTGAGGCAAGTTTATAGTGTAGAATACCCTTAGAAGATGTGACTTGCTTAAGACCAGTCCCACCGAGTCATGGGCATGCTTTTTGAGCACATTTGAGCCCTCCATCTTTTCTTCCGTTGAATGAAACTCCAAGTAGGATCAGCAGCATTCGAGGGTCTCACTGACTTTGGGTTCAGTAACAATTTAACGTGGACATAAATGTATTAGCATTTTTTTTTACAATGTCATACTCCTTTCACTCTATCCTCTTTTATCCCACCCTTAGCTTAAGGCATCATACATGGTTCCTCTCTGTTACCCCCACAACAGAAAACGAGTGATGGGCCCAGTGAGAGGTGCAGCTGAGCGAAGTTTCGAACCCAGGTCTACAGATCCTAGTCCAGCTCTCTCACCACTTTACCACACTGGAGGCTCCCCTGCCACCAAGGTAAGTAGACTTGGCAACCCTATTACCCCCACAACAGAAAACGAGTGATGGGCCCAGTGAGAGGTGTAGCTGAGCGAAGTTTCGAACCCAGGTCTACAGATCCTAGTCCAGCTCTCTCATCACTTTACCACACTGGCTCTCAGCGTTGTGTGGAAGTCCTATAATAAGGGGAACGTTCAGAATGTACCTTTCGAGGAAAACGCAGCTACTGTCGGACAGGGTTTTGAAACGTCAGCGCAACTTCCCGTGGGTCTAGCCCTATGTTTTGTCACCTTGAACTTTTGCTCCCAGCCTTCAAACCATGCCAAGCACTCTCTAAATGCTAGTTGTGATCTCCAAAATCGGTTCTTTAATCAAACGATATCAGTGACACTTAAGGTTGCCAGGTATCCGGTATTGACCCAGCCACTCCAGTATTTTCTCTGACTGACTGGGGGAGGGGGGAACCCTAAACAAATGCTGGATATTTAGATGTCTGGTATTGTTTTTCATTTCCCCCCCCCCAAAAAAAAAACAGTCAGTGAAAATACTGGACTCTCCAGGTCAACTGGCAACTTACCAAGCCCAAACAGCATGAAGCATGCTTGTTTGCTCTGGGAAGAGGCAGCGTGGAGCCCAAGCACAAATCCTTTGCCAAATTCTGGACTCCCCCCCCCCCAACATGGCAAAACCCGTTACTAGCGAGAGCAGTAGATAAAGAGGAAAAATCCTACAAGGAGTTGGCAACAGTTTAATAACAGACGGGTGGCTTGAAACGAAGTAGCCATGTCCAAAAGCTGTCTCTTCTGCCTGTAGGTGATAAAATATGGAAACAGAGAACCCCTGTTTAGGGAGCCGTGCTTTCCATAAAAGCCAGTGGAGGGGGAAGATTGTAGATGGGGGGGACCCAGAAGCAGAGAATCTAGTCTTTTTTAAAAATGGTTTCGAAAGGGCAATCGGAGCCTCCTCTCCTCTCTGTTACTTTTCCACCCTCCACCCACCCCCACCCCGACATTTCTGTGTTTTACGGCAAATGGGTTTTGATTCTGAAGCAAATTGACCTTGAAATAAGTTCCAGGATGTGCCTAGTTCCACCCTATCTCCTCCCCCCACACACACACACCATTTTAGCCTAGATACATCTGAAATGCACATTGTTCATTTAGCAAAGCCAAAATGCAGCCTTAAAAAAACACACACACACCCAAACTTTGAGTTTATTTCTTCTGAGGCTCGTGACTGATAAGGCACACAGCAAAGGACTGAAGGGAAGAATGCACGGACAAAATGGGCAGCTTATAATCACCGTGAGTTTGGCAGTTATCCTCATGGTATGGGCCGCAAGAGAAGCACTAGAGTGCCCCGAGAGCTAAGGAAATCAAAGCACCCCTTCAGAGGGGAGTGTGCCTACTGCAGCTCTGCATGGTCTTACCTCCTCCCAGTCAGCCTCCACTGCTAACTGGGAAGCATGTCTGGCTGGATCAGCCAGTCATTCCTAAGGCATAGCAATAAGAGAATTGCCAGCCTTCAGAGAAGGTTGCCCTGTTGCAACTCTGAGTGAGTCACCATTCTGGGCTCACCTCAGTTCGCTGAGGAGGATGGTCAGAACCAGGGCTATTTTGGGGCAGGAACGCACAGGAACGGAGTTCCGGCTGGCTCCCAAGTTGGCCACGCCCAGCAGGAACTCATTACCATAATAGACTACACTGGGTTTTGACGACAAACAAGGTAAAGAGAATAAGAAGCAAAAGGTGGGTGTGGCTGGATAACCACACTTCTGGTAACATGGGGGTGCGGCCTAATGTGCTAATGAGCTGTGCTGGCAGGGGTGTGGCCTAATATGCTAATGAGTTCCTGCTGTTGGGTGTGGCCTATTATGCTAATTTCCTGCTGGGCTTTTTCTACAAAAAGAGCCCTGGTCAGAACAATGATTCAAGCAGAAACACAGGGAATGGAGTCCTCTGAGGACAAATCTACCTTTTTTTGGTCTTGTTTTTCTTCTAAGGAGGTCAGGGCAGCAAATATGGCTCTACCCGCTATCCCCGCAGCAGCTCAGTAAGGTAGGTCAGGCTGAGAGAGAGAGAAACTAGATTGAAATCACATAGTTAACTTTTTTGACTGAGTAGTAGAAGAAGAAGTGTTGGATTTATACCCCACCCTTCACTCGGAGTCTCAGAGCAGCTTACAATCTCCTTTCCTTTCCTCTCCCCACAACAGACACTCTGTGAGGTAGGTGGGGCTAAGAGAGCTCTGAGAGAACTGCTCTTGAGAGAACAGCTCTGAGAGAACTGTGACTGACCCAAGGTCGCCCAGCTGGCTGCAAGTGGAGGAGTGGGGAATCAAGCCCGGTTCTCCAGATAAGAGTCCGCCACTCTTAACCACCACACCAAACTGGCTCTCCCTTATTTAGTTACCACACTTAATTCTCTGATTATTGTTCTCATGCTTGTTTGGGGTGGGGGGTGAAAGTGGAGTGTGCCTACAGTTCTGATTCAGAAACCAAGAGTTCCAGCTACCCAGGATTTGAGAAACTCTGAAACTGTGTGTTCAAACAGGCTCAGACTGAGAAGAATTTCTCAGTTAGGTGGTGCCTTGGCGTATGCAAGGCACGAGTTCGGCAGTGACCTATTTAAGGATGCTGCAAACATCTGTAATTTTCTCCTCCCGTGGATTTGCTACAACCAATAAGTGTCCCAAAGATTTGACAATATTCTTGTCAGGCCCGTATTACTCATTGTATCATAAAATAAATGCACAGCACTTCAAGCCAAGCGACAGCTTGCTTGACCCACTTTTAGGAGCAGATGAAAAGCCTGGAGGTGCACGAGAAATCTCTGAGAAGTTGTGAAACCCAAACGACTTGGTGGAAAAGGATTCTTTGCCATTTGATTACCTGCTGGATGTGAGGAGATACCGATGGAGACAGTACCATAGGTTGACTATTGCAAAATATGCTTATTCATGAGTTTTTACCCCTCCCCTAGTACCAAAAGACAGTTTCTTTAAGGTGCTTTCTCCTTCTTCTTCTTTTTTTAAAAAAACAAGCCTCATTTTCTTTGCATCTTTTGATCAGGGATAGCACAATAATAATAATAATAATCATATGACAGTGTGTGCGTTATAGCCAGGAGATCCAAAGATTGGCAGGCAGAAGTTCTAGCTCTTAGCGTTATGCACCACTAGGTGGTGAGCTAAACTTGTTTTTAAGGCAAGAGACATTTCAGAGGCAGTTTGTCATTGCCTGCCTCTGCACCATGCCCCTGGTATTCCTTGGTGGTCACCCATCCAAATACTAGCCATGGCCGACCCTGTTTAGCTTCTGAGATCTGACAAGATCGGGCTAGCCTGGGCTATCCAGGTCAGGGATAGGACAAAATATCTATTTCTCTTCTGGGCATATCTACCTGTAACTTAAGTTGGATTTGCATCACTTTAAGGGGCAGTCCCAATATGATACCAGAAGGTGCATGAATTGAGCTCTTGGCGCTTCCCCCCCCCCTAAGTAGCAAGCATGTGGAGACCTGATTGGATCAGGGCCATGGTATGATGGAAAGGCAGGGTTAAGCCTTCCTCTGGTGGTGTTTACGTGACCTGAAACAGCACTACTGAGCTACTATGTGACCCATTGGAGAAATTCACAGGAACTGATACGAGCCCAAACGGTCCATTTCGGGTCAGAATAATTGCATGATGGAAGCTTAAACCTTCCCTCATGACACAGTCCCAGTTTGAATTTGGCTGGCATTCTCCTATTGTTTAGAAGGAGAACATGAATACTGTGGGCTATACACAGGGCTATTTTTGGGCAGGAACGCACGGGAACGGAGTTCTGGCTGGCTCCCGAGTTGGCCACGCCCAGCAGGAACTCATTAGCATAATAGGCCACACCCAATGGCAGAAACTCATTAGGATTGGCTACATTAGGGGTGTGTGGCCTAACATGCAAAGACGTTCCTGCTACAAAACTACAAAAGAAGCCCTGGGTTTTGACAACAAACAAGGTAAACAGAATAAGAAGCAAAAGGTGGGTGTGGCTGGATGACCACACTTCTGGTAACGAGGGCTGTGTGGCCTAATATACTAATGAGCTGTGCTGTCAGGGGTGTGGCCTAATATGCAAATGGTTTTTCTGTTGGGTGTGGCCTATTATGCTAAT
>NW_015161408.1:1548377-1558776 GCF_001447785.1 Gekko japonicus
AGGAGGAGATTGGATTTATACCCTGCCCTTCACTACCCAAAGGAGTCTCAAAGTGGCTTACAAACTCCTTCCCCTCCCCACAACAGACACCTTGTGAGGTAGGTGGGGCTGAGAGAGCTCTGACAGCAAGGGGTCTTTTTCAAGAACAGCTGTGCCAGAACTATGGCTTGCCCAAGGTCATCTAGCAGGTGCAAGTGGAGAAGTGGGGAATTAAACCCGGTTCTCCCAGATTAGAGTTCGTGCTCCTAACCACTCACTTCACCAAACTGAGTGGAAAGTGGATTGGAAGTGGATTATTTGGTGTGTGTGACCACAGCCTTGGCTTCCCCTAAAGAATCCTGAGACTCATTGTATAGGAACCTCCGGGGCAGTCTCCCACTGCCAAAGGAAGCGGATGGACCAGATTCCTCTGCTCTACAGTGGACCTTCTACTGAATCATGGACTTCGACTGATGCCAGCCCATGCGAGTCTTTGATGCTAGCCTGTATTGAGTCACTGTTGACCTGGACGGATGAAAGGTGGGATAGAAATGTTTAAATAAAAATATGTTGTCAAGTTGAAATGAGGCTATGCTCTTTGTTTCTTTTCCTATGATGGATTGTAAAGTCTCTCCTTTGAAATTCGAAGTGTACATCGTGCTTTGGGAAAACCACCTAGATAAGCATATGGAGCAGAGGTCCATCAGTGGCTATTAGCCACAAGGTATAGATAGGGACCCTGGGGCAAGTGATGCTCTGTCATCTTGGTGCTTGGGGGGGGTCAACAGTGGGAGGGCTTCTAATGTCCTGGCCCCACTGGTGGTCCTCCTGATGGACTGGTGGACCTCCTGATGGCACTGGTATTTCTGGCCACTGTGTGATACAGAGTGTTGGGCTGGATGGGCCTTTGGCCTGATCCAACATTGGCATCTCTTATGTTCTTATGTTCACCCCTGCTTTCTGACACGGCACTCCTCTGTAATTATTCTACCCTGAGCCCACTGAGTTTAGACAGGAGGATGTCTCAGGTAGGTTGCTGTATCCATCTGTTCGAGTGGAACAAAATTCGAGCCCAGTAGCATCCTGAAGACCAACAAAATTTTCCAGGGTATAAGCTTTAGCCAGTCAATGCTCCCTTTATCAGATAACCTCAAAACGTTTATACCCTTGAAAATGTTGTTAGTCTTTAAGGTGCTACTGGACTCATATTTTGAGCTTAGACTGGAGTAATTGTGCATAAGATTGCACTGATAGTCACTAGACAGACCTGTGCTTGGCAAGAACCTGCCACAGCTTTGCACATTCTACTCTGAGCACATAAGTTGCTCGTGTGTGAGCTGTGTGCAGGACTCCAGTAGGAGGCCAGTTGTGCTGCCAGTTTTGATTTCTGCTCCTCAGTCTGTCACTCAATAGTGGTTTAGTTGATGTAGCAATTTGAGCATCATTTCAGGCTTGGGTGCTTCGTCTGCTGGTTTACTGGAGGTCATTTAACTCAAGAATTGGGGATATATTGGAATTGACTGTATTTTTGATTGGATTTATCTCTTTGATCTTTCTTCCTTTTGTGGTTTTGGACTATCTCAGCTGGTCCTATTAATGCAGCGCTGGAAATCGAAAACATCTCCCCCCCCCCAGCTTGGGTGACCAGAGGCAAAGGAGCCCATGGATCTCGAATATTTTGTCACCTGTGCAGAAGCAGGGATCCCAGTAGGGCTGGAATTTTCTCACTGCCCCATGGCTGTCCTTTGCTGTCCAGATTTAGAACTCCAACTTCCAGAGCAGAGATGTCATCTTTTTTCCTGTCAAATTAATTTCTGACCTGTCTTGTGATCCAAAAAAGATCCTGATGCCATTTAAACAAAATGCAATCAAATAATTTTTTAAAACAAATCGATGAAAACATACAGTCAGAGTCAGCGATCGACCGTGACCCATAAGTTGACCATTGCTCTAAAGTGGCGCAAACATTGATGCCTGCGTAATTGATGGCAGAGGCTGCGCCTGCAGAAATTCCGTCTGCTGCACAGCGATACGTTCCTTTGTCTGCAGTCCTAGGGTATTTACTTGTGAGTAAGGCACACTGGGACACACTTTCCAGAAAAACTGCATAGACTCTGGCTGTCGGCCCTTTGTTTTGTTTCTGAAAAATCTTATTGTAGACAAATGCAAGTACATGCGGGCAGTGGTTATCAAAGGGAAATAAGAACAACGGAATGTCATTTACCATTCATTACTGTGTTAGCACACACAAAAAACCCCAATACCCAAATAAATAAGCAACACAAGAGGGCACATATTGACAGTAGGGTTGCCAGCCTCCAGGTAGGGACTGGAGCTCTCCCAAAATTACAACCAATCTTCAGGTTACAGAAAACTGTTCCCCTGGAGAAAGTGGCTGCTCTGGAGGGCAGGCAATTTGGACTGGGCATCCCGCCTGACACAAGGCATATTAATATATATAGTAATCAGCTGAATGTATGCAATGGAATCACATAATGCAGTAGGATATTACACAAAAACACATTCATTTAGACAAAATCTCTTTTTGAGTGTTGTGTTACTCAAATTAGCGAAAGCCAATCATAACTGTTTATATTCCACTTTCCTTCTCCTTCCCAGAATTGAAGTAAAGGTTTCCAGATGGCTTCAAATATGGCTTTGAGTTGCCTTTTAGTTGAATAATTTCCGTTAGTTACGAGAGCCTGACAACCGGCCAGATTTTGCCTACCCACATTACAGTAGATGGTTTTTTTTACAGTTATGCCACTCATTGGTTACAATTATTTTTGTAGCAAATAATAAAGCTCATATCTAGTGGCAACTTAGTCTTTCAGTTGCCCCTGTACAACAACCTTGGGGTCTACAGGTAATTTAGCATCATATACTTGATTAGCCCTGAGCAGGATAGCACAGCTAGCTGGATCTTGACAGATCTCAGAACCTAAGCAGGGTCAGCCCTGGTTAGTATTGGATGGGAGACGTCACAGGGGTCGTTTCATAGAAAAAGAGCTAGGGGAACTCATTAGCATAACTCATTAGCATATGCCACACCCCCTGACATCACTGGAAAACTTACCCTCCCTCTTCTCCTGCCTCCTCCTGGCTGAATGAGGGCCGGAAGCGGGGTGGCCGGAAGCAGGGGGCGGGGCTTCATCATGTGCCCCGCCCCCTGTACCTCACCCGGGGGAACTGTGATCCCCCGCAATCCCCCCCGAAATGACCTCTGGGAGATGATCAAGGAAGTCCAGGGGTGATACACAGAACCAGGCAATGGCAAACCACCTCTGAATATATCTTGCCTTAAACCTTATGGGGTTGCCAGAAGTTGGCTGCAACTTGACAGCAAAATAATATATATTGCCAAATAATAGTCTTTAAATACATTGGAGCAGTGCCACCATATATGGAAAAAAGTCCGCTGAAATTTGACCACATTTGCAGCAGTCATTTTTGGAAGGCGAACGAACTGTTGTCAACAGCTATGATTACTTATGAGCCAAACTTCAGATCTTGCCTTGCTGGAATCTGACTCACACAGCTGTTAAACAACTTTGTGCCTGTGCAATAGTTGTGAAAGTGAGGTTTCACTTCTTTTTGTCTTGTGGGATCATCTGGATCTGTGTGGTTGGCAAAATCAGTTCTCATTCAGCATTACACTGGGACCAAAAATCCCAATTTCAAGTATAGGCTAATGGGGTCTGAATTTGCTGCAACTGAGAGGGAAAACATGGTGGGTCATAGTGGATAGCTGAGTGAAAGTGTCAACCCAGTGTGCTGCAATGGTGAAAAGGACAAACTCTATGTTAGGGATTATTATAAAAGGATTGAGAATAAAACAGCTGATATTGTAATGCCCTTGTATAGATCTATGGTGTGGCCTCATCTGGAATACTGTGTACAGTTCTGGTCACCGTATTTCCAAAAGGACATCGCAAAGCTGAAAAAAGTAAAGAGGGAAGCAACCAAGATGATTAAGGGGTTGGAGCACCTTCCCTTTGAGGAAAGGCTGAAGAACCTGGGACATTTCAGTTTAGAAAAAATACAACTAAGGAAGGACATGACAAATGTTTATAAAATTATGCACAGGGTGGAGTGAGTTGACAAAGAGAATATTTTCTTCCCTCTCCCAAAATACTAGAACTCAATGGCATCCAATGAAGCTGATGGGCAGTAGGTTCAGAATGGATAAAAAGGAAATACTACTTTTTACAGAGAGTGATAAAAATGTGGAATTCACTGCCAGAGGATGTAGTGATAGCCACAGGAATAAACAGCTTTAAAGGGAGATTAGATAGATTCATGGAGGATAGCTGCTAGCCACAGTGACTGAGGGGAATCCCAGAGGCAGAAGGCAACATCGGGGGAAGGCCTTGACCAGTGTTCCCTCTAAGCTGAGTCAGTGTGAGCCAGCTCACAGTTTTTTAGCCTCCAGCTCAGAGATTTTTGTCTTAGCTCAGGAAGGATGGCTCCAGAACAAACCAATTTATGCAGTAGCCAAATTGCTGGCTCACAACTTTCATGCCAGTGGCTCACAAAGTAGAATATTTGCTCACAAGATTTCACAGCTTAGAGCGAATGTTGGCCTTGACCTCTGTACCCGGTTGTTGACTAATGTTGCCAACTCCAGTTTGGGAAATCCCTGGATATCTGGGGGTAGAGTCTATAGAGGGCAGAGTGGTGTATCCCCACATCAGCGAGACGGTGGGTCAGCAACTGGTGGTCGACCGTGTCAAACGCGGCCGACAGATCTAACAACAACAGTGCCGCCACACTGCCTCAATCCAGATGCCTCCAGAGGTCGTCAGTAAGGGCAACCAGCACCATCTCCGTCCCATATCCCGGGTGAAAGTCGGACTGGAGTGGATCAAGGACAGAAGCATCATCCAAAAAACTCTGAAGCTGTGTCGTCACCACCCTCTCAATCAATTTTCCCAAATAGGGCAGATTAGACACCGGCCGATAGTTGGCCAATTCAGTCGGGTCTAAAGTTGGTTTTTTCAGGAGAGGGCGAACCATCGCCTCCTTAAGTGCCTCAAGGAACCGTCCCTCCAAGAGGGACTTGTTGACAATCTCCCTTATGGCACCTCGAAACCCCTCGTGGCCCGCTTTAATGAGCCAGGAAGGGCATGGATCCAGGTGGCATGTGGTTGGGCACACAGATACGAGCAGTCTGTCAACTTCCTCCAGATTGAGCGGGTAAAAACATTCTATTCCCCGTGGGAACGTGCAAGGGGCCTCAAGTTCACTCACTGTTTCAAATGTGGCGGGGAGGTCATGGCAGAGCGCCAAGACTTTGTCCGCGAAATAGCTCGCAAAAGCCTCACAGCCGATATCCAATTCCCTACTATTTTCTCTGCCTTGTGGCAGAGCTGTTAAAGACCAAATTGTTCTAAACAATTGGGCTGGGCGTGAGCTCGCAGACGCAACCATGGCTGCATAGAATTCTCTCTTAGCAGCCTTGACTGCCACCTCATGGGATCTCATAAACGTCCTATAGGATGCTCTTGATGCTTCGTCGCGGGCACGCCGCCACCGGCTCTCTAGCTGTCTTAGCCCTTGCTTCATCAGCTGCAACCCCTGGGTATATCAGGGGGCAAGCCTAGAACGTAGGCACAGAGGACACCGGGGAGCGATCTCATTGATGGTTGTGGAGAGTCAGCTATGCCAGTCCTCCACAAGCTCATCTAATGAGCCGCCAGGGGGCATCGGATCCCACAGAGCTATTTGAAGCCGTACGGGGTCCATTTGGCTCTGCTGGCGAGCTAAAATCTGCTCGCTGCCTAAACAGGGTCGGGGTGGAACATTCAGATGAGCTTTCAGGGCAGAGTGGTCCGACCATGGTACTGCCTTTGCAGTAATCTTGTCCACTGTAAACCCCGCAGCGAAGATCAAGTCAAGCATGTGCCCAGCCTGGTACGTGGGGATCAATACGAATTGGGAGAGTCCCAGTGCCGCCATGGACGACACCAGGTCTGCAGCCCAGCTGGAGGCCGCGTCATCGTCATGGACGTTGAAGTCACCCAAGCCTGGGGTGCTCCAGCGCCCAGCCTGATACGGCCTCCAGCAGAGACCTTTACAGAAAGTTAGTCCTTTCTATTTTCTTTTCTGTGGTTAATTACTAGGCATTAGTGAGCAAGTAGGCAGTTAACTACATGTGAGTTAGGAAAACTGTAGAATGATTGGCTGGATTGTTTGGAGAGGTTTTGTTGTTGTTGTTGTTGAGTCGCACAGTTGAGTCCGACTCTTCGCGATCCCATGGACCAGATCCCGCCAGGCCCTCCTGTCTTCCGCCGTCCTCTGAAGTTTGCTCAATTTCATGTTCGTTGCATCTATGACACTGTCTAACCATCTCATCCTTTGCCGTCCCCGTCTTCTTTGACCTTCAATCTTTCCCAGCATCAGGGTCTTCTCCAGTGAGTGCTCCCTTCTCATTTGGTGGCCAAAGTATCTGAGCTTCAGTTTCATTATCTGGCCTTCCAGAGAACAGTCAGGGTTGATTTCTTTTAGGATTGACTGATTTGTTCTTCTTGCAGTCCAAGGTACTCAGTTCATATTCCTCCACTGCAGCTGATTTCCCCTGGTTAGATGTTGAACAGCAATGGGTCAGTTCACATTTAGCTACCATGGAGGATGAGTCTATCAATGGATAGCTTAGCAACCATAACAGGTAAATGGAACTTCCATGCTCAGAGATCCTGTACCTCTGCATACTAGGAACTGGGAGGTAGAAGCCAGAGATGGGATTTTGCCCTTGCACTCTGCCTGTAGGCCTTCTGTCTGTTCGGTCATGTGGAAAACAGGATGTCGGACTAGAAGATGAACCTTTGGTCTGATAGAAGGAGTCTGCACTCCTACACTGGATCTACTGTGTGCAGCAGAATGGAATAGCAGAGACCACAGGTGGCTGGATGGACTGTACCATTTCAGATTGCAGCTGGGGGAGGGGTCACTTTACCCCCAATGATTAATCCAGGGGTCATTTCGTAGAAAAAGAGCTAGGGGGACTCATTAGCATAACTCATTAGCATATGCCACACCCCCTGACATCACCGGAAGTGTGTCCTCCCCACAGCTGGCGGCGACCTCCAGCGGGCACCAGCAGGGAGCTCCAGGCCCCGCCCTCCCGCACCTCACCCGGGGGGATGGCGTCCCCCCCGCGTCCCCCCCCCAAATGACCCCTGGATTAATCCATCTGCTAAAGGAACAATGACAACAAAATCCCTCCCTGCTAGTAGAAGTGTATCACAGCAGGGAAAAGATGGCCTTGGGTTAGTATTCTACTAGAAGGGGTTTTTTTTAATGCATTGGGAACATTTCTGTCCTGCAAAGGGTTGCCAAAATTACAACTGGTCTCCAGACAACAATAATGAACTCCCCTGGTCAAAAATGCTCCTTGGAGGGTGGATTCTATAGCATTACACTCCTCTGAGGTCTCTCCCCTCCTCAAATCCACCTTCGTTATCTCCCCCCCCCCCATCTCCAGGAATTTCCCAGCCTGAAATTGGCAAAGCTAGTCCCCAGGCTCTGCCCTCGGGTTTCCAGGAATTTTCCTGGCCAGAGTTGGCACCCCTACGCCTGGAAGTCTGGAGTGGTACAATCAAATCCATGGTGGATAGAACTGTCAAAGGCTATTAGGCATGACAAGTGTGGGCCCTCATGGAGAAAGTTGTGTGGAGGGAATCTTTTGTTCTCCCCCACTTTCTTGCTGGGCCCAGCGTGGCTCCCAAACTCTGCTGTAGCTGCCACTGAGCCTACCATGGCTCTGGGGTTTGCTGCAGCTGCTGCCGCCCCTGTGCTCACCATAGCTCCCCGGCTGCAACCACTGCCTTGTCTGGCACAGCTCTTGGGCTTCACTGCAGCTGCTGCTAGACCTGGCACAGCTCTGGGGCGAAGATTTTATATGAACCCGTGGGCACTCCATGAAATTGCTGAGCGGTCGGGTTAGAACGGATAAGAGGAAGTACTTCTTCACCCAAAGAGTGATTAACACTTGGAATTCACTGCCACAGGAAGTGGTGGCGGCTACAAGCATGGACGGCTTCAAGAGGGAATTAGATAAGCATATGGAGCAGAGGTCCATCAGTGGCTATTAGCCACAAGGTATAGATAGGGACTCTGGGGCAAGTGATGCTCTGTCATCTTGGTGCTTGGGGGGGGTCAACAGTGGGAGGGCTTCTAATGTCCTGGCCCCACTGGTGGACCTCCTGATGGCACTGGTATTTCTGGCCACTGTGGGATACAGAGTGTTGGACTGGATGGGCCTTTGGCCTGATCCAACATTGGCATCTCTTATGTTCTTATGTTCTTATGACTTTGTCCACGAACTAGCTCGCAAAAGCCTCACAGCCGATATCCAATTCCCTACTATTTTGTCTGCCTTGTGGCAGAGCTGTTAAAGACCGAATTGTTCTAAACAATTGGGCTGGGTGTGAGCTCGCATATGCAACCATGGCTGCATAGATTTTTCTCTTAGCAGCTTTGACTTCCACCTCATAGGATCTCATAAACATCCTATAGGATGCTCTTGATGCTTCATCGTGGGCACGCCACCACTGTCTCTCTAGCCGTCTTAGCCCTTGCTTCATCAGCTGCAACCCCTGGGTATACCAGGGGGCAAGCCTAGAACGCAGGCGCATAGGGCGCCGGGGAGCAATCTCATCAATGGCTGTGGAGAGTCGGCTATGCCAGTCCTCCACAAGCTCATCTAATGAGCCACCAGGGGGCATCAGATCCCGCAGAGCCATTTGAAACTGTATGGGGGTCCATCTGGCTCCGCGGGTGAGGAAAAATTTGCTTGCCGCCTAAAGAGGGTCAGGATGGAACATTCAGACGAGCTTTCAAGGCATAGTGGTCCGAGCATGGTACTGCCTTTGCAGTAATCTGGTCCACTGTAATCCCATGGAGAAAGTTGTGTGGAGGGAATCTTATCTTCTCCCCCACTTTCTTGCTGGGCCCAGCGTGGCTCCCAAACTCTGATGTAGCTGCCACTGAGCCTACCATGGCTCTGGGGTTTGCTGCAGCTGCTGCCGCCCCTGTGCTCACCATAGCTCCCCGGCTGCAACCACTGCCTTGTCTGGCACAGCTCTTGGGCTTCACTGCAGCTGCTGCTAGACCTGGCACAGCTCTGGGGCGAAGATTTTATATCTTTTTCTGGAAGCCTGGGGATCCCCCAAGTTTTCAGAGAACTCTGTTTAGTGTCAGTGTGGCCCCAAACCAGATTTAGATATCCACAGTTGGGGGTCATGTGTCACTCTCTACAGATGTTAGAAAGGCAGCATCCTTCTGGAAACCACCAGTTCAAGGGGAAGACGAGGCAACAGCTGGGTGATGCTTTGGCCACTGTGCCCCTTTGTATGGGATTTCCAGCGGCATTCGGTTGACCACCAAAGGGAAGCAAGATACTCAAGTCGGTGGCCCCTTGGTCTGATCCAGAAAGGCTCCTCTTAGCTTCTTAATCCACTCAAGTCAAGGCTCAACTTGGGTACTTGTCTACAACCGCTGTTCAAAAGCTGTGGATTTTTTTTAAAAAAAATAGGGGTTAATCCCTGGTTTGCCTGTTAAAGCTCAGTCGGATGATTCCTGCTCAAAGTTTTAGCAGTAGTATTTGTGAGAGTGCAGAAGGGGTCATATCTAATTAGTGATTTCTTTATAGAATGTAAAGTCCAGAGTGCGTGTGTGTGTGTGGGAGCTTTGATGCTCTTCTGATAGCTTCCCGGAGCCTTTATCATTAGTCCTAGGTGCTTATAATAGAGGGCATGTTAAATCTCCATCTCTTTGTTAATGCAATTTTGCTCTCTTTTGGTTGTTGTGTTTGCCCCTCCCCTCAATCCAGTAGAAAAAAAACCCACTACCTTAATGAACTCTGCATTAATCGCCTATGTCAAATCCTTGCGCTAACAAGCAAACGAAATCAAACAGGCTCCCCCAGGGAGAAGCGTCGAGTCAACACACCATCTATTAAAATGGTAATTTTGCATTTTCCACCAAGACGGCTGTCGCTTCATGCCCTTGCGCCTCTCACTAATGCTTTGGTCTTTAAATTATGGCATTAGGAATGTACACAAACATTCAGACAAAACTTCCCCCCTCCTTCGTATTTGTCTTGGTAAAAGGTTACAAATACCAACCATAGTTCTGTTGAAAAGGGGTGGGGGTGGGGATTGTGCTAGAACTGTAAATGAGAAACAGGACCCTGTTGAATTCTGATTAAGGTGCAGTCAAACCACAGGGGGTTCTCAGAGCTGGGGAAATAATGGGAGAGAAAGTTAATAGTTTGAGAAAACTCAAGTCATTTGTGTTGTCGAAGTTGTAATAGTATTTTTATGGATTTTTTTTTCTGAGGATTCTTTGGTTTTGATTTTGAGACAGACAGGGATACAGTGTGGTGGGGGGGGGGGTAAATTACCAGGCAAAAAAAAAG
>NW_015161408.1:1558871-1562998 GCF_001447785.1 Gekko japonicus
GTTGGTCCAGCACACTAGAAGCCCTCCCACTGTTGCCCCCCCCCAAGCACCAAGAATACAGAGCATCACTTGCCCCAGACTGAGAGTTCCCATCTATACCTTGTGGCTAATAGCCACTGATGGACCTCTGCTCCATGTTTATCCAATTCCCTCTTGAAGCCATCCATGCTTGTAGCCACCACCACCTCCTGTGGCAGTGAATTCCATGTGTTAATCACTCTTTGGGTGAAGAAGTACTTCCTTTTATCTGTTCTAACCCGACTGCTCAGCAATTTCATTAAGTGCCCACGAGTTCTTGTATTGTGAGAATGAAGCTTGTTGGGTGACCTTGGGACCAACCATGTTCTCTCAGCCTTGTCTGTGTCACAGGGTCATTTTGTGGATAAAATGGCAAAGGTTGGAAAGGGAGAAATGTGCCTATACTCTCCTGAGCTCCTTAAAGGGAGGTTGGGATAAAAATGCATTAAGACAGAGAAATAGATACAAATAAATATTTGTAGAGGGAAGGGAACGGGAATGAAAATATTAAAATATTTCCTGAGAACACCTTTAATTGCATGAATATGTACCATTATCAATCTTTTACAATGGTATGGTTTCCCTAACAGCAGTTGCTGCAGCATCATTTCTCCCTTTTGCTACTCTGTCTTTCTTCTTTCTGGATTTTTTTTTTCTGACCTTTTTACCTCTCTCTCTAAGACAATATTCCAGGTGCAATGTCTGGGTTGAGATATTCCTGGAGAACTGGAGGGGTGGTGCCGGGGGAGGGCAGAGTGTGGGCAGAGGAGAGGCTGGCATCAGCATATGGAGCAGAGGTCCATCAGTGGCTATTAGCCACAAGGTATAGATAGGGACTCTGGGGCAAGTGATGCTCTGTCTTCTTGGTGTTCGTGGGGGGGCAACAGTGGGAGGGCTTCTATTGTCCTGGCCCCACTGCTGGACCTCCTGGTGGCACCTGGTGTTTTTGGCCACTTTGTGACAGAGTGTTGGACTGGATGGGCCACTCGCCTGATCCAACGTTGGCTTCCCTGATGTTCTTATGTTCTTTTTTTTTTTAATCCCCGGAGGGATATTTTTATTTTGCAAATACTACCAAAACTACAAAGAAATATTAGGAGAGGGACTACAACTAAGGAAAAAGGAAAGCCAACCACACTAAACTAAAACCCTAAGAGGAGGTTAAAGCAAGTTCATAATCATTACAGCCAATAAGCATGGTTCCCACGCGCGCCCAAAGGTTTCTAGTGCGCCCAAACCTTGGGAAAGCAACTGTTACTTTATTATAAATAATCCTGTGATTCACACAGTCTCTACTAATTACAGACAAAGCAATGCCCACTTGGTCTTCCTCCTGTGGCCTTGGCTAGATAATGTTACATCAAAGCATGGCTGGCGTATACTGAAATGAATGCAAAGCAACAGGGCACATGTGCGCATGACAACCTGAGCACATGTATGGGGGGGGGGAACAGCGTGTAAAGAATTATACGGACGAGAAGAATCATTTGGCAGCTTGCTGACATACTGCCCCCTTGAAAATCAGCTTCCCACTTAACCCAACCTCAAACTCCCGGTCATTCCGGGAGATCTCCCAGTTTCCCCGGGAACTCTCGGTGAAATGGAGAAATGTGTCTATACTCTCCTGAGCTCCTTGAAGGGAGGTTGGGATAAAAATGCATTAAGACAGAGAAATAGATACAAATAAATATTTGTAGAGGGAAGAGAACGGGAATGAAAATATTAAAATATTTTCTGAGAACACCTTTAATTGTATGAATATGTACCATTATCAATCCTTTCCAATGGCATTGTTTCCCTAACAGCAGTTGCTGCAGCATCATTTCTCCCTTTTGCTACTCTGTCCTTCTTCTTTCTGGATTTTATTATTTTTTTCTGACCTTTTTACCTCCCTCTCTAAGACAATATTCCAGGTACCTATATAAAAAAAAGAGGCATAAGCACAATATAATGCAGTCAGCTCAATTAGGGTTGCCATATCTGGGTTGAGATATTCCTGGAGAACTGGAGGGGTGGTGCCGGGGGAGGGCAGAGTGTGGGCAGAGGAGAGACTTCCGTGGGGTATAGTCATAGAACCCTAAACCTGGTAGCCCAGTGGCACAAGAGGGAGGCCATGTTTTTGCCTTGCTGTGGGGTGCAGAGCATGTGGGGTCATCCTGAGCAGAGCTGGCATCTGCATATGGAGCAGAGGTCCATCAGTGGCTATTAGCCACAAGGCATATTTTATTTAATTTATTTATGAGCTGCCAGGGGGCATAGGATCCCGCAGAGCCATCTGAAGCCGCACTGGGTCCATTTGGCTCCGCGGACGAGCTAAAATACGCCGCCCAAACAGTATAGATAGGGACTCTGGGGCAAGTGATGCTCTGTCTTCTTGGTGTTTGTGGGGGGCAACAGTGGGAGGGCTTCTAGTGTCCTGGCCCCACTGCTGGACCTCCTGATGGCATGATTCTCTCTACCCCGTTGTGGGGAGAGCATCCACCATCACTGTTCCATAGACCAGAAGTCCCATGTTCTTATGTTCTTATTCCCAGGTGGAGCAGCTGCCGGCACCCAGGGTTTGGGGCAGGATGCACTGCTGTGGCCCACTCACTTGCTAGCACTGCACCACCCATGGCCCCTGCTGTACATGGGGGAAAGCACTACAGTCAGTAGAGAAATGGCTCCGAGCAGCTGTGAACATGGACAGTGGGGAAGGCTTGTGAGCTGAGAAGAGAAGGACACACAATAAGGTTGCTAGCTCTAGTTTGGAAAATACCTGGAGATTTGGGGGTGGAGCCTGAGAAGAGTGGGGTTTGGGGAGGGGAGGGAACTCCATGGGGTACAATGCCGTAGAGTCAACCTTCCAAAGTGGGCTTTTTCTCCAGGTCAACTGATCTCTGTCTCCTGGAGATCAGCTGTAATCCCAGGAGGTCTCCAGCTACCACCTGGAGGTTGGCAACCCAACAATCATGCAGGTGGGTGCCATTCAGGTGGGTTGGAAGGAAGGTATGAGTGGTGATGGCAGAGGAGGGGAGTGGGGGCTGGGAGTTGTCCCCCCCGGGGGGCGTAAAACTTAGAACTGGCCTTGATCCCAGGAGATAAGTGAAGGCAGGGACAGGGTGTTGCGTATGCCTGCTTTCTAAGGTTTCAAAATGGCAGATGGGAATAATAGGACCAAAATGGTCTTAGCTAGGAAATTCCCCCAATGAACTTCTCTTTTCTTCCTAATCTTGTAAAGATCTATGGTCCGGAGCTGGTATCAAAAGCCAGCACAACGGGGCAAAAGGTCCACTGACTCAACGGTTTGTTTCCACTTTCATCTAGGGAGGACGCATGGCTCAGTGGAAGAGCACCTGCTTTTGCACGCAGGAGGTCCCAGGCTCAATCCTTGGCTTTTCCAGTTAGAAGGATCAGAGGGGAGGGGATGGGAAAGACCTCAGCCTGAGACGCTGGAGAGCTGCTGCCAGTCAGACCATAACAACTTTGTTAGACCAGTGGTCTGACAATATAAGGGGTCGAGATGGCTTAGAAGTTAAGATGCTGAGCTGCAGTCCAGAAGGTCTGTAGTTCATCAGTTCGAGACCCGAATGCCACGTGTCGGAGTGAGCTCCTGTCTCTGGCCCCAGCTCTTGCCTACCTAGCAGTTTGAAAGCAAGAAATTGCAAGTAGATAAATAGGTACCGCTTTGGTGGGAAGGTAACAGCGTTCCGTGCGCCTCGGTGTCTAGTCATGCCTGCCCCATGACAACGGAGAAGTCTTCGGGCAGCGCTGGCTCTTTGGCTTCGAAACTGAGATGAGCACCGCCCCCTAGAATCGGATTTGACTGGCTTTCGAGCAAGGGAAACCTTTACTGACAATATAAGGCAATATCAGGTATATGTGTGTTCCTACGATCTCTGCTGTTCTCCATTTTTATATTGGACAGTTGTTGTTTCTTATGGATGAATCGCTAAAGAATAAAAGCCAGTTTGGTGTAGTGGTTAAGTGTGTGGACTCTAATCTGGGAGAACCGGGTTTGATTCCCCACTCCTCCACTTGCACCTGCTGATGTGACCTTGGGTCAGTCACAAGCTCTGGCACAGCTGTCCTTGAAAAAGAGCAGTTTGTGTCAGAGCTCTCTCAGCCCC
>NW_015161408.1:1563502-1568631 GCF_001447785.1 Gekko japonicus
GCCCAGCCTCCTTCCTGTCCAAGCACGATGCCAATCCTGCCTGAAGCTCTTGCAGGAAGAACTGCCAGCAGGGCTAGTGCACTTGAAGCAGAACGGCAGAATCAGGATTGATGGTCGGGCATCTTTCAAGTAAATGGTATCTCCAAACACTTTCCAGAGTTAAATGATACAAGACGGCGGATAATATATGGTGCATGTTACCCGGGGAAAGAATGGCATGAAGATATTGCACAGAGAATAAATTAAAGGCTTCCATCACCCCCCAAAAAATCCATAACAGCTAGCAAGCCAGGAGGAGGCAGAAGAAAGAAGAAGAGGTTGGATTTATACCCTGGCCTTCACTACCCAAAGGAATCTCAGCGTGGTTTACAATCTCCCTTCCCACGACAGACACCCTGTGAGGTAGGTGGGGCTGAGAGAGCTCTCTTTTGAGAAATGCTTGTGAGAGAGCAGCTCTGAAAGGATTTTTGACTGGCCCGAGGTCACACCAGCAGCTGCATGTGGAGGAGTGGGGAATCAAACCCTGTTCTCCCAGATTAGAGTCCATGCGCCTAACCACTACACCAAGCTGAAAGAAGGAAAGGAAGATGCCATACAGAAGGGGAGCTGTGAAAGGGACATAGAGGCCACCTTACAGGAAGCTCTTCCACTCTTGAGTAGATTCGATCCAAAATGGGTGATGAGAGTTAAAGGAAGAGTCACCCAGGTATCCATGCCTTTAGCTGCACAGAAGAAAGAACTTCGAAAGTTGCAGCAACTGTATCATTTCAGGATTCCATGTCTGTGTGGTGTATTCGAAAAGGCTTACGTGAATCGCCGCATTAACTCTCCATGATAAGCTCGAGCCAGAGGAAGGCTCCTCCGAGCCAACTTGCTATTGGTCGCTCCACAACAGCGACCAATCAGAACTATACCAATTCCCTGCGAGGGAAGGACTTTCATTGGACGTTATCCGCACAACCTCATTGGTTGTTTATTGTAAATAGGCGTGGCTACGTTAGCCCGGGAATGTTTAAAAGGAGCCTAGCTCCCAATGCTCTCAATGTTAAGTTGTTCTGGTTACGACTTCTTTGAAGCGCTTGTTCGTACCTACAATAAAGCTGATCACTTTTGTTGAAATCAGTCTCCGGTTCTTTGTTAGCGGTGATCTAACAGTCTGATTTCTGTTTGTACATTTTCCAGAACTAAGCAGCAGATGGTTGTTGTCACAGGTGTCTAGACTGGGGGTAGACAGGCAGTAGTAAGCGTGTTGGGCTTCCTGTTTGCATTTGGCGATGTCACTGGCCCACTGGCCCACATCTCTCCAACACAAAGTTGTGAGTTTTATGTGAGATCTGTTTGTGTGTGAGTGCATGCAAGACAGACAGAGAGAGAGAGAGAGAGAGACGGCCACCTGAGTTGGACAAAGCCTCCTGAGGCTGGAGGAAGGCTCCTTGGAGGAGGGTTGGATCCACCCCATTCTGTAGCCCTTCCTTCACTCAAAGGAGTACACCATGTACATCCAGAGGTCATTTTGGGGGGGATCGCGGGGGATCGCAGTTCCCCCGGGTGAGGTACGGGGGGCGGGGCACATGATGAAGCCCCGCCCCCTGCTTCCGGCTGCCCTGCTTCCGGCCCTCATTCAGCCAGGAGGAGGCAGGAAGAGGGAAGGTAAGTTGCTTCCTCCCTGCCTCTCCCCACCCCTGCCTGCCTGGGGCCAGGGAGGGCCTTCGCGGGGCTTCCTCGCACTCCCGCTGGCGTTGCAGGTCCACCGCCGGGCCTCTCATGGGGCTCAGCAGTGGAGCTGCAAGGCCGGCGGTGGCGGCCGGGACCGTTGGGGGCGGGGTGTGTGGCCCTATGACACACTTCCGGTGATGTCAGGGGGTGTGGCCTTATGACACACTTCCGGTGATGTCAGGGGGTGTGGCATATGCTAATGAGTTATGCTAATGAGTTCCCCTAGCTCTTTTTCTACGAAATGACCCCTGATAGGAAGTATAAGGCATATGTGGCGTTTCCAGCTCTGGTTGGGAAAATTTCTGTAGATTTTGGGAGTGGAACCTGGGGAGAGCAAGGTTTGGGGAAGTGAGGGGCTTCAGTGGGGTATAATACCATAGAGCCCACCCTCCAGAGCAGCCATTTTCTCTAGGGGAACTGATCTCTGTTGCCTGAAAATCAATTGTAATCCCAGGAGATCTCCAGCTACTACCTGGAAGTTGGCAACCCTAGGCATTTGTTGTACTGACAGGGAAAGAACCAATCAAAGTCAACTGGGCCATTTCGTTCGTTTAGGGTCAGTGTTATAAACTGCTCTGAGAGTCTAGCTAAGAAATTACACGCACACAGTTCTGTTGGATGCAGAGCTGATTTCAGTGGACTTAAACCGAAGTCTGCATGGAATTGCACAGACAATTAAACACATATTATCGATGAGTAGTTCAGTGGTCAAAATTGATCCACGATTTTTGTGAATGTGAGCTATCCCGTGTTGTGTTAGCAGAGGACATATCTCTTCTTGGTGGACTATTCAGTGCGTTCCAGTTTGAGCAAAAGAGAGAATACTTCTCCCAATTTGTATAATTGAACCAGAACAGAGAAGTACTTTTCATGAACATTTTTTGCCCCTTGCATAAAGAACCCCATTTTGGAGAGGTTTTCAGGGGAGGCTACAAATGGGTGGAAGATATTTGCAGTGTGGGAAATGTTGGCCTCACCCTGAATTGGCTTGGTGATGGTGCCATGTACCCAAAACCTACCTGGCATTGTGATGCCGTCATGCTGTCTGCATGATCCTTCCTTGAATGTGATCACATGAACTGCAAAAAGGCACTTCTTGACAAAGCTGATTCTCTGGATCTATTTCAGTTTGGTATCTGGCTGGCCTTTGGAAGTCAAACTGCCTTAGGCCATGCTTGTTGGCAACCTTTGCTTGGGAGAGATGGGAGAGTATGATCATGTCGACCCTCTTGGACCTCTCTGCGGCTTTTAATATTGGTCTAATTCTGTCTTGACTGTCTAGATTGGAACCAGCCAATGCTCCCTCTAAGCTGTGTAGTCTTGTGAGAAAAAAAATCTACTTCGTGAGCTACTGGCATTAAAGTTGTGAGCGAGCGATTTAGTTTGCTCTGGAGCCCTCCTTCCTGAGCTAAGACAAAAATGCTTGAGCCGGAGGCTAAAAAACTATAAGCTAGCTCACACTAACTCAGCTTAGAGGGAACACTGGAACGTGTTTAAGTGGAGCTGGGGGGATTTCGAATGATCAAATGGTTAGAGAGGGATGCGTTAAACCCTTTCTCCTCTCCATCGCCACACTTCTTGTTCAGATGGGGTGCCAACCTCCAGGTGTGGCCAGGAGATCTACTGGAATGACAACAGCTCTCCAGCGGACAGAGATCAGTCCCCCTAGAGACAATGGCTGCTTTGGAGGGTGGGCTCTGTGGAATTGTACCCTACCGAGGTCCCTGTCCTCCCCCAGGCTCCACCCCCAAATCTCCAGGGATTTCCTAATTCAGAGTCGGTAACCCTCGATCTCTCCTAGCTGCTTATCCCTATCTCCTCTTCCTCTTCCCAATCGCAGCCTCCCCAGGCTGCTTTTCATCTTTAACCATCCGACAGACTTTGGAACGTATCTCTTGTGTGACATCTGATCTTCTCCTTCGAGGTTTGCTAGGACATAATTTGGGGGGCCACTGGGGTGGAGAATCTCAGGCAACCATCAAAACTCTTTGTGGGGATAATGGCCGGGCAGCGACACCACTAAGACGAGAAGCGTCATCAGTCCCCGGCTGTGCAACGCCATGTCTTGTTGCATGAGTTTGTAAATCACTCTGTGAATATGCAGCCGGGTTTTTTTCCCTCCGCGGCGCATCTCAGGAAAGCGATTCTGTTTGTGGTTTCTTAATTCCCGCTTTCCCCTCTGATAAGATAATGAGATGTGAATGTTCGGTGTGTTGACAAGCTGCCGTCCTACAGCGGGAGAGAGCCCCAGAGTTCTCCGAGCAGTGAGAGCAGATTAATTAATGCTAAAAGACAGAGCTTGATGTGGCAATGAAATCTCGATTATAATAATCTCTAATTATCTTGTAGCACAAGTGCCTTGTCATTTCCAGGTGTCTTTCAGCTACTCTTCATCGCTCTCTCTCTCCCTCTCCCCTTCCCTCAAAAATATCAACTGAGTTTAAAATTATTTGCTAACATTAAATGAAATGGGCAAAGATCCAGGAAGATGCATAAGCCCTCGGCAGGGTAAGGTTGCCAGACCTACCTTGACAAGTGGTGGGGGATTTTGAGGGTGGAGCCTGGGAAGGGTGGCGTGTGATGTCACTTCTGGGTGTTTTCTGGGATTAGGAAATTCCTCTAATCTCTGTGGTAAAGACTACAGAGACATGGCAAAATTCCTAGAGTGTCCCTATGAAGGTCGTTTTCTGGCCATTGTTTTCTCCCACTCCTCTTTTCTCTTTCTTTCTTTCTTTCTTTCTTTCTTTCTTTCTTTCTTTCTTTCTTTCTTTCTTTCTTTCTTTCCTTCTTTCCTTCTTGCCAGGGATTGGGGCCAAGGGTGGCGGCTTCCCTGCTGCAAATGGGCAAATAGCAAGCCTCCTTCGGAGTAAGAGACACAACTGCATAAGCAATGTGATTGAAGTGGGAGCGACTGATGACTGAGCTATTCAGACATGGGTCCCTTCTGGCACTTCAGACGGCAGTTGGCTAATTGCATGGACCAGTCTATCCACGTCACTTTTGCTACACCTGCAAGTGTTGCTGTGAGGTGATAACTGAGTTCCACAGAAGAAAGGGGTCATGGCTTAGTAGTAGAGTAGTAGTAGTAGTAGAAGAAGTATTGCAGAACTTTTAGGGTTGCCAGCTCCAGGTTCAGAAATATCTGGAGATTTGAGGGTGGAGACTGGGAGGGTGGGGTTTAGGGAGGGGAGGGGACTCAGTAGGGTATACGGCCATACAGTCCACCTTCCAAAGCAGTCTTTTTATCCAGAAGTGGAATAAATGTGTTCAGGGGTCATTTCATAGAAAAGGAGCTGCAGGAGCTCATTAGCATATGGTATGCTAATGAGCTACTAGGCTATTAGTATATGCCATGCCCCCTGACATCACCAGAAGTGATGTCAGAAGGGGTAGCAAAAGGGGGGGGGGAGACA
>NW_015161408.1:1568989-1599931 GCF_001447785.1 Gekko japonicus
GAGGGCAAAGAGATTGGGGAAGGGAGGGAGGGAGGCTCTCCCACCCCCCATCAAGCTCCCACCACCCCACGGATCCCTTACTTACCGCTTCGGCGCAGCCGCGGGGAAACCAGCTGCAGGGCTCTCCAGGCCTCCCCCAACCCGCAGCGCTTCGGCGTGGGCCCAGGTAACCCGGCTGCATGGCTCTCCAGGCCCCCCCTGGGCCGCAGCGCTTCAGTGCGGACCTGGGGAAGCCAGCTGCAGGGCTCTCCAGGCCTCCCTCGACCCACAGCGCTTCGGTGTGGGCATGGGTAAGCCAGCTGTGGGGCTTTCCAGACCTCCCCCGGGTCACAGTGCTTCAGCGCAGGCCCGGGGAAACCAATTGCAGTGCTCTCCAGTCCTCCCCCAGGCGGCAGTGCTGTTGCACGGGCCTGGGGAACCCAGTGGCGGGCCTCTTCAGGCCTCCCCCAGGCCACAGCGCTTCGGTGCAGGGAGCTGGGGGTGGGGGTTACCGCCACCACCATTTGCACCTGCTCCTGGGAGGCCGGAGCAGCACTCTGGCGCGTTCCGGCCCCAAACAACCCCTGAATGTGTTAGATAAATAATAAACAAACAAAGCAATCTATGTAGTCTGGATATCAGCTGTAATTCTGGGAGTACTCCAGCCCCCACCTGGAGGCTGGCAACCCTAATAAAGTTCAACCCTCCACCTCTCCAGTGGAAAGGATCAAATTGTTTGCCTATGAAGAAGAAGGCATGATTGTACTCTACACTTATCCCTGCCATGCTAGTTTTCTACAGACAGGGAGTGTTCCTCTGTTAGGAGCGTGCAATTGCATATTTGCTTGTTCATTTGTGTGTTTGTGGTCTCAACCAGTGTTCCCTCTAGCTGAGTTAGAGTGAGCTAGCACACAATTTTTTAGCCTTCAGCTCAGAGATTTTTGTCTTAGCTCAGGAAGGATGGCTCCAGAGCAAACTAATTTATGCAGGAGCCAAATCGCTCACTCACAACTTTAATGCTAGTAGCTCACAAAGTAGAATTTTCGCTCACAAGACTCCACAGCTTAGAGGGAGCATTGGTCTCAACATTCTCCCGACAAACCGAATATTCTTAAGATGGCTGATGATCAGTCACAAGAAATATGATAATGCCAATAGCCTTGAATGCAATCATTATGAGATATAGACGATGCCAACAGCAGTAAAACTTCAGCCATTAAAAACAGTCCATTTTAATTCAGCATGTATTAACCATAGGGGGGGAATGGTTTCCCCTCACAAAACCACAAGGCCTCCTTGTATAGAAAGAGGCATTGCCTCCTTCCAGAAATGTGATATATTTTGCTAGGGAACGGGGATGCTGGTGGCATACCGAATCCGTTTCAAAGTGCTGGTACTTACCTTTAAAGCCCTATATGGCCAGGATCCGACTTACCTGAGGGACCGCCTTTCCCCACATATACCCTCAAGAGCACTTTGGTCCGGAGCACAACATCGCTTGGTGGTTCCAGGTCCCCGGGAGGCAAGGCTCGCCATGACTAGGGCCAGGTCCTTTTCGGTGGCGGCCCCTACATGGTGGAACAAGCTCCCAGAGGAGATCAGGGCCCTGCGGGACCTTATGCAGTTCCGCAGGGCCTGTAAGACGGAGCTCTTCCACAAGGCTTTCACGTAGGGGCCACCACTACCACCACCACCAATGATGTGGACAACATCGGGGTTAAGGATGGCCCAGGAAGATCCGCCACAATTTTGCGCGATAGATAGTATCGGACTTATTTGCTTGGGATCAGCTACAGGATAACATCATCCCCAGAGAACTGTTTTTACCATCGTTGTATATAT
This sequence comes from Gekko japonicus, assembly GCF_001447785.1. Taxonomy (NCBI): domain Eukaryota; kingdom Metazoa; phylum Chordata; class Lepidosauria; order Squamata; family Gekkonidae; genus Gekko; species Gekko japonicus. Next base: position 1,570,811 of record NW_015161408.1, read on the forward strand.
TCGGGGACCGTCCTGCTTTCAATTGAGTATTATTGTTCTTTGTGATTGTTATTAATGTTTTTATTGCTTTTATCTTGTTTTATATGGGCTTTGCCCCTTGCAAGCCGCCCTGAGCCCGTTTTGCAGGGAGGGCGGGGTAAAAATTCCAATAAATAAATAACAAAATAAATAATAAAATAAATAAATAAAATTCCATTGCCAGGTATTTTCCAACCCAGACTTGGCAACCCTAGTTTTTACCATCGTTGTATATATTCGGGGACCATCCTGCTTTCAATTGCGTATTATTGTTCTTTGTGGTTGTTATTAATGTTTTTATTGCTTTTATCTTGTTTTATATGGGCTTTGCCCCTTGTAAGCCGCCCTGAGCCTTTTGCAGGGAGGGCGGGGCAAAAATCCCAATAAATAAATAACAAAATAAATAATAAAATAAATAAATAAATTCCATTGGTATTATGGCACACCTTCTGCTTGTGCATGTAGGAGTATTAGATGTATTGCTGGAAGAGGCATCCCTCAGGCTTAGTCCTCCTTTGTGGTCTTTCCCCACATTGCAGGGAACGGCAAAGAGAATCTTCCTGATGATCGTTTCAGAGGGTAGTCCTGTAACGTTGGTCTGCATTAGAACAGTTAAATTTGAGTCTGGAAGCACCTTCTAAGGGTGTTTGACTCCCGATAGCTTATACCCTGAAACTCTTGTTGGTCTTGTTGGAGTCAGCATGCTGTAGTGGTCGAGAGCAGCGGACTCACATCTGGAGAACCGGGTTTGATTCCCCAGTCCTCCGCATGTAGGGATGCCAGCCTCCAGGTGGTGGCTGGAGGTCTTCTGAGACTACAACTGATCTCCAGTTGACACAGATCAGTTCACCAGGAGAAAATGGCCGCTTTGGAAGGTGGATTCTATGGCACGATACCCCACTGAAGTCCCTCCCCTCCACAGATCCTTCCCTACTTAGACTCTGTTCCCAAATCTCCAGGTATTTCTCAGCCAGGAGCTGGCAGCCCTATCTACATGACGCCTGCTGGGTGACCTTGGGCCAGTCAGTTACTTACTCTCTCAGCCCCACCTACCTCAGAAGGGGACTGTCGTGGGAAGAGGAAGGGACACCAATTGTGAGCTGCTTTGAGATTCCTTAGGGTAAAGTGGGCTATAAAAACAACTCTCCTCCTCCTCCTCTAAGCTGCTACTGGATTCAAATCTTCCTACCGGTTATCTTGGTTGTCTCTCTCCCTGATCTGAGATTTTCAGCTTGATGAACAAATTTAGAGACCAGTGTCACGTTTAAGACCAAGAAGGGCCCTGTTCACATGCCAAATTTGCTGCGGGAGAGCCACGAATGCTGGGCGGATTTTCAGGGTGCGATCACACCTGGATTCAAATCTTCCTACTGGTTATCTTGGTTGTCTCTCTCCCTGATCTGAGATTTTCAGCTTGATGAGCAAATTTAGAGACCAGTGTCACGTTTTGTTTTTTTTTAAGTGGCATTAAAGTAATGTTTTGGAATTTCGTATTTTTTTTCCGGCTTTACTATACTATTATACTTAGACTTTTAAGCTTGTACCTGGACTCTTAGTTATATATGTTGAAAGCTGTATGTTTTGTTGTTTGATGTTTAAAGTTTTGTAACAGATGTCATATTGTATTTTGTCTATAGATATTAATAAAAGTTTATTATTAAAAACAACAACAACAAATGTACTAGCAAATGGTTTGCCACAGGCTGCCAACGGAATCGTTCTGTGTGATTGCGCCGGCGCGCGGCTTTCCCCCGGCTGTCCTCCTTGACACGCACGGGCTGACCGACAAAACCGTGGTGTGCCATCGTCATGTCTGATCACGTTCTGGCCAGTCTAATTGCGCCGGCGCAAAGAGCCACGCCTACCCTCCCATGTTATCTGGCCTGTGTGACCGGGACCAAAGTTTTATTCAAGGCATGAGCTTTCCTGTGCATGCACACGTTTTCAAAAGTGCACACAAAAAGCTCATACCTTGGATACAACTTTGTTGGTCTTAAAGGTGCCCCCACTGGACTCTAAATTTGTTCTACTGCTTCAGACCAACATGGTTGACCACCTGGATCTATTTTCAGCTTGGTGTCAGCTGAACTGTTGGATGTGTTTGCTTCTCTGTCCAGGTCATTAAGAACTGGAAGTAGTGCTTCTCTCTTTCCACGTGAGCTAGATATTTTTTCCCCAACCCACAACAACTTTTTATCCTTAATCTCCAAGTAGCTTTTGGAACTAAAGTAATATGGATCGGGCACAAGTTCACGGAGAGGCAAAAGACTCTTTTCTTCTAAAAATACCCTCCTTTAGCCAACACAACGATCCCTGACCTACTCTTCACCTTGGAAGACCTCTTGTGCTTTGTGCCTTGAGAGTCAATAAATAGATTGGAAGCTATTTCAGATGAAGGAACTGAGCGAGCCCCGGAACCAAAGGGCCTCATGAAAAGTTGAACTAAGACCTCATGATGGGATAATAAGCCCCTAACTTGCTTTAAACTAAAACGAGACCAGACCACTGAGATTAATGAGGAGGACGTCGAGACCGTTAACCTCTTCTTCTGAACTGAAATATTCCCTCCAAAGGGCTTGCTAATTTGTCCCTGGTTTCATTTCTGGGTTTTTTGTGCTGGTAGCCAGACACCAAATGAAGAAAGCAAGCAGCCATTGAGAGGGAGACCCATAAGTGCCAGCCTCCATGTAAAGATTTTGTTTCATTGAAGAAGGAAGAATGTTTTGTGTCTAGTTCACGGATTACAATTGTTGACTTGTGAATTCATGTTATTCACGCAGCACACTTAGATAAAGTGGTCATGTGAAATGGGAGTATATGCAAATTCCATTAGTGTGGATGCGTACATCTTGACTACTTGTTGATGAAATACTACTCACTACAACACAGCAGTCTAAAACTATATTTTTTCATTATACATCACAGCTGTTTTCTTCATAGTTTGCAACCTACCCGTGATCTCTCTGTTGTTTCTACAGCCTCCAAATGGCGGCTGGAGATCTCCTGGGATTACACAACTGATCCCCAGGCGACATAGATCAGTTCACCTTACGGTTGCCAGGTCCTATCTCCAATCTGGCAGGGGGCTTCTGAGTCCTCATCGGGATCATCTGCAGCACATGCAAAGCATGCACAGAGTGATCACATCACCCGGAAGTGATATCATCACGTTGCCAACGTCAGGGGGTGATGCTCTAGTTGCCAACGTCAGGGGGTGATGCTCTAGGGATAGAAGGACAAGTGTGATGCTCTAGTTGCCAAGATAGAGTTTGCTCGAAATCTTAAGTGTCACCCCCTGAATCAGCAATGCAATGACATCACTACAGGGTGACATCAGCATGCCAGAGACACTGATGCAGGAGGGAGCTGTTTGGGGGTGGGGCCAGCTGGCCGGCAGTGGATTGGAGCCCCCAAAATCAGGGTATGGCAACCAGTGTTCCCTCTAAGCTGAGTCAGTGTGAGCTAGCTCACAGTTTTTTAGCCTCTGACTCACACATTTTTGTCTTAGCTCAGGAAGGAGGGCTCCAGAGCTGAGCTAAGATGGCTCCAGAGCAAACTGATTTATGCAGTAGTCAAATCACCTGCTCACAACTTTAATGCCAGTCGCTGAGAAAGTAGAATTTTGGTTCACAGGGCTCTGCAGCTCAGAGGAAGCATTGATGGCAACCCTAGTTCACCTGAAGAAAATGGCCACTTTGGAAGGTGGACTCTATGCCATTATACCCCACTGAGGACCTGCCATTCCCTAAACCCCACCATCCTCAGGCTCCACTCCCAAATCTCCAGGTATTCCCTGACCTGGAGCTGGCAACCTGATTAGTAAGGGATTGATTAAACAAAGGGAAAGACCTGCAAAATCAGTGCTGCAGGTGTAAGGTTTTTTTTTATTTTAACACTGGTTTAATCCTTCCCTTGGCCTGGGTGCCCTGGGGAACAGCTGAAATTATTTGCAAGGAGCCCATGCCAAGTTGCCAATCTCCGCTGATCGCCAGACTACAGAGAGCAATTCCCCTGGAGAAGAAATGGCTGCTTTGGAAGGTGGGCTCTATGGCATTGATACCCTGCTGAGTTCCCTCCCCTCCCCAAACTGCGCCCTCCCCAGGCTCCACCCCTAAATCTCTAGGGATTTCCCAACTCAAAACTGGCAACCCTGCATATGATTGCAGTGCTATGGTGGGCTTCCAAAGCAGACGTCTCAAATTGCCTGCCTCTGCTGCTCCGGCACCTGCCCTCACTCAGTGGAGCAGGGGGAGCAGAACTGGAGGAGGGAGACCAATGTGGCATGACATCGTGATGTCACTTCCCCATAGAGATGGGGGGGGGGTTCTAGAGTGTCACATGACACAATGTCCCCCCCCAAATTCTCTTGCCAAATACATTCCTCCAAATAAGTATCTTGAAGGCCTGATAAAGGCACATGGACGTCCAGTACTTGCAGGTTCAGCATCCAACGATGGCTTGCATGTTATGGATGAGCCACCAATGATCTATCCCCACATGGATCTTTCATGCTATTCGGGATGCACTGTTGAGCAAAGGTTCTCTCTTTCTCGTCTGGGAGGCATCAAGAATACAGAGATCAGTTGGGAAGTAATTAGGGCATGCATATGCATACGGGTTGAAACCAGCCAGCATTTTCACTAAATTGTGCCCGGTTCCCCTCTTTATTAATGTGTCTTGTAGACATGGGTTTTGTTCATGCAGGTCTAGGGAGGGTGGGTTTTTTTTAATTACTTTGTTTATACTCTGCCTTTGTCCCCACTGGAGACCCAAAGAGCTTGCATTGTTCTCCTCCATGTTATCCTCACAACAACCCTACAAGGTATGTTACCCTGCAAGTGTGTGACTGGCCCCGGGTCACCCAGCAAGCTTCCATAGCAGGGTGGGGATTGAAACCTGGGTCTCCCAGATCCTAGACAAACACTCTAACAACTTAACCACGCTGGAGTCTCTCACCATAGCCTTTTTGGGTGTCCAAAGCAAACTCCACTCCCTCCCATTTCCCACCACTGGGAAAGCTGTCTGTCAAGCTCCAGCCGACTCCAGGGACTAGCTCTAGGCAGGCAACAATTAAAGACTGAGCCTTTGGTGACTTCTTGAGACTATCAAGAGAAGCCCGGCAGACATAAGACTAATGAACAAAACACCCACCCTCCTGGCCTCTGCTCAGTTTCCAGCCCTAGCCTTTTCTTCTTGTGAAATAAGCGCCACGCAGATGGAACCCTTATTGAAAAGCCAATATACAGAGTTATAGATAAATAGGGGTCAGATTCTCAGACATGGTTTATGACCCCAGGCAATGCTCTTTCATTATCTTGTGCTCAAACTCTTTATCTGGCCTTTAAAATCTAAGGACTCTGATGCACAGCCTGTATTCTCTCCTCCGCACTCCCTTTCCACTGGAAAGAGAAATTGAAGGAGAACCCAGTAGCAGAAGCACCAGAGGCTTTCATTTTAAACAAATCTTCCAGCTTGGCCGCAAACCTCCCAGCCCTTTGCCTAACTCTCCCCTTTCATCCTTGCCCAGATTCACATACAACTGTGTAGTTTAGGGTTGCCAGGCCTCTGGGGGAGGAGGGGGGTCCCCCGCCACCAGACCCCACCTCCCAATCCACTGGTCAGCAGGGGGGTTTACCAGGAGAAAGAGGAAGGCCCACGCCATGTCGCCAGTGTTGCACAGAAAGTTGCATCATTATACCAGGGCCCATCCGGGCAACACTCTAGTATTTGGGCAAGAACTCGATGGTAGAACCATTTTTACCATAGAGTTCTTGCCCAAATACCTGAGTGTCACAACAATGTTGCAGCATGATGACATCACTTCCGTTGTGATGCTGGCAATGTGGCCTGGACCTTCCTCTTTCTCTTGGTAAGTCCCCGCAGCCCCCCTGCCGGTTGCCAGGAGGGACCTGAGAACCCTAGGGTGACTCCATCATTCAAACTGGGCCACCCTTTTTTTCATAGATGTAGGTTCTACTTCACATATAAGGCCATCCAAACCTTATATGCCAGTTTAATAATGCAACCCAATACAGAGCTACTGCAGGCTTAGAGTGGAATAGTTCTCCATAGGATTTCACTGCAGAGCTGGTCACAATCCAGCATTAAGAAATGGTAAAGTGTTTGGGATGCATAAACCCTTCTCAAGCATTTGTTCTAGCATTTCTACCTTGCCATGCGCGGGACACTTAGCCACAAAGGAGGGTATGCATTTTTCACAAGGGTACGGTTTTCTGAATTGTTGTTTTGTTCATTAGCATAATTGCACATCATTCTCCATTAATAGTTATAGAGACCTGGCTTAATTGCAGAAGATTCCCCATTAAAAAGAACCGTCCAGGCTTAATTGGATTTGGAACGAAGTCGGAAGCCTTGTCTATTTTTTTTTTTATATTCTGTATTGAAGCTCACATAGTATATACACGTTCTTACCCTTATTAAAAAGTAATTCAGAAAACTATTCCAAGTGTGGGGCGGGGGAGTGGATTATTTTTTGGACAGCTTCCCAATCAGAAGCCTGTGATTTATCCTATTATTTATTCTTTCCCATTTGATAGGCTATTGTTCATACTTGCCAGTTCTGTGCACTCATAATGAGTCACGATTCTGATTTTGTTTTTTGGAGAGAGGAACTGCTCTCTGATAACTTTTCAGAAACTACTTGATTTTTTTTTGGGGGGGGAGATTTATATGCAACTCTAAATATGTGGTTTTCACTTTGTTTCCCATGCAGAACGATACATATATATCTATATCTTTTTTTTTTTAGGGTGAGTCTGATTTGTAACCAAGTCATATGGTTTCTGAACAAGCATGGCTTCTGCTGGGATTGGCTTATATCCAGCCACAATGTTCTTCTGATGGAAAGGCATTTCTGTTTATGGAAAACAGGGTGACACATTCTTCTGATTCCCTCTTCTCACTGCAAACACACACACACCCTGCTTTGCAACTATTCTGTTCTAGGGGGTCCACTGACCTGCAGGAATGAAATTTTGAGGGCTCTGGGGGTTGGGCAGGAAGTGGAAGTGGGAAAGTCCCACTCTCGAAATCTACAAATGGCTGGATATACACAACACCTTCTTTAGGGGTACAAAGGAACGGGTTCAACTTCAACCTCTGTGTTTTGAATGGGTCTGCAATGCAAAGGAAATACAGACAAAGTTGAACACTTCTTTGTCTGACAAAAGTTGGCGTTTTCTACTCTGACAGGGAGCATCTCTCCAGCATCTCAGGCTGAGGTCTTCACATTACCTACTATTGATCCATTTAATTGGTAGTGTTGCCATCTCTGGGTTGGGAAATTCCTGGTAATTTTGGGGATGGAGCCTGGAGAGGGAACTCAGTGGAAATATAATGCCATTGAGTTCACCTTCCAAAGCAGCCATTTTCTCCAGGGGAACTGGTCTCTATAGCGTGGAGATCAATTGTAATTCCAGGAGATCTCCAGCCCCCACCTGGAACTTGGCAAGCCTAACTGGCAAAGTCAGGGATTGAACCCGTTACCTTCTGTATGCAAAGCAGTTGCTCTTCCACTGAGCTACAGCCCACTCCAAGCCTGTTTGTTTATTAAAGTGTTTCTATCATCACTTTTCTTTTTTTCTCCTCTTCTTTTTTGTGTTAGTGCTCTCTCTCTCTCCCCCCCCCCATGGTGTTTTCCCATGGGGGCTCACCCGAAGGGTCCTTTTGTGGTCTATAAAAAGATTTCTGTGAATTCTGGCTGACTGCATCTTTGTTAGCTTAATGGCTCAAAATGGCTGATGCGTTATCAATGGGCACTAATTGTTAAGAGACAATTAGAGGGTTCCCTGGTTTGTTCTGTTAAGCGTCCCTGGAACCTTGGAGGAGGTGCAAAGGAAAAGGTCGACCTGCAACGCAACCAAGTATTTTTTAAAAAACTTCAGTGACATCCTTACTGTTTCCTCAGGTCACTTGCTCAAAGGGGAGGAAAATAGTCTACTTAAGAATAAAATTCATACGCTCTGTGAACTCCTCAGACTTCTCAGAACGTTAATTTGTTTTAAATTAGGTTTCTAAGTGATCATCAGTTCTTGATGCCGCACAGTATCCTTCTCTTTTTCTTTTCTTTCTTTTAAGAAGAATCCAATCCATTTCTTTCTAGACACCGAGGGTTTTTAATGGTCAAATGCAATGTTTTAATCAGAGTTACAGCTGTTTTAAATGGCCTTTGAATTGCTAAAAAATTCCTTTCTGAAACAGCTGTCTGTGATAGGATGACACAGTGGCCCCCTTTGGTCATTACGTTTCATCATTTGCATGGGGAGAACACACACCATATGTATGGCAGCAGGAAAAAAAGAAACCACTGTTCCCTTTTCAGACAAAACGGTGGTCAGTCCAGGGCTTTTTTTGTAGAAAAAGCACAGCAGGAACTCATTAGTATAACAGGCCACACCCAACAGCAGAAACTCATTAGCATATTAGACCACACCCCTGACAGTGCAGCTCATTAGCATATTAGGCCACACCCCCACATTGCCAGAAGTGTGGACATCCAGCCACACTCACCTTTTGCTTCTTATTCTGTTTACCTTGTTTGTTGTCAAAACCCAGGGCCTTTTTTTGTAGCAGGAACTCCTTTGCATGTTAGGCCACACACCCCTAATGTAGCCAGTCCTAATGAGTTCCTGCTGTTGGGTGTGGCCTATTATGCTAATGAGTTCCTGCTGGGCATGGCCAACTCGGGAGCCAGCCGGATCTCTGTTCCTGTGCGTTCCTGCCCAAAAATAGCCCTGGTGGTCACACATATGGGGAGGATCACAACTTACATAGTGCATTCTTCCCATGTGCATGGTGAACCATAATGACTGATAAGGACTGCTATAGATCAAGAATCTGAAGAAATATCTGAAGAAGTGAGCAGTGACTCACAAAAGCTCATAGCCTGCGACAAGTTTTGTTAGTCTTTAAGGTGCTACAGGACTCTTGTTCTTTTCTGCTTCTAAGGACTTCCAGGCCCGTAGCTAATGTAAGGCCCACAGGGCTGCCCCCCCCTAGCATTTCTTCTGGCCCCCTCCCTCCTGGGCTGGCCGCAAATTGAATTAATGTAATTAATTAGATCCCTCCCCCCAAAATCCCTAGCTACAGGCCTGAGGGCTGCTATAGAATAGACTAGTGTAAAACAAACTCAAAACTACTGTTTCCTCACATACAAACACAGAGCATTTCAGCTCTGGTGGTCACCTTCTACAGGCCCCCGTGGATACTTTTTTATTATTATTCCTACAATATCCAACTGGTACACAAAAATATGGGACTATTTAATAATGGGGGGGGTAATCACAGATCACATTTATCTAACGGACATCTATCCCTGTGGATATTTAAGATAACTGCCTGGCCTTCTGAGAAACCATCAGCCAACCAGGGCTATTTTGGGGCAGGAGCACACAGGAACAGAGTTCCGGCTGGGTCCTGAGTTGGCCACGCCCAGCAGGAACTCATTAGCATAACAGGCCACACCTAACAGCAGGAACTCCATAGGATTGGCTACACCTTTAGGGGTGTGTGGCCTAACATGCAAAGAGGTTCCTGCTCCAAAAAAAAGCCCAGTGATTTGACAACAAAGTAAACAGAATAAGAAGCAAAAGGTGGGTCCAGTTCTCCCTCTGCCCTGTCACTGGCATTTCATAGGGAAAGGAAGGGCTTGAGTCCATTGCGATTCATCCCTCCCCCAGCACTTATTAGAGATGAGTGTGTGGTTCAGACTGAACACCACTCGGAGCATCGTCCCAGACAACTCATAGGAAGATGAGAGTGATAGTCAAGGATTAGCCCACCAGGGCCACCCCTGAGCCAAGGGAGGGGTGGCCCTCACCACCTGCTGGGAAGGCTGCAGGGAAGGGTCCATGGCTCAGTGGCAAAGCATCTGCTTTTCATGCAGAAGGTCCCAGGTTCAATCCCCAGCATCTCCAGTTAAAAGGATCAAGAAGGAGGTGACGTGAAAGCCCTCTGCCTGAGATCCTGGAGAGCCACTGCCAGTCTGAGTAGATGCTACTGACTATGATGGACCAAGAATGATACTGACTATGATGGACCCAGTATCTGGTTCAGTGTATAAGGAAGCTTCAGGTTTCCATGTGAGCATCCAGGCCTCTGTCCATGAGGGGTGGGCAGCAGCTGCCCCATTGCCACACGCCACCAGCCTGAGCCCTTTGCTGGGTGGGGAAGGAGGCCCCGGCCAAGCTCCTGCATGGGCAAGAAAGGAGGCACGGGGCCCAGCTGAGTCACATTCCAGGCAGGGAAGGAGGCACCCAGCCAAACACGGTGCAGAGATGGTGGGGATGGGACCCTTTTGTTGTTGTTCAGTCGCACAGTCGAGTCCGACTCCTTGTGACCCCATGGACCACATCACTCCAGGCCCTCCTGTCTTCCGTTGTGCTCCGGAGTTTGCTTAATTTCATGTTCATTGCATCGATAATACTGTCTAACCATCTCATCCTTTGTGGTGGCTCAAGTGGTAAAGACACTGAACTGCAGGCTGGAAGGTAGTTCAGAAGTTCAGAAGTTCGAGACCCGAGTGCCGCAGGACGGAGTGAGCTCCTCTCTCTGGCCCCAGCTCCTGCCAACCTAATAGTTTGAAAGCAAAAAATTGCAAGTAGATAAATAGGTACCGCTTCGGTGGGACGGTAACAGCATTCCGTGTGCCTTGGCGTCTAGTCATGCTGGCCACATGACCACGGAAATGTCTGCGGACTGCACTGGCTCATCAGCTTGGAAACGAAGGTGAGCACCACACCCCTAGACTCGGATTCGACTGGCTTTCGAGCAAGGGAAACCATTACCTTTACTCTTCTTTTACCTTCAGTCTTTCCCAGCATCAGGGTCTTCTCCAGTGAGTGCTCCCTTCTCATTTGGTGGCCAAAGTATTTGAGGACCTTTTTGCTAGGATGCTTTTTCCTCCCAGTCTGCCCTGAAGGAAATAACCAACTGATTGCAAACTCAATAGTTTCTCTAACAGGAAGCATGTTTACGCATTACAGTCTGACCATAAGCCTAACATTTGATAGAAGTATGCAGTACGCCCTTAAGTCAAGTGCATTTCAACCAAGGGATTTTCATCAGTGATAACAGCATGTAGCAAAAAGCTTTCAAAAACTTCCAATTTCAACTTTCTATAATCTTTTTTTTTAAAGTTATGGTTACATCGTCAAACAAGCAAACTAGTTTTGACAAGGTTAAAATGAGATTTAAAATCTAATGCTCACCTACAAAAAAAATCTAGGGCAGTGCTTCCCAACGTTTTTTGATATGGTGACACAAATCCAAATGTAATTTGTATGGTAACCCATACAGGGCTGGCCCAAGGGTTTTTGGTGCCCTAGGTGAATGATGACCTCGGCGCACCTCTGCTCCAGCATTCCAGATGTTTTTGAGAAAGAAGAAGAGATTGGATTTATACCCCACCATTCACTACCAGAAGGAGTCTCAGAGTGGCTTACAATCTCCTTTCCTTTCCCCTCCCCACAACAGACACCCTGTGAGGTAGGGGGGGCTGGGAGAGCTCTTTGAGGACTGCTTTTGAGAGAACAGCTCCAAGAGAACTTGTGACTGACCCAAGGTCACACCAGCAGCTGCAAGTGGAGGAGTGGGGAATCAAACCCAGTTCTCCCAGATTAGAGTCCACACTCTTAACCACTACACCAAACTGGCTCTCAAACCAGCAGACATCACACAAAAGGTGCAGCTGCCTTTTGTGGGAGTTCATTTCCTCCTCCTCTGCCAGCTGGGCTAGAGTAGGAATCTGAGGAAGCGTGTCGGAGGATGGGGAGGGGGCTGCTGGTTGTATGTCAAGATGGCAGGTGGCAGTGAAGAGGCAGGTGGCGAGGGGCTCAGTGCAGTGCATCTTCCACAGCAGGTAGAGGGCAGTGGGGCACTGCAGGCAGCTGAAAGACTGGCACCAAGCAAGAACCTACGCATGCACACACCTTTTTCTGTCCTCCTCTGTGTTTCCCATGGAGTGCTAAACAGCTCCCATCCACTCAGCCCCTATTTACTCTCCAACCACCCCCCTTCAGCTACTGTCATGAAGTTGCTAGTTGCTGGACCGCTCCCCCCCCTTTGGCCACTCCCGTACTGTCATTTTTGTCACTCGTTTGACCCTATTGCTTTGGGGGGGCCTCCCCTTTTCCACATGAGTTTTGCTCCCTCTGGGACTACTAGAGACAGCAAAACACTTTTTTTGGGGGGGGGAACCCTGAAGCAATAGGGACAAAAATGACAGTGGGGAACTGGCCATGACTGTCATAGAGAGGGAGGAGGAGGAGAGACTACTGAAGTAGCCAAGGAGGAAAGAAAGAGAAGGATGCAAAGGGCAGGAGCAGCCATTAGGGAGGGCTGGCCTGCCACCCACACAGAGGCTCTGGTCACACGGACATTTAGTGCGGGCTTCGCTGCTGATCCATCGCGCTTTAAAGTTTCCTGTCCATATAGGCAAACCTGCCTCCCGCACAGAAGCGGGCAGAATCCTGCTGTTTCCGCTCTTTTTATCCACGTTTTCTGACACCCGTTGGAACAGGTGTTTTCCCGATATCTCACGCTTTGTATCCGCGGTTTTTGTATCTGGACAGCAACCCGCCGTGACCGCGGTAACTTCTTTTGTGTGTGTGTGTGTGTTTCTGGTTTAAGTTATGCGCATGGGAAGGCGAGCGCATGCGCAGATTGTGTTTTTTTTTAAACCGCGCCGTCGTGGGGATGGCGGCGCAGTGTGAACAGTACTTAGAGCGAGTGAAGCGGGCACCTAAAACCGATATAAAATGTCGCGGATTGAAGAACTGCAGGAAAACTACCGCGGTAAGAGGTCCGTGTGACCAGAGCCACAGAGGCTTTGCAACCCACTTTTGGGTCTCGACCCACAGGATAGGAAAGACTGATCTAGGGGCTTTTTCTTTGTTTCAGTGGGCAAAACTGTGTCTGGGTGGAAGGACTACTCCTATTGACCTCCCCCCCTCCTGTGTGGATCCAAGCCAAACTTGAATTGCAGGCGGTTGCAATTTACTTTATAAAAGTACTGGGAAGATCTATTGCAGATCTCCCTGAATATTGTCTACTTTGAGGAGGAGGAGATTGGATTTATACCCTGCCCTTCACTCGGAGTCTCAGAGTGGCTTACAATCTCCTTTCCCTCCCCCTCCCCACAACAGGCACCCCGTGAGGTAGGTGGGGCTGAGAGAGCTCTGAGAGAACTGCTCGTGAGAGAACAGCTCTGAGAGGACTTGTGACTGACCCAAGGTCACCCAGCAGCTGCATGCGGAAGCATGTGGAATCAAGCCTGGTTCTCCCAGATCAGAGTCCACGCTCCTAACCACTACACCAAACTGGCTCTCTAAGGATAACCCTTAGGGTGAGAGACACTTTGAAATCTGTCGCAGATGGAAGCCATGTCGGACCGCAGTGGAAGAATTTGATCTGAGTCCAGTAGCACCTTAGAGATTGACAAGGTTTTTGGGGTATAAGCTTTTGAAGGTCTGATGATGGGAGCTTTGACTCCCAAAAGCTTACAACCCCAAAATCTTGTGAGTCTCTATGATGCTGTTGGGCTCGAATCTAACAATCTGTATTTCTGCTTTTGAAGCCCCCGGGTTCTCCCCTCCCCATTTCACACCGAAGCTCTCTGGGGAGAGATGCTCTTCCCGCAGATAGCCCTGACAATCCTCAGTGTGTAGCTCAGTAATCATGCAGGGCATATGTGCCTGGAATAGACGATGCACACCCAGGCATCTAGAAGGAGCATGAATAATTGCCTTCTCCTCTCGGCGGGGAATTTGTGACTACCGTCTCTGACGCCTTAAATCATATTTATCTGTTTAAAATTGCTCTTGCCAACAGAAGCCCAAGAGAGGAAGTGGCTTGCATTTTGAGGCACTGCCCCTGTGGAGTGGCCACAGCGTGCTTGCAATACAGAGGCATGATTTGCATGCTGTTTGTGCCGTGTAGCAGAGCATAAAGGAAGCGGTCATTTCTTTCCTGGCATCACTTTGTGTTTGAAAGGGGAGAGTTAGAGGCCGCAATGAAAGGTCTTTCTGGGGGAAAAATAGGAGAGTGCAAGACAGGCTTAATCATGCAAAGGCTGTGCTGACAGGTTGCACATGTCCTCCCCTCGTTCAGAGTTGACAACCTGCAAAGAGGTGCACCCTTTCCCTGAAATACAGATCAGAATCTGGGGAAATCCATGGCTACTATACACAGCACTAGTGTTGTCATGGAAGAGATAATGTGAAAATATTTTTTTTAATGTCTTTGATGGTGTCAGCGGTTTGTTGATTGTATAAGGTTGAGCCAAATAGTGGAGGAAATCTGTTTCGATGTATGTGAAGAAATGTGCACATGGTAAGTCTCTGTTCTCGCATGTACAGAGGGCTGAGTTTGGTTTGTCTTGGGGGTACCGCTGGACTCTAGCATCATTCTCACATCTCTTTGTTAGGTCTTGCATTTACATGACAATTTGCTGCCATCCATTGATCTTACCGGCCGCCTGATCCAATTTCAGCTCCACATGTGCATCTTGGCTCTGAGTGGCTCCTCCTAACAGATGCCCCCACCAATGTTCCCTCTAAGCTGTGTTGTGAGCGAAAATCCTACTTGGTGAGCGAGCAAGTTGTGAGCGAGCAATTTGGCTACTGCATAAATTAGTTTGCTCTGGAGCCATCCTTCCTGAGGTAAGACAAAAATGTGTGAGCTGGAGGCTAAAAAACTGTGAGCTAGTTCACACTAACTCAGCTTAGAGGGAACACTGGCCCCCACCCTCTTTCCCCCCCCCTCTAAATAGCCTTTGAGGGCTTTTTGCAGTTTGTCTGAAGAAGTGTGTTTTGCACACAAAAGCTTGCACTTTGAAGGGAAAAAAACCTGTTGGTCTTAAAGGTGCCACTGGACTCAAACTTTGTTCTACTCACATTTGTGTCTGTGTGAGTGTGTGTGTGTGTGAAAATGACCACTGTAGAAACTAAGGCCTCCTGCAAAATGTTCATTTACATATTTCTGTTACCCTGACTCAACACTCAGTCACTCAATCATTGGACAGAATGAAGTGGGTGCAGAGGAGAGCAATGAGGATGATTGGGGGCCTGGAGACCAAGACCTATGAGGAAAGGCTGAGGGACTTGGGGATGTTTAGTCTGGAGAAGAGGAGGCTGAGGGGGGGGGCACGATTGCTCTCTTGAAGTATGTGAAGGGCTGTCCCTTAAAGGAGTTCAGGGAGCTGTTCCTGTTGGCAGCAGAGGAGAGGACTTGCAATAATGGGTTTAAATTAAGGGTAGGAAAGTACTGCCTAGATCGTAGGGAAAACTTTTTTTACAGTCAGAGTTGTGCAACAGTGGAATGGGCTGCCTAGGGAGGTGGTGAGCTCCCCCCTCACTGGCAGTCTTTAAGCAGCAGCTGGACAAACCCTTGTCAGGGATGCTCTAGGCTGATCCTACATTGAGCAGGGGGGTGGACTAGATGGCCCGTATGGACCCTTCCGACTCTGTGAGATTCTGTGATTCTAGAACCCCAGTGACTTTGCCATCAAGTGCTCTAATTTGATTGGCTCTTTACCCTTGTGACATCATGTTGTTCATCAGAAAGTCTCTGGTTGTCTGTAATCTGTAGACAGATCGCCCTCTCCTGTTTCATGCCCTCGTCTACAGGAATATGAAGCATCCAGGGGAAACGAGCACGTTTCAGGACCATGGCCAGGTCACTGTGGGATTGCATGTAGTGGCACTTGCATCCAGGAAGTTCAGACCAAACTGCAGGATACATGTGACACCAGTTGGGTTACAGCGGCTCAATCCAAATTGTAGTGACACATATGATTAAGGGATGTCACCTTCAGTGCTTTCTGTTGCTCCATGCAGCTTGGGAGTGCTGGGGGGTGGGGTCAGGGGCTTCATGCTTCCTTTCTGTGCTGTTTTTGCCAACGGAAACGGCCAGGGCTGGGCTGTTTCCCCTTCCTCAGGCTTCAGGGGAATACTGACACACACACACACAGCCATTTTTGCCGGCAGAAAAAGCACAAGCAGGAAGGCTGACCTCTCCTTCCCTCTTGCAGAAGCTCCCAAACCGAATGGAACCACAGAATACTGTGAAGGTGAGTTCCCTTGTTCATGCATGTGACTGCAAATTAGGTCAGGCACCTGTGACTGGACTCATGTCACGTGTATTTATTTATTGCTTTATTTATATCCCATTATTTCTCTCCTAATGGAGACCCTAAGCAGCTTGCATCATTCTCCTCTCCTCTCTTTTATCCTCACAACAACCCTGTAAGGTAGGGTAGGCTGAGAGTGCATGACTGCCCCAAGCTCACCCAGTAAGCTCCCATGGCACAAGTGAGAGTTCAAAGTTGGGGGCACTTTAACCATTACACCCTCAGAGGTGCTATTCTGGGGGCAAAGGTAAACTTAAGTAGACCTGTATAGAAGGGTGTGTTTTGCTTCCATGGAGGAGACTAGTTCTGTGTTTGATTTGTGGCGCAGACAGTCTTACAGGGCTGGGATATTGCCTGGTGCCTAAGGATTTGGCGTAACTGTTCTCAGGTCCTGACTGCTGTCGATCCTGGGGATGAGTCAGAGAGAATGGGCTGGGCTACCTACCCAGATAAGAGAGACATCCCTGTCTCTTGAGGACCTTCCAGTTCTTCTCTGTTATAGTCCCAGTTAGCCCAATCTCATCAGATCTCAGAAGCTAAGCCGGGTCGGCCTTGGCTAGTATTTGGAAGGGTGACCTCCAAGGAATACCAGGGTCATGGTGCAGAGGCAGGCAATGGCAAACCACCTCTGAAACAGCTCTTGCCTTTAAAAAAACCCACCAAGTCTAGCTCACCACCTAGTGGTGCATAATGCCAAAAGAGCTAGAACTTCTGGTTGCCAGTCAATCTTAGGATCTCCTGGCTATACTACACAAAATGCATAATAGTAGTAGTAGTCGTCGTCATGCCAGGTGACTTTTTTCCTGGCATTTTCCCCAGAGTCTGGGGTCCTCCCATCATTGCGAAGAAGCCAGATTCCTGGTTCAGGACATGCACCTATTTGTTTTCCGTGATGGCATCGCATACTTCTCATGGCACCATCATTTCTCACTGTTTGATCCCCGAATAGCTGAGATGACTTATGTGCCTGATCTAGGAAGGAACAGCTGGGATAAGTCAATAACGCTGCAACAGAAGCAGGCGAGTAAACAGTGATGCTGAGAGAAATAACACAAAAAAGTGAATACCGCTAACGTGATCAAATTGTCTTTTCGGAAAACGGTTCTGCCCACTGAAATCACTGTTTTTGATCTAAAAATTGAACCTCGAGGGCATTTGGCACAGTTACGCGCATCCATGCAGGCTAGAACTGGAAATTTGTGTCAGGGGCAGGGAATGGAGGTGGACAGTTGAGAATGCAATAGAGAAAGTTTGAGTTTTAGCGGCGGTGGAAACTTAAGGTAGGTGAGGAAGAAATACTGGAGGATGTAGGAGGAAAACAGTCAGGACTTGGTCTTGTGAGGTCTTAAAACTGGCAGGGATGCTTGAGCACTTGTGGTTTCAGCTCACATTCTGTTTGCTGGTGGCAATCAATGAGCTGATTTTTGACAGGCTGCTTAGCTGTCCATGACGGGATCGTGCCTGTTGGACAGCTGGAGTTTCTGGGCTCCACTGGTGGACCTCCTGATGGCACCTGGTATTTTTGGCCACTGTGTGACAGAGTGTTGGACTGGATGGGCCAGTGGCCTGATCCAACATTGGCTTCTCTTATGTTCTTATCCTATTCCAAATGTGCAGAGACACAGTATGGAATTTGGGGGAGGGGGATCAGAGGTTACCTCTCAGCGAGTGCCCCAATCAGCTAAGAGCTGGCTTTTGATTCCCCCATCCTGGACTCTTTCCACTGCATCCTACCTTTGTTAAAGAAACATAGTTAATAACAACAGGGCCGCAGCAAGCCAGTTTGGCAGTTGTTTGAGATGCACGGTGTCTAGGTGAAAAGACTCAGGGCTTGGCTCCCCTCTAAATGTGGCTCAGCTGGTGAATACCATCGTGGTCAAGTTCTGAATCATCCCTAAAAACAGCTGCTGTCCGAGGAGATACAGAATAACAGTTGTCCAGATACCAGCCATACCAGGGACGTCAGGGGACATTCCTAGTGTCTCTCTCTCTCTCTCTCACACACACACACACACAATTGATTTCATTTCCATTGAAACCATTCCCCTGGTTACATGAAGCACCCTGTGCTTCTTTTTTTTTCATTTGAATGTTCAGTCATTTTCAAAGAAATGCATATTCCCAATGGGCACCATTTTTTTTTTTTTTGGAAGAAGGCCTAGACTACAGCTAGACCCGTTCTTACTCAAGGTAGCTTGGGTTCCTATATGGAGCCTCAGTCAATATCTGGTGGCGGAAAGTGCTGTCAAGTCACCACTTACTTAGGTCTACTCTGTAGGATTTTCAAGGCAAGAGGGAAACTGGGGTGGCTTGCCATTGCTTGCCCCTGCGTGGCACCTCTGGACTTCC
This sequence comes from Gekko japonicus, assembly GCF_001447785.1. NCBI lineage: Eukaryota > Metazoa > Chordata > Lepidosauria > Squamata > Gekkonidae > Gekko > Gekko japonicus. The sequence goes on from NW_015161408.1 coordinate 1,589,325, forward strand.
TGGGTGGTCTCCCATACAAGTAGTAACCAGGGCTGACCCTGCTGAGCTCCTGAGATCTGATGAGATCAGACTAATGTGGGTCATCCAGGTCAGGGCGATCAATACCTAGGACAGAGGTGTCAGACTCATTTGTTACGACAGCCAGATCTGACATAAAGGTCACTTTGTTGGACCGGGCAATGTGTGCCTTAAAACATATTGCGAAGTAGTGGAGATAGAAGCTGTATAAAGGACAGCAACTGGTAAGCTCCAAGTTGGTGTATCCTCACTGCAAGGCCCCGTGGACTGGGAGGGGGGTGCAGAGGAAAGCCCACATAGACAGACTGCAGAGCCAGCAGGGCAGCAATGGGCAGATGTTCCCATGATGCTTGACTGTGCAGATGAGGTTGTTCTACCATGCTCCGCCCACTCCCCCCAGTACTCCCACCCTTGCACCAGTTGCTCACAGGTGGCATAAGAGCCCTGGATGGGCCAGATCCGGCCCCCAAGCCTTATGTTTGACACCCCTTACCTAGGAGGTACACTATCTTTATAATATCTCCTTAAACTTGCTCTGAATGTGCGTTACTATGGCCAATATATCACCAGTTGGCTTTGGTGTCACTGGACCAATGGCTGACTTCAGAAGCATTGGTCTACTGAAGAGGGAGGCAACCACCAGCATGTGTGCAGACACTGGGACACCAGGCTGTTCTGTTGGGCACTTAGGGCACGATCTCTGCTCTGGGCTCTTTCCCCATAGCTGCCGTGAGACTACAGGGAAAGCAAGTTCAGGTCCAGGAGACCCAGACCCAAGTGTGGATATAGAAGCTGTATAAAGGACAGCAGCTGGTAAGCTCCAAGTTGGTGTATCCTCACTGCAAGGCCCCATGGACTGGGAGGGGGGTGCAGAGGAAAACCCACACAGACAGACTGCAGAGCCACCAGTGCAGCAATTGGCAGATGTTCCCATGATGCTTGACTGTGCAGATGAGGTTGTTCTACCATGCTCCGCCCACTCCCCCCAGTACTCCCACCCTTCCACCAGTTGCTCGCAGGTGGCATAAGAGCCCTGGATGGGCCAGATCCGGCCCCCGAGCCTTATGTTTGACACCCCTTACCTAGGAGGTACACTATCTTTTATAATATCTCCTTAAACCTAATCTTATCCTGAATGTGTGTTACTATGGCCAATATATCACCAGTTGGCTTTGGTGTCACTGGACCAATGGCTGACTTCAGAAGCATTGGTCTACTGAAGAGGGAGGCAACCACCAGCATGTGTGCAGACACTGGGACACCAGGCTGTTCTGTTGGGCACTTAGGGCACGATCTCTGCTCTGGGCTCTTTCCCCATAGCTGCCGTGAGACTGGAGGGAAAGCGAGTTCAGGTCCAGGAGACTCAGACCCAAGTCATCCAAAATGTAACATGTAGTTTGGCCCTTAACACTTCTGGTATGGAGCATAGAGAAATCTTGCAGGACTGGTGAAGACCTAGAACAGAACCAGCTTATAGCGAGCTCCCTCGGTAGCAGTCAATATTTGACAGTGACGCGATAGATGACTTTTCAAGAGAACGTAATCACGTTTTACTTCAGAATCTGAATGACAAAATTGGGAAGTGTGCCAGATCTTGAAACGGCATGAAATTTAGTTTCAGCTCTTACTTTGATTGCTATTGCCACCAGAGGTTGAGATTCAAATCAGGACAGGACAGGTTGCGATTTCTATGGGCCTCAAAGAAAATGCTTAGAGCTTTCCCAGAGGGTATGTCAGCGCAGATGAATTCTTCACTCCATACTCAGTTTATACATATTCCTAATCCATGGGAGGGGGGATTTTGGCTACACATCTGCAAACCAACAAACCTGAAATATTCTATGCATCTCAATGAGCTTCTGTTCTGGGTGCTTGAGACTGATTTAACCCCTAGTCCATATCTGTTACAACTGTGGGACAGGGGAGGTGTAGACACTGATGGGCAGGAGACAAAATTAGACGCACTGGAAGTCATCTGTAAGGAAACTGGCCACAGTACATGCGGGTTCAGCTTTCTGGCTTTGCAAAGAAAGAGCAAGACAGAAAAGCAAAAGCCTCTTGCGTGCTGTTCTGAGTGTGCAGATCTGTTTGCAAATGAGCCTGGGAGCTCTCTGGGTATAAAAGGGGATGCTTGGCAAATCCTATTTCACTTTGCCACTGAGCTGCAAAAGTATTGGATAATGGGTTATGTGTTGTAGATCTGTTTGATTGCATTGTTGCAAAGTGGGAATTGTTTTGCAACATAGATTCTTAATCACTGAGGCATCTATGATTGCGTTGAAAATTGGCTGAAATTGAAAGTTAACTATACTGCAGACGGCTTATTCTAGTGGATAATTGAAAATAAATTCTAATAACTCCTTTTGAAAAGGGCTGGCAGGAGGATGTTGCTAATGCTACCTCCTTCTCGTACCCCCCTTGCTCCCCTCTTCTCCAAATCAGCTCGCCATTTGCATACTGGCGCAATGGGAAAGAGAAGCTGATAAGGGAAATCGCAGTGTGGCATATCTGAACGGAAGGTTTAAAAGGTGAGTTAATGAGCTCTTCTTTGCATGTCTTTCTCTGAAATCCAAGAGAGGGAGTGCAAGAAGACCATGCCAGTCAGCTCCCCACTTCCATATATCCATTGCAGGTTGTAGGTGCAACAGAAGTCAGGACTGATTCCTCTACTCTATGAGACCCATCAAAAGCCATCTAGCACAGAAATGCCCTGTCATTGGAAAAGAAGCATCTCAAGAGAATATCTGTTTGTTTAGGTAAAGAGGGAAAAGCTCTTTCCTCACAGATACCTTGTATGGTCATGGCCCATTTTGCCTAAGGGTATTCAGCACCAGGGATAGCACCTGTGGTGGCAGAGATGTTACTCCAACAGCAGCAAAAGATTTTGAAATGTGGTCAGTTACTTATGCCTTGACTCTAATCTGCTTTTCCTGGCAATTAACTCTGCCCACCTGCATGTAATATTTGAGGGAATCTGTTTCAATGTATGTGAAGAAGTGTGCACATGCCGAGTCTCAGTTCTCCCATGTACACAGGGTTGAGCTTAGTTTGTCTTGGGGGTACTGCCAGACTCTAGCTTCCTTCTCACATCTCTTCATTAACTCTTGCATTTACGTGCTAATTTGTTGCTATCCATTGATCTTACTGGCCACCTGATCCAATTTCAGCTCTGCATATGTATCTTGGCTCTGACTGGCCTCTCCTAACGTCTGCCCCCCACCCTCTTTTTTCCTGTAAGTAACCCTTGAGGAGATTTTGTTCCATTTGTCTGAAGAAGTGTGCTTTGTACATGAAAGCTTACATACTGAATAAAACTTTGTTGGTCTTTTTTTTATAAGAACATTTTTTATTTTTTCCATTTCAACAAACAAAAACAGACATAACACATACACGTAAAATGGGGGTAACATATACATCTATATTATCTAGCTGTCACCTTCTGCAATGTTTGCTACAATTATTATCACCAAATAGTTTTGCATAAGTATTTTGCATATTAATATGAAAATGAAATCTATGTTATCTCCTAACTGTTCCTATCTCTATACTGTTTATTTGTAATAGTCTTCCAACCATTTATAAAATCTTAACCATGTTGGTCTTAAAGGTGCCAGTGGACTCAGATCGTGAACGAGTCTTTCTATTAAATGGTGAGGACAAGTCTGTCAAGGACCCACCATGAAGATGAAGTTGTAAGGGGAGTTGTAAGGGAATTACAAGAGTTGCTGACATTTCTACAGCTGGCCACTGTGGTGTGTTGAGTGGATTCATGTTGTATACAGTTGGGAGGATAGCATTATTTGATACCCTGATGAAGAGGTCTGAACAGGCACGTAGCCACTGTGGGGCACTGAGGGGCACGGGCCCTATCACTCATGGCCCAGGCCCCATATCGCCTGCTTCTCCCAGCCGTGCCCTTACCTGCTGGCCTGGCAGTGGGCATGGAGGCAGAGGCTGCATAACTGGAGCGTGACTCAAGAGCTTGTTAGCCGCCTCACTTATTAATCACAAAAGCCCCAGCTGGAATGCATCAAGGCCCTTCACAGCAGTAGTGGCAGCAGCTGCTGCAGCAGAAGCAGCCAGGCACCTGCCTCCTCCTCCTGCACCCCCCCTCTCTTTCTCTCTCCTTCCCTCCTCCTCAGCACCCACTGGCTTTGCAAGGCTGCCAGTCAGCTGCTGAAGGGGGGGGTCACTTATTCTTCAGCCTCTGAGTCATGGGGAGTCAAGAAGTCAAGAAGAAAGTCAAGAAGTCTTCAGTTCAACTCTGAAGAAAGTCAAGAAGTCTTCAGTTCAACTCTTATGAAAGTCAAGAAGTCTTCAGTTCAACTCTGAAGAAAGTCAAGAAGTCTTCAGTTCAACTCTTATGAAAGTCAAGAAGTCTTCAGTTCAACTCTGAAGAAAGTCAAGAAGTCTTCAGTTCAACTCTTATTCTTGCCTCTCCTCCCTCCCCCCTTCAAGTTTCTTGCACAGATGTTTCTCCCGTTAGTTGCTTTAAAAAAAAAAAAAGCTCGCTGGTTGAGCATTTCGTTTGCGCCCCACATGATTTCCCAGTGCCCCACCAACTAAAATTTTCTGGCTATGCTCCTAGGTCTAAACCACCCAGAGACAGAGGTTGGCAATCCATCTTGGAGGCCCTCCTTGAGCTCTTTCAGGGAAGGCTGGGTGTTGTAGAGACTCTCAGGTAGGTTAATTCAGCTTGAATTGAATACCGGAAGCATACAGGGACTGGATCCAAGCAGGCCCAGGGCTATTTTTGTGCAGGAATCGGCTGGCTCCTGAGTTGGCCACGCCCAGCAGGAACTCATTAGCATAACAGGCCACACCTAACAGCAGACACTCATTAGGATTGGCTACATTAGGGGTGTGTGGCCTAACATGCAAAGAAGTTCCTGCTACAAAAAAGCCCAGGGTTTTGACATCAAAGTAAACAGAATAAGAAGCATAAGACGGGTGTGGCTGGGTGACCCTACCTCTGGTAACAGGTGGGGTGTGACCTAATATGCTAATGAGCTGTGCTGTCAGGGATGTGGCCTAATATGCTAATGGTTTCTGCTGTTGGGTGTGGCCTATTATGCTAATGAGTTCCTGCTGGGCTTTTTCTACAAAAAAAGCCCTTAGTAGGCCCATAGCTACAGTGGGGCACCTCGGGGGTAGGCCCGACTTCCCATTTGGCCAGGGTGTCACAGCCTTCTCCCCTGGATTAATTTGATTAGCCAGTGCCCCCTAAGAAATTTAAATGCCCCCTGACTTTAAAAATCCTGGCTACGGGCCTGGATCTAAATATCTGCCCTTTCAGAGATTCTGAATGGACTCCGGCCCAGCCCTTTCAGAATCAGATCAGACTCCAGTAATTCATTATAGGTTTGCCCCACCCTTCCACCGGGTGGCTCACAGTGGTATACTTGATACTCCTGATAGTCATTTAATCTTCATAATGAACCCATAAGGCCTGTGAGGCTGAGAGAGGGTATCTGGCCCAAGTTCAGCGACTTTCATACCTGAGTGGCTGTTAGTACTCAGGTATCCCCAGGAATAATCTACCCCACCACATGGTTCCAACTACCTTGAATCTTGGTCTCATTGCCAAGCCCTGCCAGATCTCGGTCCCCTCTTCTTGCTGATGGAGGTCTGCTGGTCTGTCTTGGTCTACTGAAGGCATTATAGATAATTGATCCTCATATGGTTCTTTTGCTAGGCATCTATTTTCTCCTGGAACTATAAACTGTAGCTATTGAGTCTGATGCAAGTTTAAGTTGTGGTTGAGTGATCATCCTACTGGCCAGGCTTCTCACTGCACGGTAATTAATTATTTTTTGGCAGCCCCAGACTGATGCAAAAAGAATTAACATCCTGGACCAACAAAGTGTGTGTACTGATCCTGTCATCTTTGCCACTCTGAATTCTTTTGGCTCCGGCAACGTGTCTGACACAAGCATGCCACTGATGTGCTTGTCTTGCATCTCTTGCTGACTGTGGGGATTTCTTCTGCATTCCCTCGCCCCCCCCCCCCTTGCCTTTGGCCTGAAATATCATTTCCCCTGAACTGAAGCCAACTATCAGCAAGAGGCAATAGAAACAGATAAGACAGATACTTTGGATCCTAAAGAGTTATTGCATTGTTTTCCCAGGAAGGCAGCCAGAGAGATTGGGGTCTTGTTTGTTGAATATTTCAGCCTCTTTCAGGAGTCTTTGGTCCCATTCTTCATGTTGTTGGGGAAGGATGCTGAGCAAGCAAAACAGAGAGGGAGGGAGGGAGGGAGGGAATCCTCTTTTTCATTTTCTCATGATGTAAGAATGGGAGGAACCACCAGAATTGGAAAGATAAAAATTTTACAAAGGAAAAAAATCCATTTTGAGAACAGTATCAGAGCACTGTGGAAGTCACTGCGGTAAAACACAATGGAGACCCAATTCTTCAAAGTACTGGAGGGTGAAGAGAATCACAAGCCAATACAATAGCAACATGCGTTTACTGAAACATTTCCATCCCACATTTCCATCACAAAGGAGGCTCAAAGTGGCTTTTGCAATGACATATATACAGGGGGGGGGGACACATCAAATCAAAAATAGACTATACCTGAAAAACCCCTCTTGTCAAAAAAAGAGAGTCAAAATTAGCAGCAACAGGGCGATGCTATGGTATCAGTTAACTAGTGGCAGAAAAACACCAGATCTAACAAAGGTGTTAACAAAATGAACCTTGCAGAGTGAAGTCTACAATAAGGAGGCGACCACCAAGAAAGCTTTGTTTTTGTAGCCAGTAGCCACCTGCTAAACTTCAGAGAAACAAACAGGTGAGCCACTGCAGGTGATCTCAGTGATTGGATAGATTCATGCTGGGGAGAGGTCCCTGACCATTTAGTGTTTTAAAGATCAGAACCAGCTACTGGAAGCCAGTGGAGATATAGGCCCCGGTCACACGGAGCATTAGCCACGCTAGAGGGACGGAAGATAGGCGGATTTTCCGGGCGCGATCTCACCACCACATCTGGGAAGCGTAGAGCTCCCGTGGCTCACCCGAGGCTTCCTGCCGAAGATGTGCAGTAAAAAACTAGTACCTCGGAGGAAACTAGTTTCCGGCCGTCTGATTGCGTTTCCGGTGGCATCCGGCGCCCGTCCATGCCCCATTGCAAAAAGGGCCCCCCCCCGAAGTCTGCAGGGATGTGCACAGGCACCCAACGGGGCATGCACATACTTCAGGTTAAAAAAAACCAAACAACCCCGTTTGTTGCGCCGCTTCTTTGGCACGTCATGTGATCGGCACCTCCCCCCTAACCATGGGACTTCGACGGGACCGCGAGGGGATGCCTGATCGCGCATTTGCACGTTATTTCGCTGCAGAGCAAACAGCCACGCCTCCCCCCCCGCGATATCCCTCCCGTATGACCGGGGCCATAGTAGCCCAAATGTTGTGGGCTAAAGCCATTTTTTTTTTTTTGCCATCACATCACCTCACAGCCAACTTATGGTGGCCCTGTAGGGTTTTCAGTTTCAGAGACAAACACAGGTTGTTTGCCATTGCCTGCCTCTGTGTAACATCCCTGGGCTTCCTTGGTAGTCTCCCAATCCTGGGCTTCCTTGGTAGTCTCCCATCCAAATACTAGTTGGTGCTGCTTAGCTTCTGAGATCTAACAAGATCAGGCTAGGTTGGGCCATCCAGGTCAAGTCAAGCCAGCTAGCCCCCAGCAAAAGGCAAACTACTGCATCTTCAACAACTTAGTGTGGTGGTATTGCATGCTAGTTCATCCTTCCCATTTGTCTTAAGAATATACTAGTTTTTTTTAGGATACCAGAAAGTACAATAGTAAAAAGCCCAGTAGCACCTTTAAGACTAACAAACGTTATTGTAGCATAAGCTTTCGAGAAACACAGCTTCGTCAGATGCATCAAGTAGTACAATAAAACACTATCACAAAATATACCATTCTGGGGGATTCAGAGTTTGGTATAGCAGTCTGAGAGGTCAAGAAAGGCAACAAGATTAAAAGGCCTGGTCTTGAATATGTTTAATTCTGGTTATTGCTTATACCTCATAAATGGTTAGGGTAATTTTTTTATAGCACAGTTCTATCTGACCTTTTGGGGAATCACAGAGATCTGTAATCTTATTACCTCCCCTCCTGGGTCCCAAGGATGCCAGGCTTCCTATTACCAGGGCCAGGGCCTTTTCAGTGACAGCTCCATACTGGTGGAATGAGCTCCCGGAAGAGATCAGGGCCCGGGGGGTCTTTTACAGTTCCACAGGGCCTGTGAGACGGAGCTCTTCCACCAGCCTTTCAACTAAGGAGCTGCCACCACTATTACCAGCCTGGGCCACCGCTTGTACCAGGAAGATCGTGGAGCAGAACAATTGTCAGACCTTGTATGCACTCGTACAGTTGCTGTTGTTGTTCAGTCGCACAGTCGAGTCCGACTCTTCATGACCCCATGGACCAGATCACGCCTTCTGGTCTTCCGCCGTCCTCTGAAGCATACAGTACACCATCGTTAATGCAATTATTTAAACATCGCCAGCACTTTATGCTCCTGAATTGTTTATAAGTGAACTGTTTGTAGGCCCCGGTCACACGGGCCGGATATCGTGGGGGGGAGGCATGGCTGTTTGCCCCGGAGCGAACTACCGCGCGATCACACGTCCTGCCGATGTCCGGTGGTGGTGGTGGGGAGCCCAGGGAGGTGCTGATCAGACGGCGCGGGAAAGAAGCGGCGCTGCCATGGGAAATGGGATTGTTGTTGTTTTTTAACCCAAGTATGTGCTTGCGCCGTTGGGTGCTTGTGTGCATCCTGTGGAGACTTTATTTAAAAACCCCTTCTTTGCAACGGGACATGGGCGGGCGCCGGATGCCATGGGATTCCACCGGAAACGCGATCAGGCGCCTGCCCTTGCCCCGCGGTTTCCGGAAACTAGTACCTCTGGGGTACTAGTTTTTTGCCTCGCGTCTTTGGCGGGAAGCCTCGTTTGAGCCACAGGAGCGCTGTGCTTCCCAGATGTGCCGGTGAGATCGTGCCCGGAAACTAACGCCTATCTTCCGTCTCTCTAGTGTGGCTAATGTTCCGTGCGACCGCAGCCTTAGATGATTTTATGTGGATTTTAACTGTTATTTATGTATCAAACTGTGTAAGCTGCCCTGAGCCTGCTTTTGCGGGGAGGGCGGGATAAAAGTCAAACTAATACATATATATATATACATACATACATACATACATACATACATACACACACACACACACACACACACACCTACTGGTAAATTAGGGGTCCCATTGTTCTGTTTGGGGTGGGGGATTGCCTGCTCCCATTGCCAGCTGCAGTGTCACATAATTTCCAGGTTCCTTAAAAAAACAACCCAGAGTTTCCAATTATTCCTAAAGCTACCTATGTCACTTCTTTTTTGTTTGTTTTTACCATCAGTGACATGGCACCACAGCAGTGGAGAAAATGAAATTACACTGGTTATTGCTTATACCTCATTGACTGGGTAACTGACTGACTGGGTAACGTTGGGCCTGTCCCTCTGTATCAGCCTAACCTGATTCACTAGGGGACAAAATTCGAGTCCAGTAGCACCTTAAAGAGCAACGAGATATTCCAGGGTAGAAGAAGAAGAAGAAAAGATTGGATTTATACCCCACCCTTCACTACCCAAAGGAGTCTCAGAGCGGCTTACAAACTCCTTTCCCTTCCCCTCCCCACAACAGACACCCTGTGCAATGTTCCCTCTAAGCTGTGGAGTCTTGTGAGCAAAAAATCTACTTGGTGAGCGACTGGCATTAAAGTTGTGAGCAAGTGATTTGGCTACTGCATAAATTAGTTTGTTTGGAGCCATCCCTCCTGAGCTGAGACAAAAATCTGCGAGCCAGAGGCTAAAAAACTGTGAGCTAGCTCACACTAACTCAGCTTAGAGGGAACACTGCCTGTGAGGTAGGTGGGGCTGAGAGAGCTCTGAGAGAACTGCACTTGAGAGAACAGCTCCTGTCAGAACTATGGCTTGCCCAAGGTCACACCAGCAGCTGCATGTGGAGGTGTGGGGAATCACACCCGGTTCTCCCAGATTAGAGTCCGCGCACTTAACCACTACACCAGACTGGCTCTTTCAAAAGTCTTTCAAGAAGCTTTCAAGAGTCAAAGTTCCCTTCCACAGATAAAAGTAGGAATGGTCTTCCCACTCCTATTTGTATCTGAGGAAGGGAGCGTTGACTTTCAAAAGCTTATGCCCTGGGAAATCTTGTAGGCCTTTAAGGTGCCGCTGAACTCGAATCTTGCTTTTCAACTGCTGACCAGCATGGCTACCCACCCAAAACTGATTCACAGGTTTGTCATGAGAAGGAAGGAGACCATGTTTGGCATCCTGATCTCTTTGAAGGAGAGTGTGGGGGAAAAAACATAATAAGTAATAGGCCGTATAGGTGTTGCTAAGGAATCCTGACGCATCGCAGGCAGCTGTGGTGGGATGTAGATTTAAATAAGTGAATGTATATTTTTTTATGAACTTTAACAATTTCAGTACAATACAATAGCATTGGCATCTGATGATGATGATGATGATGATGATGATGATGATGATGATGATGATGATGATGATGAT
>NW_015161408.1:1600231-1617026 GCF_001447785.1 Gekko japonicus
TGTTTCGCCTTTTACAAGCTTGACCAGGACAACAGACCGTCAGCTAACGCCCTCCCACAAGGGAGGTTGGCGTGCCCACCCTCTCTAAGGAGTGGTTCCCATTTTATCTACTCGCCAAAGCTTTCGAATCGCTGGGTGGACGATGAGCTGGGGACAACAGGCTGGCTGCTCACACCAGCGCGGGGCTTGAACTAACACAGTTCAGATGTTAGGACAGTGGGATAAACCCACTATGCCACTGCTCCCCCACTGTGCCACTCATAAAAAGAACCAACTGTAACTATAACATACCTAAGCATCAGTGTTCCCTCTAAGCTGAGTTAGTGTGAGCTAGTTCATGGTTTTCTAGCCTCTGGCTCACATATTTTTGTCTTAGCACAGGAAAGATGGCTCCAGAGCAAACTAATTTAGGCAGTAGCCAAATTGCTTGCTCGGTGGGGCTCTGTGGATTGGGGGCCCCAAAATCAGGGCAAACCCTGCCCTCATTTGCAACCCTAGGATTAATTATTCCCCCTTCTTCATTTCTTGTTGGTTATGTATGTTGTTGGGAAGTGGCTCATTTTGTCTATTTCCATTGCTGGTAGGGTTGCCAGACCCCCTGGTTTGGTGGGGGTTACCCACTTTTTTGGGGGGGGGTTCTACCCGCTGCCTGGCCAGCTGGCTGGTGGGGGAAGCCCCGCCCCAACCCCCGCAGCCGCCCCTCCCCCTTCTCTCTTGAGAGAGAGGAGGGAGAGGGGGGGCTGTGGGCCACATGCCTGGTCTTCATGTGGGTGGGGCCCTCTGGCTGTGGGCACTTAAAGGGACAGGGCCCTGCACGCCCGATCTCTGAGCGGCAATGCCACTCGGAGATCAGGCAGGTGGGGTCCTCGCCGGCCGCAGGCACTTAAAGGCAATGCTGCTCGGAGATTGGGCTTGTGGGACCCCTTTAAGTGCTTGCAGCCAGTGGGACTGTCCCGGTGGGGGCGGAGCTTGGAGCTGACACATCCCCAATGTGACATCATCGTGTTGGGGATACTCTGTCCCCTTTGGGAGCACTTCCCCAAAGTCCCCAGCTGGGGCCAAAGATGGACCCGGCAACCCTAATTGCTGGTGTTCTGGATTTGTTTGCTACACCACCAATGTCAAATTAACATTAAAAGCAGTGTAAATGGACCCAATTATTTTAAATTTAATGTGGAACGAAGCAGCAGGAAACAGGGCAGAAAGACCGGCTTGTGGTTTTGATGCAGGCCAGAGAGAAGCAAGAATATAGCGGGGATTTTTGAGTGGAAACAGTAGGGTAGTGAAATATGGGAGTACCCCAGTGTTCTATCATGGCAAGTTATGAATTTAATGTTCCCTTACTGAACTGTTTAGTTATTTCCCCCTGGTTCCTTAGGATGGAAAAGCATGTGCTGTACTTTAGTTTCACTTTCCGCTGCTAGTTGTTGGCTGTTGGTTTTTGTTCAAGCAGAAGGCAGGAGAGGCCCTGCTTTTGTTCCGATAAAACCTTCAATCCTTCTGGTGCAGTATGCTTGTGGAGTTATTACAGCCCGGTTTCATCTAGTCCTCATGCATGTATCTAGTCTTCTTTTAAAACCCTTAATGCTAATTATGTGTTGTGTCACTTCAGACACCAATCATTGTTGCTATAAGCAACGGTGCATACCTAACCAACGGTGTATCGTGTGCTATCCGCCAAACTCCCAATATGTAGGGTTGCTATGTGTGACACGTATTTGCCATGCACCTACTACCTCAGAATGTGTGAATGCGAACCCTGCAAAACCCAGGGAGTAGTTTGTTCACATCAGAGCAGTGCATGCATGCTAAACACACGCCTTGCCTCTGTTCACACAATCTGCTCACTGTGCATAGTGGGAGGATTGCGGGTAGTGCGCACTCCTGGTAAGTGGGGCTGTAACGCCTGAGGAGGTCTATTTGTGTGGAACTATCTGGACTGTGAAGCCGACCACAAATCCCAGAGGCCTCAAGCTGCCGAAGTGACCCCTAACACCGCTGCTGTGCTTTGCAGAGCTGACACAAAACAAAACGAAGCTTCTTTTTATCTGTTGTGCTCGCTTCATACCCCTGCTTCTTGTGGAGCAGAGTTGTCAGAGAATATCTGTATCTATAAGTAGCAACAGGGCTTTTTTTGTAGAAAAAGCCCAGCAGGAACTCATTAGCATAATAGGCCACATCCAACAGCAGAAACCATTAGTATATTAGGCCACACCCCCTGACAGCACAGCTCATTAGCATATTAGGCCACACCCAACATGTTACCAGAAGTGTGGTCATCCAACCACACCCACCTTTTGCTTCTTATTCTGTTTACTTTGTTGTAAAAACCCTGGGCTTTTTTTTGTAGCAGGAACTTCTCTGCATGTTAGGCCACACACCCCTAATGTAGCCAATCCTAATAAGTGTCTGCTGTTAGGTGTGGCCTATTATGCTAATGAGTTCCTGCTGGGCGTGGCCAACTCAGGAGCCAGCCGGAACTCCGTTCCTGTGCGTTCCTGCCCAAAAATAGCCCTGGAGGTGAGAATTAACCCTTTCCCCCTTGCTATTACCCTGATCTAAATTTCTCCCTCCCAGATGCTGTTTGACCAATAGGGAAAACGTGCAGCCACTATAGTCTCTTATGCTGAAGGCCAAACTAGACCAGATGTCCATTAGTGTGAAATGATTGGTGGAGACTGTGAAACATCCTTCCTGGCTTCTGGCATGAGGAGCCTGAAACGTGGTATGTGGGATGGGGTATCCTGAAAGGGCCAATTGGCTCTGCTTTGACCTGGTGATGCTAAGAACGCAGGGACTCCGTAGGCTATATAGGGCACAAACTTTGATCTCTGGTTCTTCCCTTTCTAAACCACAAGGCAAATGGGTATAATGATTTTGTCTCCACGACGGGGGTAGCGAGACTTCATTATCCCATGTTTCTAAAGTGGTTTCCAGCTCGGCAGGTGTAGTGCAAAGCCTTCTCCGATTTGCATTCTTATTGCCAGCATCATCTGCGGGGAGAAAGTGTCAGAACAGCTGTTACGTCAAATTATCTTCCTCGGGGAAGAAGTGGGGGAGGGGGTTGGAGCTGTCATCTTGTGGATGGCTGACCCAATTCCACCTCCAGGGAAGAAACCCAGGAGGGATTTTGGGGAGGGAGGGTTGCATACCAAGGACCCAGCTAAAAGGTGAACTTTAGATGAGCAGATCCCTTCAGACATTCTATTACGGACCCGTTAACAGTGATGAACTGGAAAGAGCAGGCTCTGCTGCAGGCTGAGGAGCTTGAAAGGTGACGGTACAGATAGGAAGGAAGGGGGGGTCAGCTTGTGGAAAGGGTGGATCGGATCGGAACAGGAGGGAGGAGTGGGGCTAGGCGTGTGTTATTCCGTGCACAGAGAGCTGAGTGGCAGGGAGCTGAGACGTAAATGATTCACAAATTTACTTGGACAAATTATTGGAGACTGGAGAGCCAGTTTGGTGTAGTGGTTAAACGTGTGGACTCTAATCTGGGAGAACCGGGTTTGAGTCCCCACTCCTCCACTTGCACCTGCTGATGTGACCTTGGGTCAGTCGCAAGCTCTGGCACAGCTGTCCTTGAAAAAGAGCAGTTTGTGTCAGAGCTCTCTCAGCCCCACCCACCTCACAGGGTGTCTGTTGTGGGGAGGAGAAGGGAAAGGAGTTTGTCAGCCGCTCTAAGACACCTTTGGGTAGTGAAGGGCGGGGTATAAATTCAATCTCTTCTTCTTCTTCCTCTACTACAGGTGATAGATTCAGGTGGGTAGCCATGTTGGTCTGAAGCAATCGAACAAGGTTTGAGTCCAGTAGCCCCTTTAAGACCAGCAGATGGCCACCTGACAGCAATGGTGATTCTGTGAACTGAGGCAGATCATGAGAGGGAGGGCAGGGAGGGTTGCCTCAGTCCTTAGTTCTCGTGGCCCTTCCTTACATGCCCAGGGAAGTGCTGATTGCCCCTTTGGGGTTAGGAAGCCATTTTTCTCCAGGCCAGTTTGCCCAGAAATTTTGGAGGTTTTTTGCCAGCTTTTCTGGGCGTGGAGGAGGGGTCACTGGGGTGTGTGTGTGGGGGGAGGTATTTGTGAATTTCCTGCATTGTGCAGGGAGTTGGACTAGATGGCCTTAGAGGTCCCTTCCAACTCTAGGATTCTGATTCTAAAGTTTAATTCTGGGTATAAGCTTTCATGTGCATGCCCACTTCATCAGTGTGCATACACATCATAGCGCATGCCCAGAATTAAACTTTGTTGGTCTTAAAGGTGCCACTGAGCTCATGCTACCGGGTATAGTTTGCTGTAAGTTGGACCCTGCTACACAGGGCTTTTTTTGTAGAAAAAACCCCAGCAGGAACTCATTAGCATAATAGACCACACCCAACAGCAGAAACTCATTAGCATATTGGGCCACACGCCAGACAGCACCGTTCATTAGCATATTCGGCCGCACCCACATGTTACCAGAAGTGTGGTCATCCAGCCACACCAACCTTTTGCTTCTTATTCTGTCTACCTTGTTTGTTGTCCAAACCCAGAGCTTTTTTTGTAGCAGGAACTCCTTTGCACGTTAGGCCACACACCCCTAATGTAGCCAATCCTAATGAGTTTCTGCTGTTGGGTGTGGCCTATTATGATAATGAGTTCCTGCTGGGCGTGGCCAACTCAGGAGCCAGCCGGAACTCCGTTCCTGTGCGTTCCTGCCCAAAAATAGCCCTGCTGCTACATAATTTTGCATTTAACGTGTCCTGTTAACACATATGCTTTGCCTCAGTTTTAAGTTTTGTTTTGTTTTTTTAGATTTCTGGTTGGTTCTACAACCCAATTCCTATTTCATTGTTTAGTCATACTGTTGATTGCCTTGACTCACTTTGTGAAATCTGCCTGGAGTCCCAGAGAGAAAGGCGGAGGGTAAAGAACGTCGATAAATATTCAAATATGTTACACAAGCTGACAGACAGACCGCCAGACTAGGCCTGTAGGACAAACCATTAGGAAGACAGGCAGGGAGCAGGTAGGGTTGCCAACCTCCAAGTGGGGCATGGAGATCTCCCACTTTTACAACTGGCCTCCAGCTGACGGAGATCAGCTCCCCTGGAGAAAATGGCTGCTTTGAAGGGTGGACTCTGATTGAATCATCCCAGAGACTGGCTGAGCTTGGAGCATAAGAACAATAGCTGACCAGGACTCTGGAATAAACCAGTCAAATAGTAATGTTATGTAAATAGCCTATCACTGGGAGTGGGGTGTGTTTGGGTGCGGCAATTGCATGCTATTTAACAGAGCCGAGGCTCTGGAGTCTTGCCTTGTAGTTTTGCTGAAACCACTGAGTAAACCTGAGCTGATCACTGCCATGTGTCTAGAACCCAGTATTTAATAGGCCTCGAGGAGAACTTCTATAGATGACCTATATCTTGGACTGTGACTGGGCGTTATACTGAACCATCTATGCCTTAACAAGCTGCAAGCAGATATGACCTCCATATCTTTTTTTTTTAAAAAAAATTCACACATCGTTTGAGTGATCAGCGTTGGCTTGCCTCATTTTTTTTCATTGTTGTCATGGATTATCCTTTTTTAAAATTTCTGTTACATCATTAGTAGGTAGACTCGGTACATATACATTTGTATTGGGGTATTCGGTTAATATAGCAGCGTTTTGCCCAGTCACAGAAGTGTGGTACTGAGCACAGCAAATAAATCTCCTAAGAAAAAAAAGGGTTGGAACGCTTTCCCTATGAGGAAAGGTTAAAGCGCTTAGGGCTCTTTAGCTTGGAGAAACGACGACTGAGGGGTGACATGATCGAGGTTTATAAGATTATGCATGGGTTAGAGCAGGTAGGGAAAAAAGGAAAGAGGTACTTTTCTCCCTTTCTCACAATATAAGAACTCGTGGGCACTCCATGAAATTGCTGAGCGGTCGGGTTAGAACGGATAAAAGGAAGTACTTCTTCACCCAAAGGGTGATTAGCACATGGAATTCACTGCCACAGGAAGTGGTGGTGGCTACAAGCATGGATGGTTTCAAAAGGGAATTAGATAAGCATAGGGAGCAGAGGTCCATCAGTGGCTATTAGCCACAAGGTATAGATAGGGGCTCTGGGGCAAGGGATGCTCTGACTTCTTGGTGCTTGGGGGGGGGTCAACAGTGGGAGGGCTTCTAATGTCCTGGCCCCACTGATGGACCTCCTGATGGCACTGGTATTTCTGGCCACTGTGTGACACAGAGTGTTTGACTGGATGGGCCTTGGGCCTGATCCAACATTGGCGTCTCTTATGTTCTTAAAAAGTACATTGCAAAAAAGGTAAAGTTGCATTTATCCAAGTAGGTCCAGTTCACATTCAGGTTGCAATCGAAGGAAGAGAAAGAAGCCTAATTAAAGAGTACTTTCCCTATCCCAAATGGCCAGCTCATCTGGCATCACGTGTGTGGGAGGATGAGGGCATTGTCTCTACAGAAGAGACCTGCAGAAACACATGTCTCCACGGAAGACCGTGAATAGAAAGTGTGAGGATAAAGCAGAGAGAAGGAGGAGTCAGAGGGCAGCTCCCAGGTTAAGACAAAGAAAGGCATCCTATTCAAGGAGATAACACCTATATACGCCCTTAGAGTGATCTAGCGCCCTCTAGTGTCCAGGCATGCTGAGTTACTCTCTCCAACAATTTGTATGTTACAGACTAACACAAAAGCAATCTTGAGAAACGTGTTCATTTTAATGGGAAAATCTTGATGGGAGGAAAGAAGAAAAACTGGTGTGAAAATAATCTGTTTCTCATGAGGGAGACACAAAAAAGATAAAAATGGGGATATTCAAATTGAATCAGACGGCTTTCAAAATTTGGTCTCAGCCCCGATAAGGAGCTGTCTGATAGAATCCAGTCATATCTACTCTGGCAGCCGCTCTCTGGAGTTCTCGGAGCAGGTCTTTCTCATCCCCACCGTTTGAGATTTTCTACCTGGAAAGGGGTCACGGCTCAATGGCAGAACACACATTTTGCAAACAGAAGGTCCCAATTTCAGTCTCCAGTCAAAGGATCTCAGGTAGCATGTATGGGAAAAGACCCACAGAGAAAGGTCCAAGGACAGCCATTGCCAGGCTGTGCAGACTGTACTGGAAGACAACTTCAGATGTTCTTATACACACAAAGCTGTACTAGCCCTTCGCTAGATCCCCTATCAATCTTGTCGTGTGTCTTCTTTTCTTGGGTCACCATAAGCAATGATAATCTCTACACAAATAAATCTCCTAAGAAAAAAAAGGGTTGGAACGCTTTCCCTATGAGGAAAGGTTAAAGCGCTTAGGGCTCTTTAGCTTGGAGAAACGACGACTGAGGGGTGACATGATCGAGGTTTATAAGATTATGCATGGGAAAGAGCAGGTAGAGAAAGAGGTACTTTTCTCCCTTTCTCACAATACAAGAACTCGTGGGCACTCCATGAAACTGCAGAGCGGTCGGGTTAGAACGGATAAAAGGAAGTACTTCTTCACCCAAAGAGTGATTAACACATGGAATTCACTGCCACAGGAAGTGGTGGCGGCTACAAGCATGGACAGCTTCAAAAGGGAATTAGATAAGCATATGGAGCAGAGGTCCATCAGTGGCTATTAGCCACAAGGTATAGCTAGGGGCTCTGGGGCAAGTGATGCTCTGTCTTCTTGGTGCTTGGGGGGGGGGTCAACAGTGGGAGGCCGATCCTCTTTCCGATGCACACAGGCAGTCTGCGTTGCTCCCTCCCCTGTGTCCGAGGCCTCGGACGGGCAAGGTCTGCTCAAGCTTTGTTCCCTTTTGTTTACAGCTCCTGAGCCTGGAGCTTTCTTAGACACCTTGGAATCCATGCTATTTGCACCTTAAAAAGTACATTGCAAAAAAGGTAAAGTTGCATTTATCCAAGTAGGTCCAGTTCACATTCAGGTTGCAATCGAAGGAAGAGAAAGAAGCCTAATTAAAGAGTACTTTCCCTATCCCAAATGGCCAGCTCATCTGGCATCACGTGTGTGGGAGGATGAGGGCATTGTCTCTACAGAAGAGACCTGCAGAAACACATGTCTCCACGGAAGACCGTGAATAGAAAGTGTGAGGATAAAGCAGAGAGAAGGAGGAGTCAGAGGGCAGCTCCCAGGTTAAGACAAAGAAAGGCATCCTATTCAAGGAGATAACACCTATATACGCCCTTAGAGTGATCTAGCGCCCTCCAGTGTCCAGGCATGCTGAGTTACTCGCCCTCCAGTGTCCAGGCATGCTGAGTTATTCTCTCCAACAATTTGTATGTTACAGACTAACACAAAAGCAATCTTGAGAAACGTGTTCATTTTAATGGGAAAATCTTGATGGGAGGAAAGAAGAAAAACTGGTGTGAAAATAATCTGTTTCCCATAAGGGAGACACAAAAAAGATCAAAATGGGGATATTCAAATTGAATCAGACGGCTTTCAAAATTTGGTCTCAGCCCCGATAAGGAGCTGTCTGATAGAATCCAGTCATATCTACTCTGGCAGCCGCTCTCTGGAGTTCTCGGAGCAGGTCTTTCTCATCCCCACCGTTTGAGATTTTCTACCTGGAAAGGGGTCACGGCTCAATGGCAGAACACACATTTTGCAAACAGAAGGTCCCAATTTCAGTCTCCAGTCAAAGGATCTCAGGTAGCATGTATGGGAAAAGACCCACAGAGAAAGGTCCAAGGACAGCCATTGCCAGGCTGTGCAGACTGTACTGGAAGACAACTTCAGATGTTCTTATACACACAAAGCTGTACTAGCCCTTCGCTAGATCCCCTATCAATCTTGTCGTGTGTCTTCTTTTCTTGGGTCACCATAAGCAATGATAATCTCTACAGCTCTTTCCATATGGTTCCTGATGGTTGGCATATTTAATTTTTGGTTGTGTGTGTGTTTCTTTGGGGTTTTTTTTGTATTTTTGTATATTTTTATATGTGTGTGTGTGCGCGCGTGAGTGTGTGTGCAGCTGGAAGTCATGGCGACCTCTGGTGACTGACCCCTACTGGGGGACTGGAGGATATTCCCAGAGGTGGCTGAATCTACCACCGAGGTAGTATGTCATCGGTTGCCCTACAAAAGTGGGGCAGGTATGCCCAGGCAGAAGTCATAGACAGCATAGCGGGACGCTACTGAGATAGCTGGCCACCAAAACTGGATGGTTATTCCCATCTTGGTTGAATGATATAGCACCGTGTTATAGGATGGTTTTGGGGGTTAAATATTGTATTTTATTGTATGTTTTATTGTATTTTAGATTCCGGCTTTGCAGCCTGTGAACCGCCCTGAGCCTTTGGGAGGGTGGTATAGAAATCCAATAAACAAATAAATAAATAAAGCCTGCCCCCGCCTCCCGCCTCTGGTATTTCAAGGAGGTCTCCCATCCAAGTACTTGCCAGAGTCAACCTTGCTTAGTTTCCAAGATCTGACGCGATCTGGCTTGCCTGGGCTATCCAGGTCAGAACCCATATTTAATTTTTAGTTTGATGTCCTGTAAGAGATGGGCCAGGAAATCTCCAAGGTTTTTCCAACTGATCCCTAAAAGGCTCGGTTCCCCAACTACTAGAAGGCTGAGACCAAATGATTCAGTCCACCCTGCTCTAGAAAACCCCTTATTGCAGCAAGCTTTAGGACCTAATTGCTTCTTAATTAAGCCAAGTGACAGCTTTATTTCCTGGAACCCATTTCCAGGGCTCAATTTTACTTCTATGTAAAATTAATATTTTGCACTTAGAAATAATAACACGCAACAGAGAGACTGATGGGACCGGGGTCGTATCTTTGCTCCCATTAAGGAAACGCTGGTGCTGTCGTTAGGACTTTCAGTGATCAGGACTCAATTTCCAGTGCTTGTTCTGCAGAAAACAAAGCATGAATCAATATAATTAAAAAGAGCTGTTCGGGCCGAATTAAGGGAGGATGATTATGTCAGCAGAATGCACCCTTCTGACTTCTATGTCAGGGCACATACACAAGATCACACACTTTCATATTCCAGGTTAATGCATCCAGCATAATGCCCCGTGTGTCTTCCATTCTGTAGTCAAAATCACAAGCTCTTATTACGGAATTACCATTCTGGGCTTCAACTTGCTTTGAGAGTAGAGGGAAGTGAGAGACGCCAGAATGATGGTGTGGTTACAGTACTGGACCAGGTTCCCTGAGGTCCATTGAGGACATCACCATTGGAGGCCTGAACAGGATCTGAGGGCTAGGTCAAACGAAAAAAAATGCTTATTTCTTTTATTTTTGTCAGAAGAAGAAGAAGAAGAAGAAGAAGAAGAAGAAGAAGAAGAAGAGGAAGAAGAAGAGGAAGAAGAAGAGGAAGAAGAAGAGGAAGAAGAAGAGGAAGAAGAAGAGGAAGAAGAAGAGGAAGAAGAAGAGGAAGAAGAAGAGGAAGAAGAAGAGGAAGAAGAAGAGGAAGAAGAAGAGGAAGAAGAAGAGGAAGAAGAAGAGGAAGAAGAAGAGGAAGAAGAAGAGGAAGAAGAAGAGGAAGAAGAAGAGGAAGGTCCATTGAGGACATCACCATTGGAGGCTTGAACAGGATCTGAGGGCTAGGTCGAACAAAAAAAAATGCTTATTTCTTTATTTTATTTTTGTCTTGCTATTAAGCCAAAAAATGGCTCCGTGTGTTAATCAAAATTGCTAAAATGCCTATTAAAATGAAATATAAATGTTCCTTTGGAAGAGGATTCTCAGCTGGATCCAGGTGTGGGGAAGGGATCCCCTGTGATGCCTGCTGAAGTGTCATGTCACTTCCAGTTAAAAAAAATACTGGAAGTGACATAGGGTAGATCTAGGAATTGCCAATAATTCTATGATTTCACCATAGAGTCTCCAGAAATTTCTAGAGCTACCTGTGTCACTTCCAGTTTTGGGGGGTTTTTTACCAGAAGTGACACGATGCTTCAGCTAGCATCTTGGCTCCCCATATCCCTGCCCACAGCCCTTCCACTGGTTGCCAGGCACTCCAGCTCTCAGTTGGAGGTCAACCCAGGCATGAGGGAGGAAAGCCTGGCTGCTTCTTGCTCTACTTCTGGTGGCCATTAAAAGCTAGAAGGTACAGCTCTGTTGACCATGAAGGGACAGAAAGCATGTCTTCTGGTATTTATACCAGGCTTGACCAGTCCATCAGCTTGATCTTGACTGCAGTTCGCACCCTTAATCTTTTTCTACACTTGAAGAGGATTCTGATACCTGAGAAACTCACAAAGTCTCACTTAGCTCTTCCCTTGGTTTGGTGCCAGCCCTAGGCCATGACAGTTCCAGAAGCTATTAACCTGGGATACCTGCTGTGGATAACCAATTTCAGTGAATTTATCTCATGCAGACATTCACAAATCACTTCAAAAAGTTACCCTCTGGCTGTGATCACAGACACTAAACAACACGCTTTCAATCGATCTTCAGTGCACTTTCCAAGTGGATTTTACTGTTGTGAACTGGCAAAATCCAGTTGGAAAATGCATTGAAAGTGGAGTGAAAGTGCATTATTTAGTGTGTGTGATTGCAGCCTATGGGTGTCAGACATGTATCTGACTTAGGGTTGCCAAACCCCCTGGTTTGCCAGGGGTCCCCCATTTTGGAGGGGGAAACCCCACCTCCAACACCCACAGCCACCCATCTCTCTCCCTTTAAGGGTGTGCAACCCGTGTTTCATCCCAAGCGCGAACTCCGCAAGCTTGCAGGGAAAAGCCAGCTTCGTTCTTAAAAGGGAAACGCAGCTGCTCTTAAAGGGGAAACGCCGGCTGCCGGCTACTTTAAGTGCAGGGAACTGCCGTTTCTGGAGATCCAGCGCACGGCCGGGGGGAGGGGCGCAGACGTCCCCAATGTGACATCATCACGTTGGGGATGCCCCACCCCTTCCAGGAACGCCCCCAAAGTCCCCCGCTGGGGGTGGAAGATGGACTTGGCAACCCTAATCTGACTGGCCACTGATGGGTGTACTTGTGCATGAAGTACGTGACACATAACTGTTCCAGTTGGTGCTGGATTAGTTTCTGTGCAAGTCAATGAGACATGTTGACCTTTTATAGCGTTTGGGAGACTGTCTTTGGGGACATGTGGAGGAAGGAAGCCAGCTGTTTTGTAGCAGACCATATTGTCAGCTGTCCTGGCTACAGCTCCATTAATGCCCTCTCAATTTTCTGTCCAGACAGAAGGGATACAGTTGAAATCTGGCACTGCTGGAGACGCAGGTCCCTCTGCTCTGATAAGAAAGACCCAATATGCTCTTTAAGAATGGGACTGGCCCAATGGACAGTGGGTGATGCTGTCGGATGGCACCACATTGCAACCAGTGCCGAGTGTGGGTAGGAAAACTCACAATGGGACAACGTCCTGTCACACATTTCACCTTGCTAAGTGTGCACCAGGTTACACAGGTCATTGAGCCATCAAGTTTCAAGGTCCCGGGCGGGGGTGGTGGTGCTGCCAGTCCAGTGGGTCAGAGGCAAATAGCGGCCTTCAGTGAATAGAATTCTACTGTTCCATCTGAAGCCCAAAAATACCAGAGATGTGAAATATAGTCCAAGACATTTCAAACCTAGTCCAAGACAGGAAAGAGGTGAAATATGCCAATGGGAAGAGAAAGGGAAACGAGGTTGGCCAGGCAAGGTGTCATCCAGAGAGCATCCTATAGCTGGGATTTTATAGGGCTCGATGGACAAGGATTGGTCCTTGGAGTCAGCTGACTGATTGCTGAGGTGGTTGGATGGCAGGGTTGCCAGCTCCATGTTGGGAAATGCCCGGATAGTTGGAGGGTGGAGCCTGAGGAGGGTGGGATATGGGAGGGGAGAGACTTCAACGGAGATAATATAGAAGAAGAAGAGTTGGCTTTTATACCCCAGTTTGGTGTAGTGGTTAAGTGCACGGACTCTAATCTGGGAGAACCGGGTTTGATTCCCCACTCCTCCACTTAACCCCACCAAAGGGTTAAAAAAACCCTTTGTGTTTGCGTCCTTTATAAAGTTTATATCTCTGCTACCTGGCATTCCATTTTATGACACACATGGCCCGGCCCAACAAGGCCTCATTTATGTCAGATCTGGCCCTCATAACAAATGAGTTCGACACCCCTGCTTTAAAGTGTAGAGTTCAGTTTGCAATGTCTGTGGAAACAGTGTGTTGTTGACACAAGAGGCCAGGGGCCAGAGCTTGGCTGCTGGAAACCCCCCTGAGAGGACATCTTTTCCCCCACACCATGCCTCCAAATGTTTTAGAGATCACAGGAGGACGAAATGATGATTCCTGGCCATCTAACGACGTTGGAGATTTCGGGCTCTCGAGCACTCTTTCTTTCTTTCTAACCTAAGACGGCAGATCCAAAATAACTTATTTTAAAAAAATATTTATTTGAGTGACTGCTTGCAGACAACCTCATTAGGCGTTTTGTCCGAATGCATGTTGATACAGCAGGCGCTACAGCTGCATTTCTCCCTCATCCATCTGATAAGGATCACATCAGGGATTAAGTCAGATGAAAGGGCCCCAGGGGGAGGCTAATGAGTTTCTTTTTTAAAACACGCGTGTCACCTCCCAGACAGATTTGGCTGTCGCTCCTAAATGAGGCTGCTCACTCCGAAACCAATAGTCCTGAAAGAGAAAGGGGCCCTGTTTCTTCTGGGGGTGCCTCATTTTACACCACAATGGGGGGGGATGTTATTTTGAGGATGGTGACGCATTGGAGAGGAAATGTGCTCCCGGGTTCAAATGCACAGCTCTTGCTTGCAAGTCATGTCTGTTTTGAGGATCGGTGGTACAGCGTCTCTCTGGGTTCCTCCCCCTGACACCCTGGGGGGAAATAGGATTTCATATGCGGAGGTACGGTTGCCAACTCCAGGTTGGAAAATGACTGACGATTTGGGGTTGGTGCCTGGGGAGGGAGCTCAGGAGGGCAGTGATGCCATATTGTCCCCTCTCCAAAGCTCCCATTACCTCTAGAGCAACTGATCTCAGCAGTCGGTCTCTTAACCTTCGACCAGGAGCCTCACTTTATCAGGATCCCCATTTGTACAGAGAGGTGTCTACACATGCCTTTTTGTGCACGAAGGAAGTCTTTTTTTTAACAATTTTATTAGGATATACTTCATAATTCAAACATACACCATTTTACCCACTAACATATATCCTTTTCTCCTAATTTACCCACCCCTTCTGACTTCCCACAGTGCTCCAACCTCCAGCCCACATCTTATATTCCCCTCTTTCCCCCCCTTACTCGTTTATCAAATTCTACAGGTAACATATCTTTTAACTTTTGTTCTTATACATTTAAACATATTCTAAATATCATTCTTTTTTCAATAGCTATCAAAGCAAAGTAAGTTATTTACATCCCAATATTTCTCTAGACGTGCACGAAGGAACTCTGAACATCTCCCAAGGAGCATCTGCAGGTTGAGGCAGAACATACCACCACAGTGGAAGGTGGAGTGGAGGCCATTAATGATTTTAACACCGCATTTCCAGTTTGGTATAGTGGTTAAGTGTGTGGACTCTAATTGGGAAGAACCGGGTGATTCCCCCACTTCTCCACTCGCAGCTGCTGGATGACCTTGGGCAAGCCATAGTTCTGTCAGAGTTGTTCTTGGAAAAGAGCAGTTTCTGTCAGAGCTCTCTCAGCCCCGCCCACCTCGCAGGGTGTCTGTTGTGGGGAGGGGAGGGGAAGGAGTTTGTAAGCTGCTCTGAGACTCTGAGTGAAGGGTGGGGTATAAATCCAATCTCCTCCTCCTCCTCTCCTCAAAGGGGGATCCCGATGTGTTGACCATCTGGCCCACTGGTGACTCTTTTCACAAAGTGGTCTCAGTCCACTTTACCCTAGACAGGGCTGATAGGCTATGGCCATCAAGCCTGAGAGAGAAACTGAAGGTCAGGGCCTAGTAAAAACTGGAAGTGGCATCTTTAGAGCGTCTACCACTTATGAAACTCTATTGCTTTATCGTAGAGGGTGGGGGTTTTTTTGTTTTGTAAAGTGCTAGGAATTCCACTGTGGCAGATCTGGGTCTCCCTGGAAATGGTGGTGGAACATCTGCTTGGCATGCAGGAGGTCCCAGGTTCAATCCCTGGCATCTCCAGTTCAAAGAACCAGGCCATAGGTAATGGGGAAGACCTTAGCCTGAGACCTTTGAGAGCCACTGCCGGTCTGAGTAGATAATGCTGACCTTGATGGACCAGTGGTCTGATTCAGTAGAAGGCAGCTTCATGTGTTCAGGTGTGGTGTAAGTGTGACAGCACAATGCCAGTGTGCAGTTCAGGGCCGGCCCCAGCTTATTTTGCACCCTAGGCAAGGATCCCTTCTGGCGCCCCCTGTGCGCCGCCCCCTCCCCCCCGTGCATCACCCCCCATGCTCATTAGGGCTGCCGCCCTCCCTTGGGTGCTGCTGCTGCCACCGGCCAGAGGATTTCCGCACCGACTGACCCACTTTGCCCAGCTGCTGCCTTGCCCAGCGCCTTTCCTGGCTCCTGCCGACAGAGCCTCCCACAGGCTGGCAGGTCGCAGGAATGGGCCACGCTGGGTAGGCGGGGGGGTACAGTTTGGCGCCCCTAAGGGCCGGCCCACTCTAGGCGAACGCCTAGTTCGCCTAGTGAGCGAACCAGCCCTGGTGCAGTTCTTCGGCCATCCAAATGTCCCAGAAGGGCCTAAGGGGTAGAGGTCAAAGCCTCCCATGTTGCTGCTGACTCCCACTCCTCAGGATTGGTATTTTGTGTGTTTGGACCCTTCAACATGCTTTTTCTCAGATTTTACCAAGCTATTCCTTGATTTAATACACTTGTAGCTTTCTCAGTTTCACCCTACCCACTTTTAAGATCTGTTTCAAAGTAAAAACACAAAGGTAAAAGGCATTGTCTGTGCTTGGCTTTTGCCTTCTAAAAACCTAGGAGCTTCAGCTCTTTACCTGGGTTTGGCTTGCTGGTTTGCCTTCACACTTGGCTGGGCCTGAGGTGCATTTGTGCAAAGCCAGATTGTTTTAGTTAATATAATAAGTGAACTCACTGTTCTACCTGCATGTCTGGGAGAATTGCCAGGAGACTTCCCAACATTTCAATCAGAGGCATAGGTTATAAAGCTGTCAGTTTCCTTGCAGGTTAATTTGCCTTTCCCTTGGACCTCTGTTCATTTACAGAGAAACCAACCAAAGTATTTGTGGATAATGTTTTAGGCTGATGTTGGTGTGAAGATTTTCCCCTTCTTTTGCCCTGCAGTGTAACTGAAGGAATAGTGGCAAGAAGAACTGGCTAGTCAGTCAGTTAGCAAGAAGTTGAATCAGGGCCGTAGCCAGCGGGAGACACAGGGGGCAGTGCCCCTATTGAATCTTCAGTGCCTCCACCGTATCTCCCCCTATTGAATCTTCAGTGCCTCCACCGTTCCTCCCTCCCTCCTCCTCCCTGGGGGGAGAGGGAGCCTGGGGCATGCGGCACTACCTTTCCTTTTAATCTGCATCAGTCCTTGTAATTCTTCCTTCTTTCCTTCTTATGGAAGGAAGGAAGGATTACAAGGGCCGGCATGGGCCAGCACAAATTAAAAAGCAAGGTAGCACCACATGCCCCAGGCTCCTTCCTCTCCTCCAGAGAAGTACCTGGCCTTGTGGGACTGGTCTGAAGCGATTCCTGTTACAGGAATCGCTTCGGGCTGGCGCAGCTTGTTGCAGTTCAAGCTCTCCCTCCCTTCCCTGAGTGGCCATATGATCATGCAGGTGAGGTGAGTAAGTAGCTACTACTCTTAGAGATGTGAAGGCCCGGAAAAAACCCGGAAAAATTCCGGAAAAAACTTGCCCCCCCCCCCCGTTTTTTTCCTGAAACCTTTTTTGTT
>NW_015161408.1:1617068-1635955 GCF_001447785.1 Gekko japonicus
TTCCTGAATAACCCCCTCCCCCGCCTTGAACATCAGCTGGGCTCTAATGCAGGAAGAGTGCCCAGTTCGGTGGAAAGTGTCAGAGCAACAGCCAGTTGGTTGAACAAGCATTTGCACTGAAAAAGGGTCAAGATTCAGAAAAGAGCTCAGGGGCGAGGTCCCCAGGTCCAACCCCTGGCCTCTCCAGTTAAAAAGAATCAAATAACAGATGATGTGAAAGACGTCTGTCAATCAGAGCAGGAAATACCAAGCTTGGTAGACCGCTGACCACATGACACTGCCTTGTACTGAATCAGACCCTTGGTCCATCAAGGTCAGTATTGTCTACTCAGACTGGCAGTGGCTCTCCAGGGTCTCAGGCATAGAGGTCTTTCACATCACCTTCCACCTGGACTTGTCAACTGGAGATGCCAGGGATTGAACCTGGGACCTTCTGCATGCCAAGCAGATGTTCTACCACTGGTCTGACTCAGTGTAAGATTCATATGTGTCCCACTGTCCTCATTTGCATACCCTTTCCCTCTTTAAATCAGGTCTTCTACTTTATTCACAGTCGGGGTGGACGCACAAAAGAAATCTTGAGCTCCTTCCTATAAACTCATGTAAGCACGGGAAAACATCAGGACTCTCATCCGATTAAATAGTTCTTTAGCTGATGGATAATCTGCCTCTTCACGGGCTGATTAATTGATTAAATTTAAATATATTTGCAATTTAAATATATTTCCATCAGTGTTAGGGGTCTTTTTTGAGATATTGTTGGGTATTTAAGATCCACAAAGTTACCATCCACCAGCCATAATCAATGGGTTTATTTGCCCTTGATTGTGTTTTTATATTATGCTCACTTTAACAAAGGAAGGACTTCATTAATATCTCTGCTTTCATTCCACAGTGCAGTAGCATTCTAGAACGTAAATAGCTTCAACATGAAACAAGTATGCTCTTAATTCACAATTAACATTGCCTGTGCCTTGGTTAATCAACTGCCGCTTCAGCGGATCTGCTGGCTTTAACTGAGCAAAGCTTGGATATGTAAACACTTTCCCTTTTTCTGGCATCGGGATTTTGATCGGACATCTCCAAACTTATTTTGGTTGAACCATCGGTATGAAAAGGTATAGTGTATCACGCAATTGGATGCCACATCACCGACACCCAGCTTTGCATCCTGCTGCATGACCAAGCCCAGGGGTAATTAGCCAATAGTTTGTCAATGTTAATTGTGACTATTCAACTCAAAATTGGCCACGCCCTGTACATTTCATTTCCTTTGTCCTACCATCTGAGTATCTCAGATTAGCTTTACATTTGAGATGGGGTCTACAGCTCAAGGACTCAGTGGCAGAGCATCAGTTTTGATTTATTTATTTATTTATTAAAAACCCTTAATAGCCACCTTTCTCCCTTGTGGAACTCAAGGCAGTTTACAATATAAGTAAAGTGATTCCCCGGGCTCAATCTCCAACGTTAATTTCAACCTGTTGGTTCTGGTCCAACTTTTTGTGGCCCCAGAAGGTCTGATTGGAGCCAATGGATTGAAATTAAATCAAACGTTTTTGGACAAACATGAAGAACTTCCTGACAGAGCAGTTCCTAATGAAGATAGTTCCTGTGGCCCAGCTCTGCCTTATATATGACAGTGGGCTGTGAGTTCGTTTTACCCGTGTATCCAGAGGGCAGATTCAGAACGGACTCTCCTATTTCCCAAGAAGCGAGACAACACAGCTGATGTTTAAAGAATAAATGTTGTCTTTACTAAATATAGTTGATTTTCAAGCACACAAAACAGATGCATTCACACATATTGACTCAAACACAGGATACTCATTTCCCCTCTTAACATCCACTATTTTATCTTGCAGATTCCTCCCAGGAGATAACAAATAAAGTAGCTAAATCTTGCCTTCGGGCGTGTGGGATATGCAAGCGGCTGACTGAGTCTTAATAATAACCTGTTGGAGGAAGACACCATTTCTCTGTCCCCTCACAATCAGCACCCACTGTTGCACTGCTCCTTATTTTATATTTTATTCTTTATTTTATTCTAAATTTTCAACTCTTTATCCTTATTACTACTGATCTTGTATTGAAATAAACTTTGAACTGAGAAGGATCAGGTAGTAAGGGATACAAGAAAACCTCTTTATATAAGGAGATATAAAAGACTCCTGGGAGAGCAACTGCCAGTCAGAGTAGACCACACTGACCTGGATAGACCAATCGTGCGCTCAAGGGATGGGAAGGGAATTCACCAGGAGAACCCAAGCGGCCCAGTTGCGTTAGCCGTTGACCCTGTTTTAATCTCTGATTAAACTCCACTTGCGTCACGCCATTTGCGTAAGGCTGCTAATAGTCCCCGGTTCTCTGGGTAGCCTGAACGGTGGGCAAATGCTTCTTCCAGGGGGGCCACAGGAGAGGTTATATAATGTTGGTATTTGCATGGGGAAAGGTTTTCTCTCATGGGCTGAATGAGCTCGCAAAGGTCCTGCAGTTCACCCTGTGGGTGATTCCTACCATGTGGTGAGCACTAAGCCGGCAAGTGGCATTATAGGTATAAAATAAGCACTGGCTCACTCGTGCGATAGATGAAGACTGATTAGGAAGTCAAAAATAACTTCTCTTGATGCTGGATGGGGACGTCCGGGAAGAGCAGAGAGCTCAGTTGCCTGATGATGGACTGTGACAGGCAAATCCCCTCTGGCTGGGTTGGAAGCGCTTGCTTTTGGTCTAAGCTTTCCTTCCATGCACTTTGAAAAATAATTGTTGTTTTATCGAGTGCTTAGCAAGCAGCTTGCCAAAAATGAATGCAATTGTGATCGGGCTCCCGGGCTCCCGGGCTTTCTATGATTCCCGACCCCCCAAGACACCTCAGGCCCTTTCCCAGTAGGGCAGCAGCGAAAAGGCCCTCTCCTTCCCTTGCATTTGGCTTCCGGTGCTGAAAGCCCCAGTGAGATCTGGGAGATGTAGTTCTCCAGGGATAATGAATGCAATGAATTGATCCCAAATCAGATTGACCCAGTTTTGAGACTGAAGTTTCCCGGAGGTCGTTGCACCTGAGATGCTTTCGTCTTCCGGTGTCGGAAGCTGGCTGTGTGACTCAGAGAGGGGGGAAGAAGTGCTCGCCACCACTGTTCCACCACCACAGAGTGTTTTGTGGGAGGAAAAGGGAAAGGGTCGATCGCTCTTCACTTTGGAAGGGTGGGAATCAACTAAACTCTTTCCCCTTGGCCTGCATTACTGGAACTTTCGTGAGCCCCTTCTCAATGGCAAACCGTGACCAGTGTGCAAAATTCGTTTCCAGCCAGGCCTGTGGAATAGGGTTGCCAAATGATTCTTACCTGGCGGCGGGGGGCTCCTGCCCAGCGTCTGGAGAGTGTGCGCGCGCGTGG
The DNA here is from genome assembly GCF_001447785.1 of Gekko japonicus. Classification (NCBI taxonomy): domain Eukaryota; kingdom Metazoa; phylum Chordata; class Lepidosauria; order Squamata; family Gekkonidae; genus Gekko; species Gekko japonicus. The sequence goes on from NW_015161408.1 coordinate 1,620,461, forward strand.
GGGTAGGGTTCCCCCGGGCCCGATTCCGCAGGGGCAGAAATTGGGCCTCAAAAGCGGGGGGAAATCCACCCCCCGGGGGGATTTGGGAACCCTACTGTGGAACCTACCTGATTGCAGAGATCATGGCTATGGTTTGTCTCTGCTTCTGATATGTTAATTTGGCAACCCTGAGGTGGACACAGTGGCACCTGGGGCTCTGCCTTTGATCTTTAGAGACAGCTGTGTTCAAAGGCGGGAGAGGTGCCTTTATCAAGATGGCAACCTCTGCTGTTTTCACTCACTCTGTTTGTAGCATCATTCACTCCGCTCTCCTTTAGCAGTCCTAGCATCAAAGCTAGCCTGGAGGGTGCAGTGGCATGAGAGGAAGTGACTGGACACAGGCCGTGTTATGTATTGTTTTTACCAGGGCTATTTTTGGGCAGGAACGCACAGGAACGGAGTTCCAGCTGGCTCCTGAGTTGGCCACACCCAGCAGGAACTCAATAGCATAATAGGCCACACCCAACAGCAGAAACTCATTAGGATTGGCTACATTAGGGGTGTGTGGCCTAACATGCAAAGGAGTTCCTGCTACAAAAAAGCCCTGGGTTTTGACAACAGACAAGGTAAACAGAATAAGAAGCAAAAGGATAACCACACTTCTGGTAACATGGGGGTGCAGCCTAATGTGGTAATGAGCTATGCTAATGAGTTCCTGCTGTTGGGTGTGGCCTATTATACTAATGAGTTCCTGCTGGGCTTTTTCTACAAAAAGAGCCCTGGCTTACCAGAGACAGGCTGAGCTAGGAGCGCTAGAACAATAGCCCACCAGGGCTCTGGAGGTGACCAATGAGGACTTAATGTTATGCAAGTAGCCTGTCATTGGCAGTGGGGTGTGGTTGGCAATGTTCTCTCTAAGCTGTGGAGTCTTGTGAGCAAAAACCTTACTTTGTGAGCGACTGGCATTAAAGTTGTGAGCGAGCGATTTGGCTGCTGCAGAAATTAGCTTGTTCTGGAGCCATTTTTTTTCTGAGCAAAGACAAAAATGTGTGAGCCGGAGACTAAAAACCTGTGAGCTAGCTCACACTAACTCAGCTTAGAGGGAAGACTGGCTGGTTGGGTGTGGTGTTTGCATGCTATTTAAACAGGGCTGTTGCCCTGGAGTTCAGTCTTATATCTGCTGAAGAACCACTCATAAAGCTGAGCTGATCACTAGGCTTGGGGTCTGCTCATCCGTGGAACCCAGCATTTGACACAGGCAAACTCAGGCTGCCCGTCGAAGTTGGAGATCTCAAGAGCATTTGGGCCAGGGAGCTCAGCATCCTGGCTGCTTCTCCAGGGCAGGACACCATGCTTCTGGGAGAGCGAGGTATGCAGCAGTATTCCCCTTTGTGGTCTGTTAGGAGTTCTAAATCATGTTCAGAAAAGGAAAGAAATATGGTAACATCACCTTGCCCTGAGGCTTCCCCGTCAGCGTAACGGAGAAGGAAGGTTTCAGTAGGCTTGACCTGTGATGGGGAAAAGAACAGGCCAGCTCAAGTAACCTGGACAGCCAGGCTAGCCCCGATCTCATTAGAACTTGGAAGCTAAGCCCGGTCAGCCCTGGTTAGATTGCGGATGGGTGACCACCAAAGAAATCCAGGGTTGCTGTGCAGAGACAGGTGGTGGCAAACCACCTCTGTTCATCTCTTGCCTTGAAAACCCTGCAGGGTTGCCATAAGTCAGCTGTGGTTTGATGGCCCTTTCTAGAAGGAGGAGGAGGAGGGGATTGGATTGGATTTATACCCTGCCCTTCACTCAGGAGTCTCAGAGCGGCTTACAATCTCCTTTTCCCTTCCCCTCCCCACAATAGACACCCTGTGAGGTAGGTGAGGCTGAGAGAGCTCTGAGAGAACTGCTCTTGAGGGAACAGCTCTGAAAGAACTTGTGACTGACCCAAGGTCACACCAGCAGCTGCATGTGGAGGAGTGGGGAATCAAACCCGGTTCTTCCAGATTAGAGTCCACACACTTAACCCCTACCACCAACACCACCTACTGGACCTTACACTCCCAGCTGCAGCTTGCTGATGGTTTTCAAATAATGAACAAAGGGTGAAAAGAAAAGTAGGTAATCATTTGGGTCCATAGCAAAATCCCAGAAGCAAACGTTATGTAATACCTTCAAAGTAGGTAGCCACGCTGGTCCATATTGGTGGTGCAAGAGGAATCTTTCTGCTGCACTGTGGCTCAAACGACTGGTGCACGTAATTCTTTAGCAGCACCCTGAGTAGCCCTGGCTTACCAAAGTTCATCAGAGCCTAGAAGCTAAGCAGGTTGGCCCTGGTTAGTACTTGGATGGGAGACCACCGGGGAAGACTGAGACTGCTATGCAGAGGCCGGCAATGGCAAACCCGTCTCTTGAAAACCCCATGCCTTGAAAACAAGTCTAGCTCAGCACCTACTGGTGCATAACACTAAAAGAGCTAGAACCCCTGGGTGCCAGACAATCTTAAGGTCTCCTGGCTATTTTACACACAATGCCATACGATGATTAATTAATTGTATTTCTTTGAAGATAGATCCAGGTGATCAGCCCTGTTGGTCTGAAGCAGTAGAACAAATTCAGAGTCCAGTCAGGCACCTTTAAGACCAACAAAGCTTTATTCAAGGTGTGAGCTTCCCCGAAATGACCTCTGACCATAAGTCAGTCAAACTTAACTATTAATTCATTCTTGAGGAGGAGGCAGAGGCATTCACAGAGAGTGACTTGGTTACCACTGTTTTACCATCTGGGGCGGGGTTTGGATGCAGAGTGTAGGCATGAGTTTAGAGATCGATAAGCTCAAGTGATACCCCTTGTCTTCTAGTCAGATTTGGGGGGAAAGTCATCAATCTCTGCCTGATCTGCCCACTGGGCTGGGCTGGCCCTGATCCCAACAGCCCCCCCCTCAAAAAAGTGGCATGATATTATTGGTGCGAATAGCTGTGACTGGTGGTGAACACTGTACATGTGTTAGTGCAAAGGCAGTGCCATGCATAACGGGCATTGTGCCTGTGTTTTAATCTGTGTTCCTTAGTGGGAATCCTCAACGAGAAAGTCCAGATGGATTGACACCTGATAGACAGGTGTCCCGACACCCTAAATCTTCTCTCAAAATGCCCTGCCGCAGAGAAGTGCTAGATATGCTCCTGAATGCAGGCTCCAGCGCATGGAGAAATAGTGATGTACAGCTGAGCCAGCCAGCAGCAGGGGTACCTTGCAAAGATATCTCAAGGGACATGTCAGTATAGAAAGGGTTGAATAAAATAGTTTGAAAGCCACTGAGCTGGTATTCCGCAGGCAGGAAATTGGGGATTTGAAATGCATGGTTTTGCTGAGCGCTTAGCCCTTTTCATATATTTTGGATAAGTTTTTCCCTCCCTAAAAGTGGTTTCAGGAAGGGATTTACCCTGTCTGGGGTTTTTTTTTTGTTATCGTTTGTAGTAAAATGATATGGAAATTGCTTTTATGATAACAGATATAATTGCCATTGGATATACAGGCCGGAGGCAATTTAACTGCCAGCACACTGCTTGATACAAGATGATTTGTTTATTGGAGGTAAATTCATCACATCGGCTAATGTTGAATGCTTACTCCCCCCCCCCCAAAAAAGCAGAAAGGTAGCATCAGGATAGTATGGGACTGGTATCAGACTCATCCCTTTCACTGAGATTAAGGGATGTTCGAATTTGGGGACCTCCATGTAACAAATGTTGCCTTGATAGAAGGTCCTGCTAACATCTTTTTGCAAATCGTTTTGCAATTGATGGATGCCGCACCAAATATTAACTGCTTTTCCCCAATATCTTTGATGATAACTCTCTTGCCCTGCTTATATCACCATTATATCACTGTTGCAAGCCTCCTCATCAAAATATATTCAAGAAGGAATCAGTTTCAAAATTTGGTGATGGACATACTCCTGCTTTCTGTGATGGGTTCCCCCCCCCTTACAAAATCTTGAGAGCTCCATAATTCATAATCCTGCCATGCGCAGGCCAATAATTGCCCCTAATCACTGGAGAAACATGGCTGAAATGTACTGAAATAAGCCATAAAACTCATTACAAGATAACAAGATTCTATCTATTCTCAGAGGTCACTTTAAAGCTGCGCAGGTCAGGGAGCTAATCACCTTGTTCGGTGGAAGCAGTGCAGATAAGGAGCTCCTCTGGGCTGAGTGGGCGCGCTGGAAACTTGCTCGGTGCTCAGGTCTGCGACTGACGTCAGAGGATGAAAGAGAAGGAACTTGTTGAGTTGGCGAGTCTGGATCTCAAAAATATGAGGATGGATCCTGCAGAGGATTTCTGCTGATGGAAGAGGGGGCAATTTTCACCAGTTCCCCCTTCCCCAGCAGAGCTCCAAGCCCAACTTCGTATTGTTCCTTGGGGGTCCCCATGCACCAAGAACCACATCCCCCAGGAACCAATCTCCCAAGGCAGTCTGGGCCCAGTGGGGAGAGGAGGTAAGAAAGTCCATGCTCCACTGATGGAAATCCTTTCTTCCACAGATATTTTGGGCAGGGTCCAGTGATGGGGCCAATGGTCTGAAGAGTTAGAACCGAGTCAGAATGTGCTGGGTTAGGGGATATGTAAACTCAGTGATTTGACTTACCATGTGTAACAGCATGGTGCAACTCAGAGCAAGTGCTACCTGTCCAATGCGATTATATAAAACAGCTGGCATTATGTAGTGGTTAAGAGTGGCAGACTCGAATCTGGAGAACCAGCTTCGATTCCCCCACTCCTCTGCACAAAGCCTGCTGGGTGACCTTGGGCCAATCACAGTTCTCTCAGGACTCTCTCAGCCAGGTGTCGTTTCGTAGAAAAAGAGCTAGGTGAACTCATTAGCATAACTCATTAGCATATGCCACGCCCCCTGACATCACCGGAAGTGTGCCATAAGGCCACACCCCCTGACATCACTGGAAGTGTGTCATAAGGCCACACACACCACCCCCAATGGTCCCGGCCACCGCCGCCGGCCTTGCAGCTCCACTGCCGAGCCCCATGAGGGGAGCCTGCCTCTCAAGGTGCCTGTTGTGGAGAGAGGAAGGGAAAGGCAACTGTAAGCCACCATGAGACTCCTTAAGGCAGAAATAATCAGGACATAAAAATATCCTCCTCTTTTTCTATACATATACATATGCATATCTATAGCACTGTACCAAATCAGAGCATTGGATCATCTAAGTCAATACTGCCTCCTGTAATTGGTAATAGTTGAACAGCAAAGAAGCATTTTTCCTAGCACCTAGGAAGACCTTTTATGTAGAAATACCAGGAATTGAACCTGGGACCATCTGCATGCAGCAGATGCATTGGTCCACCCAGTCTCAGCACATTTCTCAGGCATTTATTACTTTAATGAAGTCCAGACTCCAAATATCTCCTTTAGGGATGTTGGACCATCTGTGAATACAGCTCACATCCTGTTTACCGATTGTGAGCCGAGAGCCAGTTTTTCGATGATCAGTTTGACTGTTCATCTATCTGTTTCTGGCAGTTTGCTTTGTTGTATTCCTTTTGAACCTTCTTGCACATGCATGTTCTCATGCAACCTGACTGAATTCTGCTACCCTCATCCTTGCTGCATAATGGCTCCGCTTAACAGGCCATTGTTTAAATGCACAGTTAAAGCAGTCACAAATCATATAAATTAGTCATAAAGAAATGCTTTGTTTTCCTAAAATCTCACCCTTTGGGTGTTTGCCTAAGTAGTCCCTAGTGGCACTAGTGGCTGCCATTCAATTTGAATTGGCAGCATCTTTGCACTTGCACAGTATTGCAAGAAAACTGGTGTAAATGTTTGATCACCGTTCACCAGGGGTCATTTCGTAGAAAAAGAGCTAGGGGGACTCATTAGCATAACTCATTAGCATATGCCACACCCCCTGACATCACCGGAAGGGTGTCCTCCCCACAGCCGGCGGTGAACTTCAGCGGGCACCAGCAGGGAGCTCCAGGCCCCGCCCTCCCGCACCTCACCCGGGGGGATGGCAGTATTGCAAGAAAACTGGTGTAAATGTATGATCACCGTTCACCACTGTTTGGCAAGAATCAAGCATATTGGGTGACCATTCACATGTGTTTGATGCCTTTGAACATGGTAAATTAAGATTGCTGAACCAGTTTATTGTGAAAATTGTGCATCCGTGGGAACACACATGCACCCTACTGTCACTATATGGAAGTTTGGGCTCTGAGAGGATACTGAATACTGTGTGTCAGCATGAGACTCATTTGTGGCTTATTCATGTTCTTAATTTTAGAAAAGGTGAATTAGCCCCCTCCTGATATATAAGTGTTTATTGTCAGGCTCTTAATTGTAGACATTCTTGGGGAATTAACATTTGTAACAACTATTAATAGAAAAGTAAGCAAAGATTAAGAAAACTTTATGGAAGGTTTTTTTTAAGAGGCACTTGGAAAGGAGAGGCTTTTTCGAGAAATTGTGGGAGGATGTATTTCTTTGTGAACGTCAGGGCTGAAAGAGGTCCTTTCCCTAGGAAGTAATACTCCTAGAAAATTATGGGTGGACCCTGGTAAAATTCATTAGGTTACATGGACAGGGCCAAGGAAGAATGCAGTCCCGGAGCTGCAGCCAGAACTGAATCTGACATATCATGGCTGATCCATTGTAGAAAGATCTGGAGCAGGGGTGGCCAAACTGTGGCTCGGGAGCCACATGCGGCTCTTTCACCCATATTGTGCGGCTCCCGGCAGGGCGGCTGGGGAAGCTAAATATCATTAGCAAACAAATATCATTGGACAAATGAATATCATTATCAATATCTGCTATCCAAGACAGTCCAGTGGAGCCTGAGCGGTGGGTGTTGCCTTCTGATACACTTCCAGTGATGTCAGGGGGTGTGGCATATGCAAATAAGCTATGCTAATGAGCTCCTGCACCTCTTTTTCTACGAAATGACCCCTGAGTAGAAGGGCTGACATTAAGGCTAAACACGGCGGGACATTGGCTCATCCACTTCCACCAGAAACAGGAGATCAGTCCTGCGATCTCAAAAGGGTCCCAGGGATAATTTCCTGTTTCCTTCTGGAAGAGCCTCTCAGGGGAGAACGTGATTTCACACTTCTCATAGCATTGAGGGCATGGATGAACACATGGACCTTCCCTAGTGGAATCAGACCGTTGGTCTGTCAAAGTTGTCCCTGCCCCTGGATGGCTAACAGCTTTCCAAGGTCAGAGGCTAAGGTAATTCACATCATCACCTGTGACCTGATTCTTCTAACCAGAGATGCTGGAGACTGAACCTGGGACCTTCCGCATGCAAAATAGGTGCTCTTCCACTGAGCCATGGAATGAGGGGGTCCCTGCTGGGACATAAAGGAGCACAAAATAAGCATGGCCACTCCCTTCTCCAGCAAGGTGTGAGTAGAATGTCATAGAACCCACACTCCTTAGTGGAAGGATGGCATTAGCTGTTATCTTGGCCAGGACACCACCCCCCCCCGGATGGAATTCTCCCCATGTAGATGCATTGAGTACCTTACATGTAGCTGCTTGTATGAGAGGAGTCCCAGAACTCTGTGGCATTGCTGAACACCATCAGCAGTGACATAGAATCTCACAGAGTTGGGAGGGGCCATGCAGGCCATCTAGTCCAACCCCCTGCTCAGTGCAGGATCAGCCTAGAGCATCCCTGACAAGTGTTTGTCCAGCTGCTACTTAAAGACTACCAGGGAGGGGGGGCTCACCACCTTCCGAGGCAGCCCATTCCACTGCTGCACAACTCTGACTGTCAAAAAGTGTTTCCTAAGATCCAGCCAGTACCTTCCCACCCTTAATTTAAACCCACTGTTGGGAGTCCTCTCCTCTGCTGCCAACAGGAACAGCTCCCTGCCCTCCTCCAAGTGACAGCCCTTCAGATACTTCAAGAGAGCAGTCATGTCTCCCTTCAGCCTCCTCTTCTCCAGATTGAACATTCCCAAGTCCCTCAGCCTTTCCTCATAGCCCCCCCAATCATCCTCATCATCGCTCTCCTCTGCACATCAGCTTTCCTGGATATCAGTAACCCCTTTGCCTCATTCGGGAGTGACAGCAAACCCTGACATTATAGGGCCCACATTAGTGGCTTGATGCATCAAACCCATCAGCCTGTGTTGGTCCTTCGCATCCTGTGTTATAAGCAGCTACTTGTAATATATGTAATGGCTCCAGAATGACAAGCCGTAAACCCCTGGAAGGAGGCAATCCATTCAGTTGCCACTTTCGAGTATCTTCACGTTGGATCACTAAAGCGAGAGGCCAAAAGTTTGAGCCGCCTTAATGGAGGTGGGTGTGGAGCCTGAAGCATAAATCAGTGTTAGGAGGACAGCAGAGCTAGGGAAAGCTTGCAGCCTGACCGTCTGTAAGCTGAAGATTGGCCTAAGCTGCTCTCATCTTTGCCAGTGATCTATGGCATGGCCTTGGTCTGGTCATTTGCCTTCCTGCTGGGTTGCTGGCTCAGATACATAATGCATTGTTGGAAATGGCTGTGTGCATCGGCAGTCCTTTTGCACAAATATACACCACAACTTCTGTGGCAAGGCTGCCCGGTGTAGCATCTTTGTTTGGGAGGAGAGTAGAAACGTAAGAGCTGGAAGGGACACAGAAACACAGAGCTGGAAGGGACCTCAAGGGCCATCTAGTCCAACTCCCTGCCCAACACAGGAAATTCACAACTCCCTCCCACCCCTCTCGTTCCCCCAGTGAGCCCTGCCACTTCTGGGTTGGGAAATTCCTGGCTACTTGACGGTGGAACCTGAAGAGGACACGGTTTGGTGAGGGGCCTCAATGTGGTATCTATATATCTAATTCTCAAGTCGCCCCCGGTGTGCGGATGCTTAAATCCGCACATCGGGGGGACCTGGGGGGGAGGGAGAGGTTTGTGCGCACGTGGGGCGGTCCCCACATGTGCACAAAAATCCTAAATCTGGAAAAAAACATTGGGGGGATGTTTAAATTCCCCTGAAACTCACAGAGCGTCCCCTGCACATGCACAGGGAACGCTCTGCGACTGCTGCTGCCGCGAGCGGGGGGCGGGGGAGGAACCGGCAGGATGGGGGGGCTTACCTCCTCCTGCTGCTTCCTCCTCCGCCTTCTGACTTTGGAGCTCCGTTTGGAGCTCTGCCTCCCTCCCCACCCCCACCCCCCGCGAGTATCGCGGGTCCACCCCTTGTAGTGCCATAAAGTCCACCCTCCAAAGCAGCAGTTTTCTTTAGGAGAAGAGACCTGTGTTGTCTGGAGATCAGTTGTAACCCCAGGACATTGTGAGGTTCCATCTGGAAGTTGGCAATCCTGATTTCAGAACCTCTAACAACTCAGGTGGTCCAGCCACCAGGCCAGCTGTTACAAGTTGCCAGAGCTGATGTTCTTGCTCTGTGATCCTCTTCAAAAGGTACATAAAGCTGAGTTTTCCTGGACCAGTGGAGGACAAGCACTGAGCTCCAGAAGGCTGGAGTGAAGCCACAGGAAAATGGAGGCAGGAAAGGTGGATCCAAGCAAAATGTGCTTTCCCTGTAGGCTCCCTAGTCTACATTCAAAGACAAAGCACAGTCCACATAACACCTTTGATTAGGACCAAACAAAATAATACCAAGCAATGTGCCAGCTTCCAAGTTCACCAGAACTCTTCATCAGGCCTGATTTTACAAAAATAAAAAAGAGGTAACGGAGGGGGTCACATTGGGTCACATCGTGAGAAGACCAGACTCCCTGGAAAAGACAATGATGCTTGGAAAAGTTGAAGGCAGGAGGAAAAGAGGAAGACCTTATGTGAGATGGTTTGACTCAATAAAGGAAGCCACAACCTTCAGTTTGCACTATCCAAGGAAGGCTGTCCCCAATTTCCTAGACAAGTCTAGAAGAAGAAGAGATTGGATTTATATCCCGCCCTTCACTCGGCATCTCAGAGCGGCTTACAATCTCCTTTCCCTTCCCCTCCCCACAACAGACACCTTATGAGGTAGGTGGGGCTGAGAAAGCTCTGACTGAGAGCTGCTCTTGAGAAAACAGCTCTAAAAGAACTTGTGACAGACCCAAGGTCACACCAGCAGCTGCACGGGAAGAAGTGAGGAATCAAACCCGGTCCTCCCAGATTAGAGTCTGCATTCCAAACCACTGTACCAAACTGGGTCTCCTAGGGGCACAAGAGGGTATGCAGGTTCCTAAATTATTACTGGACCAACAGAACCAAAAACTTTGTAACCTCTACTGAGGTGAGAAGGTAGTAGTCCACATGAATGGGTTGGGGTGTTCAGGCACCAGCAAGCTCATGCCCAGTGCTGTGTCCTTTGTAGGTGTAGTTTATTAGGCTGAAAGGTGACAATACTTACATAATGCTCCCAGCCCTCTGAAGACATTATCACTCCCAAACCAAAACTCAGGGATCCGTGCTGTAAGTCTGCTCAGATAATTCAGAATTGATTCTATTAGCCCATAAAAATCTTGCATTTATCCAATAATATCCACAATTATTCCAAAGTAACGTGTAGGAACATTTAATTACTGAGGCCTGCAATTTCCTTGTCATTTCAGAACAGCCGCGTGGGTGTTTGTTCCCTGTAACATCAAGGGATTCTGCAGGATTGTATGGATTGTAGCCATGCTCATACTCAAAAACCTGGGACAGGAATGGGTTGTTCCTCTACCATTTTCTGTGTTGGTGGAGAGACCGAAATAACACAGGGTTCAAGTTGTTCTCATAACTTCACCAAGGGCAAAATTTAAAGTTGTGTGGGACTTCAGACCTCAGAGTCTTGTTCATAAGTTTGCCAGACCCCCAGATGGAGGTGGGGGTCCCCTTCCACAAGGCCCTGCCTCTAGCTATCGGTTAGCTGGCCAGCAGGAGGGACTTACCAGGAGAAAGGAGAAGGCCTAGGTCTTGTGGCTGGCATTGCACAGGAAGTGATGTCATCATACCAGCGAGGTCCCAGTGATGCTCTGGTATTTAGGCAAAACCTCTATGGTAGAGTTCAGTTTTACCATAGAGCTTTTGTCCAAATACCAGAGTGTTCCCTGGATATCACTTGTGTGATGACATCTCTTCCAGTGTGAGGCCAGCAATGAGGCCTAGGCCTTTCTCTTTCTCCTTGTAAGTCCCTCCCATCCCTCATCATTTACCTACTTGTTTAGGCTGTGCATCTTCCACTCCTCTGGTTGGCAGATGCCCTTGGCTGGTCAACAGAGTTGTACCTTGTGCTTTATACACTTCTGGGACTGACTGGCCTCTAGCTGCCATATATTGAATCAGATCATTGGTCCATCAAGATCGGTTATTGTCTACTCGACCTTTTTGAGCCTGCAGGCACCTTAGGGTTGCCAGGTCTGGGTTGGAAAATACTTGGAGACTTTGGGGGTGGAGCCAGGAGAGGCCGGGTTTGGGGGAGGGGAGGGGCCTCAGCATGGTGCAAGGCCACAGAGCCCACCCTCCAAAGCAGCCATTTTTTCCAGGGGAGCTGATCTCCGTCAGCCGGAGCTCAGTTGTAAAAGTGGGAGATCAGGCCCCACCTGGAGACCGGGAACTCTAAGGCACCTTTGGAATTCTGACACTGTGTGGGTGGTGGGCACAGCCGCAAAATGGCCACCATAAAATGGCTGCTGCAGGAAGTGGAGACCTCTACAAAATGGCTGTTCCAGCTTACCTTTCAGTCGCAAATGAACATCCTGGTGTTGTGGGGGCCGCTGCTGCCCAAGCAACATTTTTTAAAAATTATGCACAGACAATCAGATCTCCAGTGGCCAATCAGAAACCTTGCTGGGCAAAAGCCCCGCCTGGCTCTGCCCACTTCCTAAAAATAAAAATAAAAACACTCGGCAGGCACCAGAAAAGGTGTCATTGGTTGCCAGGGTAACCATGGACACCATGTGGGGAATCCCTGGTCTACTCGGACTGCCAGTGGCTCTCCAGGGTTTCAGGAGGAGGTCTCCCACGTCACCTGATCCTTCACTAGGGGGGCCAGTGATTGAACCTGGGACTTTCAGCATGTCAAGCAGATGCTCTGCCACTGAGCCACAGCCCCTCCCCTCAGCCTTCCTGGCCTCAGAAAACATAAGTTGAAGGACACACATACCAGGTCTAGACTGGGTTATGGTCACTGAAAGACTCAGATGGCCCTCACAGATTATGGGTTGGATGCAGCACAAAATTTCCACATGCTCTGGCGCTCTTGTGCATGTGGAAGTGTAAGAAAAGCACCACGTTAGCCACTTGTGCTAAGGCAAACTTCTTGTTTTCCCCATTTGTGTTTGCGCATGATCTTGTGCGACACATTTTGGGGCGCTATAATATCTAGGAAGAAAAGAGTGCGGTATTGCACAGATTCTTGCTCAGACAGAGCTGCACTAAATTCATTTATATTTCTGCTTTGCCCTTACTGGACCCAAGCCAATATATGTTTGCAGTCTATTGTGTCCTGGCCTACAAAGAGCTCATTCCCCTTGCCTGTCCTGTCAATCCCCAACAGCAGGAGACAAGTCTCAGAATGGGAGGCCCACGCGACCAGGTGCTCTGCATCACAGAAGCTCCATTCCCCTTCTCTTGCAAGAAAACAGAGGGAAAGCAAGATGGTGGCAGAATAATGATAATAATAATAACACAGAGCTTTGTGCAGACTCTAGATGGTTTTCTCCAAGCTTGTCTGGAGATGTGTGAACCTTGTAGTCAGGGGGTTTTTTTGTAGAAAAAGCCCAGCGGGAACTCATTAGCATATTGGCCACACCCAACCGCTGAAACTCATTAGCATATTAAGCCACACCCTGACACCATCGCTCATTAGCATATTAGGCCGCAGCCCCATGTTGCCAGAAGTGTGGTCATCCAGCCACACCCACCTTTTGCTTCTTATTCTGTTTACCTTGTTTGTTGTCAAAACCCAGGGCCTTTTTTTGTATCAGGGACTCCTTGGCATGTTAGGCCACACACGCCTACTGTAGCCAATCCTAATGAGTTTCTGCTGTTGAGTGTGGCCTATTATGCTAATGAGTTCCTGCTGGGTGTGGCCAACTCAGGAGCCAGCCGGAACTCCTTTCCTGTGCGTTCCTGCCCAAAAATAGCCCTGCTTGTAGTACACAAAGGACCAGTGGAAAGTTGTAATTGCTTCTAGTTCTTGCTTATGTCTTCAATGGAAGCCTTAAGCCATACTGATGCCTGTGATAGGAACACCACCAATATCTGTGATCTTCTGCTCTGAAAGAAAGAAAAAATTACCCGGTCGTGGCTGCAGATTGGTAGATTGGTGTCCCAAGCAGGCAGCAGGTTTAAGACTGTGCAGAATCTGCTCAAAAAGGAAGCCTCAAGTGGATATGAACAATGTGGGTCTTCGTCATCCTGTTACAGCACCAGTACTCATACTTTCCACCTTTGTGAATCATTTCCACCTCAATTTGTCTGCCGAGGAACTCTGGAGAAGCTATCAGACGACTTCTCCTTTAGAGCACAATGGTCTTAGTTTGAGACAGGTCCTTAGTGAGATAGGTCCATAGATCACAAAAGGAACTGGCTAGTTCTGTTGGGTCTCACAGTCACCCTGTATCAACTGAGAAATTGTAGAATGGATGGATATATATAATGATTTTTTAAAAAAATAAATAGATTATTCATGTACTTATATTTTTCTGGTTTTATGGAGATTTTTTAAGGATTTAATAACAGCCTATTAAGTGGTAAGGCCTCTCTTTTGTAGATTAGAGTGTCTTTTTAGTTGATGCTAGCAGATAAGAAACATTTCCCCCCTCCTTTAAGTTGTTTGGATGAAATAGCTATCTGGCGTTTTTAACAGATTTTGAGTGCAGTATTGCTAGTACAGCAGAAGATGGGTTTGTCTGAAGTATAGAGTTCATGGTTCTAGTTGTTTGGGGTAAAAACTCTGCCGTGTCTGGGTCAACAAGAGCTTTGATTTCATATCAGAAAACAACACCTTCTGTTTGGGTATGAAGAATCCTTGCATAAAATTAATACGGTTAGGTTAAATAAACATTTAAGATATCATGTAGGCACACCTTTTCCTGTAACTGACCAATGATTAAATGACTGCTCATATGATGCTCTGACATTTTGTAACCAACTATGATTCTTGGCTGTTATCTTTTTACCTATGTCACTTGGGGTATAAAATCTCATGTACTTCCTGATATTGCTCAGAAAGCAGTCAATTTTTAATAGGCTGGTTTGGCCTGTTTTCAATTGTTTAATTGCAATTAAATCAATGAACATTCCTCCTCATTTTGACTTCTCTTTTTGGCTTGGAATCTATTTGTACAGCAAAATCAACCTACAACACACACCACAATTCCCAATAAGCACCCAGTCCAGAAGATGCTGAAGTTGTGCACATGACCTTTCAGAAACACTTAATAACCACTATTAATCTACTCAGTTTGGTGGAGTGGTTAGGAGCGTGGACTCTACTCTGGGAGAACTGGGTTTGATCCCCCACTCCTCCACATACAGCTGCTGGTGTCACCTTGGGTCAGTCACAAGTTCTTTCAGAGCTATTCTCCCAAGGGCAGTTCTAGAGAGAGCTCTCACAGGTCCACCTACCTCACAGGGTGTCTGTTGTGGGGAGGGGAAGAGGAAGGGAAAGGGATTGTAAACTACTCTGAGACACTTTCGGGTAGTGAAGGCTGGGATATAAATCCAATCTCTTCTTTTCTTCTTCTTCTGTTTCAATAATAAACAGCATGAGAGACAATTCTTATAAATCCAATCTCCTCCTCCTTCTCCATTGAGGAACCCCTGATAAGGTTCCAAGGTATCTCGGGGTGCCTTGAATGCAATCTTGAAAACAGCCCGCTCAGAAAGATGTCTGACCTATGGAATCAGAGTATTCTGTGGCACTTTTATGCTGTTTTTTAACACAGTATTTGTTATGCAATGTGTTGTACAAGTGGCTGTTGATTTTAACAGCAAGATTTTTGTCATTTTTTCTTTAATTCTCTCAGGGAAAAGGGGAGGGTGGTAGTTCCATCCCGAGCAGCAAACAATAAAAGAAACTTAAGCTTTCAAACTGAACCAGAGTTGACATGAAATTGATTAACATCCCTGGTGGGAAGTTGTAAGCATCCACGGTAATAAACAGGCAGCTTTTGCACATCCCTAACCTGTGGCTTTCTGACTCAAATGATTAAACTATTGCTGAGTAGCAGCATCAAATGCTTTAAAAAAAAAAGAGAGAGAGTTTCACTTGGGATACAGGACAAGCGACTGCACATCTGTGTGCTTGGTTACGCTTGGAATGCTCCAGGATAAGCACCACCATCCAGGAGCATTGTCACAGGTAACAGATTTCCACATACCCCCCCCCACAAAAAAAAATTCAATATAGCCATTGATTCCTCTTATTCTCCCTTTTTTCTCTCTTTTAAAAGAGGGGTTTCTCTTTCATTTTTCTGTGATTTCTCTGCAAAGAGAAATCAGAGAGAATCACAGAGTTGGAAGAGGCCATACAGGCCGTGTAGTCCAACCCCCTGCTCAATGCAGGATCAGCCTAG
>NW_015161408.1:1636481-1641606 GCF_001447785.1 Gekko japonicus
GCCACACACCCCGCCCCCAACGGTCCTGGCCGCCGCCGCTGGCCTTGCAGCTCCACTGCTGAGCCCCATGAGGGGCCCAGCGGTGGACCTGCAAGGCCGGCGGGAGTGCAAGGAAGCCCCGCGAAGGCCCTCCCTGGCCCCAGGCAGGCAGGGGTGGGGAGAGGCAGGGAAGAAGCAACTTACCCTCCCTCTTCTCCTGCCTCCTCCTGGCTGAATGAGGGCCGGAAGCAGGGGGCGGGGCTTCATCATGTGCCTCGCCCCCCTGTACCTCACCCGGGGGAACTGCGTTCCCCCCCCCAAATGACCTCTGCCTTTACCTTTAACGCTGCCTTGTAAATGGGTCTTGTGCCCCAGAACTGTGTGAGAGGCCCACTGTGTGTCTCCCTCCCCCCTTTATTGCTGCATTCTTTTGCACAATGGACTGGCAGGAGCCTTCTGGCTTTTCAAAATGGAGATTCCCCACAGGTGTATAACGTGTTGCTTTGCCCAATGTGAAAATCAATAAATATGCTCACTGCAAAAAAGGGGGGGGGATCCAATACACAGGAAAACTCGATATGAGGCAATGAGGGGAAAGTAAAAGCTCTCCTCGAGGGAATAATGGTTTGAAATGGAAGTCTGAGAGAATAATGATAAAAAAAAGAAAAGAATTTTCCTGTGGAAATAAGTCAGCACCGGGCGGAGGAGAACAAAGAACGCTAAGGGGCAGGCCAGGGCTTATTCAGATCACTGGAAGGTTGAGAGCTTTAGAGGGGAGGAAGGGCGTTTGGTCCGTGGGTGATTCAAGTGCCCGGCATGCCGTAGTGGCTGAATGGTTTAAGCATGTTTTAAAAAAAAAAAGTTCTGAATTGTTAATTCTTTTAAAATTGCAATTGTTTAAGAATGAGCCATTGTTTTCTTTGCCACAATAGCATTTATAACAGGTCCAAACTTGATTTTTAAAACATTTTTTTCAGCAGTGATGGTAGTGGGAGGCAGTGTTCCCTCTAAGCTGAGTGAGTGTGAGCTAGCTCAGTTTTTTAGCCTCCGGCTCGCACATTTTTGTCTCAGCTCAGGAAGGGATGGCTCCAGAGCAAACTAATTTATGCAGCAGCCAAATCGCTCGCTCACAACTTTAACGCCAGTAGCTCACAAGGTGGAATTTTCACTCACAGGTCTCCATGGCTTAGAGGGAGCATTGGTGGGAAGTGCCGTCAAGTCACAGCTAACTTACGGCGACGCTGCAGGATTTTCTAGGCAAGAGACATTCAGAGATGGTTTGCCATGGCCTGCCTCTGTGTCATGACCCTGGTATTCCTAGTGGGTCTCCCATCCAATTACTAGGCAGGGCGGACCCTGTTTAACTTCTGAGATCCGATGAGGTTGGGCTAGCCTGGGGTATCCAGGTGAAGGCTTTCAGCAGTACTGCCCACCCTCACAAAAAACACCCAACTCTTTATTGAGATCTTTCTACTCTGCTTGCAAAAGTGTTTGTCAAATCCCTTTCCACAACAGCTGCATTTGTCTTGTTTATGGAACATGTGGCCTATAACGATCTTAATAAATGTGTGATACCCTAATCCTACCTGTTTATTCCTTCCCGGGCCTGGCCGTTTCAAGGCCCTGCGTAAAAACAGGGAGGCAAGGGGTTAATCTCCTTTAAAAATTGCTTATGTTATTAAAACTAGGGCAAGAGAACCTCTTCAGTTGAAACTGATTAGGCGCATTTGGGCTGTCACCACTCTTGATTTTATGATAGTTCTATAAAGAGCAGCCGGTGATTCACTGAAACAGTCTTTGGTTTTGCAGTTCTATGAACTGGTGCTGCATATCAAATAGGAGACCCTTCCAGCTCTGCCTTTAGATCCTTCCTGAATGGGGAAGGGGTGGGGTTTGGCATTTGAGAACCAGTCCAGATTTACCTTCTGTTCCTTGTTCCAAACGTGGAATGGAGAAGGCATGGGGTTTGGCATTTGAGAACCAGTCCAGTTTTACCTTCTGTTCCTTGTTCCAAACCTGGGGGAAATCAGAAGGAGATGTAGACCAGTTGTTTAGACCCCTTCCAATCAACTGTTTAGATGCCTTCCTATCTGGGTTTAGGTCTGGTAATGGAACTGAAACAGCCTTGGTCACCCTGGTGGATGACTTGTGTCGGGAGACAGGACAGAAGGAGTGTGACTCCATTGATTCTCTTGGACCTCTCAGCAGCTTTCAGTATCATCAGTCATGGTATCCTTCTGGACCACCTATCTGGACTGGGATTGGGAGGCACCATTCTGTGGTGGTTCCAGTCCTACCTGGAGAGTAGGTTTCAGGTAGTGCTGGGGGAGTGTTACTTAGCCCCTTGTCTTTTGGCTATGGGGTCCTAAAAGGATCCATCTTGTCTTTATACTGTTTAACGTCTACCTGAAACCACCAGGTGAGGTCATCTGGAGATCTGGCTGGGCTGTCACCAATATGCAGATAACACTCGGCTCTGTTTTGTGTCCCCAGCTGATCCCAGGGAGGCTGTAGAAACCCTGAACCGGTGCCTAGAGACAGTTTTAGAGTACATGCTTGCTAATAAATTGAAGCTTAATCCCAACAAGACATAAATGCTACTGGTGGGCAGCAGGTCTGACTCGGGATTGAAGTTGTCACCTGTTCTGGAAGGGATTACGCTCCCCTTGAAGGAACAGGTCCATAGTCTGGGGCTGCTCTTGGACCCAGGTCTACTGCTGGATAAGCCAGTGGCAGTTGTGGCCAAGAGTGCTTTTGACCAGCATCAACTGGTTTAACCACCTGTGGTGTATCCTGGGCAGAAAAGATCTGGCCACTGTGGTGCATGCCCTGGTTACATGTAGATTAGATTACTGCAATTCACTCTATATGGGGCTGCCCTTGAAAAGAGTTTGGAAACTTCAGTTGGTACAGAATGCTGCAGCCAGCATGTTGACTGGAGTGGTTTTAGGGACCATATCACTCAAGTCTTGGTCCATCTACACTGACTCCCAGGTTGTTTCCAGGCACAATTCAAGGAGCTGGTCTTGACCAACATACGTAAGGACCTCCTACTCCCCTATGAACCTGCCCAACCATGACAGTAATCATTGGAGGCCCTGCTTCAGGCATGCCTGACTTCTGAGATTAGGCAGGTGCCTACCCAGGACATGGCCTTCTCTGTCATGGCACCAAAGCTCTGGAACCCTTTCCCCAGGGAGATGGTTCCCTTCTGCTGCCATCTTCCACCTGCTGATGAAGACTCCCATTTCACTTGCCGTTCCTTCAATGACCCCCTCCTTCCTAAGCAGCATTTTAAATGTCTTGTAAGTGTTTTAAGGGGCTGCGGTGGCTCAGTGGTTAAGATGCTGAGCTGCAGACCAGAAGGTCAGTAGTTCGGCAGTTTGAGACCTGAGTGCCACATGACGGAGTGAGCTCCCGTCTCTGGCCCCAGCTCCTGCCAACCTAGCAGTTCGAAAGCAAGAAATTGCAAGTAGATGAATTGGTACCACTTCAGCGGGAAGGTAACAGCATTCCATGCGCCTTGGTGTTTAATCATGCAGCCACATGACCATGGAGAAGTCTTTGGACAGCGCTGGCTCTTTGGCTTGGAAACAGAGATGAGCACTGCCCCCTAGAGTCGGATTCGACTGGCTTTCGAGAAAGGGAAACCTTTACCTTTACTTTTTATGTATTTTAACTCTCTTTCATTTTAGTATGTCTTTAGCTTTGTTTTTTAACTCTTGTTTTTAAAGTGTTTTAATGATGTGTTTAAGGGTTGGGATGATTTTTAACAGTTTTAAAATTCATTTGTTTATTTATTCATTCATTCAATTTATACCTCGCCCTTCCTGCCGAAGCAGGCTCAGGGCGGCTTACGTAAAATACATATATAAATATATTTAAAATCATTCACAAAACATTGTGACAAATTAAGCTGGAACAGTATTTAAGTAAAGTGTGAGAGCAGAGGTTTCAAGCTAAACAGTATTACTTAGGTGGCAGTCATGGAGATATATCACACCAGCTCAGTTGATCACATTATGTGTGTGGTGAGCACAGGCTGTAAGTTGTGGGCCAGGACACAGGGTCACTTCTCAGGTGTTTAATGCGGCTACTAGTTGAATGCCTGGTGGAAGAGCTCCGTCTTACAGGATCTGTGGAATTTTAAGAGGTCCCGCATGGCCCTGATCTCCTCCGGGAGCTCATTCCACCAGTAAGGAGCAGCCACTGAGAAGGCCCTGGCCATGGTTGTCACCAACCTGATGTCTTTAGGGCCTGGGAGGGCCAGTTGGTTTTGGGCCCCTGAACATAGTGCTCTCTGGGGAACGTATGAGGAAACGCGGTCCCTTAGGTATGCCGGATCCTGACCATAGAGGGCTTTAAAGGTCAGAACCAGCACCTTGAAGCAAAACCGGTATGCTTTTGGCAGCCAGTGCAGTGCTTTTAGCACAGGCTGGATGTGTGAGTTTATTGTGTGTTTTTTTACATTGTTACCTGCACTGGTGGCCCTTGGGAGGGCAATAAGGCAGGACAGATTTTTGGTAAACAAATCAATAAGGTTGGTCTCGCCCCGGATGAGTAGAGCATTACTCAGGGGGCCAGAGATCTCTGATATGAATCCCAGTTTTTGGCCTAGTAATGGCTGGGGAGGGACTGGAGAAGACCCTGCTAGCTGGCAGCAGCCGAGTAACATCTGGCTGTGTTTGCTCTCCTCTCTGCACACAGTCATTTAATGCCTGGGTGTTCCTGGAGGCATGGCCTAGGGTTGCCAGCTCTGGGTTGGGAGCCTGGGGGGTGGGCAGAGTTTGGGGAGGGGAGGAAGGTCAGCTGGATATAATGCCAGAGAATCCATTCACCAAAGCGGCCATTTTCTCCTGGGGAATGGGACTTGGTTGTCTGGAGACCAATTGTAATACCAGGAGATCTCCAGGTGCCCCCCCCAGAGGTTGGCAACTCTAGGCAAGAAGAGGAGGAGGAGGAGGAGGAGATTGGATTTATATCCTGCCCTTCACTCGGAGTCTCAGAGCACCTTACAATCTCCTTTCCTTTTCCCTTCCCCTCCCCTCCCCTCCCCACAACAGACACCCTGTGAGGTAGGTGGGGCTGAGAGGGCTCTTTCCAGAACTGTCCCTGAGAGAACAGCTCTGACAGAACTATGGCTTGC
>NW_015161408.1:1643429-1648635 GCF_001447785.1 Gekko japonicus
TCTGTGGCATTGGACCATGCTGAGGCCCCTCCCCTCCCCAAACCCCGCCCTCTCCCGGACCCACCCCCCAAAGTCTCCAGGTATTTTCCAACCCAGACCTGGCAACCCTATTCTGATGGCTCACAATAGCTTTGCATTTTAGTCTCCAAAGTACTTTTCTATATCTTCCTCTCCCTCCTTCCCCCCCTCATCCTTTCTCTTTTTTTCTTTCTCTTGACCTCTTCTCTCTGGGGGTGAAAAAAGAAGGGTGTCTACACAGGGAAAACAAAAAGGGAATAATGAAGAGAATCCTTGGCCCCAGGAAATGAGTTTTGAAGAGGGCAGAATTTCACTGAAAAGTGAAGGGCAGAGAGGGGGATGGAGGGGGGAAATCATCTTCACCGTTGCAATTTCAAAGCCTGGCGTTGACCTGATTTCAAAGAAACTCGCTCTAACGCTTCCTTTTTCTCTCCTCTCTCTCTCTCTCTTTTCAGGTAAGTAACGTTTTCTTCTGCTCAACCCTGCGGCGGAGTTGGACGGCTCCCTTGCACGTGTGGGTTTTCTTGTTCCGGGTGTCTGTGAGAGATCTGCCGCTCAAAGAAGTAACGCAGAGCAGAAAGGACAATGGTGAGGGAAGAGGTGGATCAGGAGAAGATTGCTCAGGTAGGTTCGCCAGCTGATGGAGATGCTGTGGTGGCCAGGAATGTCTTTGAAGAAGGCGGCTTTAAGGAAACCGTTAGGAGAAGGACAGAAACGTTAAGTGTTGTTGCCTTTTTTAAAAAAACAAACAAACAAACCGGGAGTGAAATTTCTATTTGCATGTTTCGGTAGTGTGTACTGCGATGCCGGGGATGTTGCGATGAGTTCTGAACAGAAAACGGAGTAGCACTGAAGGCCAGAAAGAGGGAAGAGGCTTTGCCTTGGATGTTTCTTGCTTGGTTTTTCAACGGATATGCAGTTAAGGTCTGCATGAAATGCACTGTGGTGTGTTTGACTTCTTTCTCCGTCCCGCGTTTTCAAGGACTTCTACAATTACCTGCTTTGTTGTTGTTGTTTTCATTTGTATTAAATAATAGCTTGTTGCGAGGGACGTGATTTCCTTACCAAGTTGCTACATGCGGAAGTTACAAGTAATACCCTCAGATGGGCGCAATCAATGAACGCTGACGGGATAGGACTGTTGAAGCGACATTCTGGTTCCCGCTTAGCGATGGTACTATGGGAAAATGGAAGAGTATGCTGGCATTCAAGGGAATTCACCAGGCCACTGGGTGAAGGACAATTTGGGAGATTAGGGAAGAGTCCCAACCAGACCAAACCATAGATCTACGTGTGTTCAGTTGGGAACGGTTTGTTGGATAGCGCAACTGCCGCAGCTCCCCTGGACTATGAATGGGTTTGTTGGAAGAGTGATGCATTTATTGTGACAGGGTGCAAATACTTGTAACTATTTTTCTTGGTGCAGCAAGTCAGAAACTGGGGTGCATTGCAGATGAGTTTTCTCTGGTGAACTTGATGGTTGTCTCTGCGGTAGGGTTGCCAGCTCTAGATTGGAAAATACCTGGAGATTTGGGGTGGGGGGTTGAGCCTGGGGAAGGCAGGGTTTGGGGAGGGGAGAGTGTAGGAAAGCAGTGCAGATGGATCCACTATTCTCCTGCCTGGAAATTGGGAACCCGAAAGTATTTGTGTGCTAAGAGCATGAGGTACTGCTTAATGATGCAGTCAATTTGGCCTTGGCAGTTGCGAAGGAGGAGGAAGAGGGAGGGAGAAGGGGGAAGAAAGAGATAAAATAAAACGCTGGGGAGTGAAAAACTTCAGACAGCCTCCTGCAGACTTGTGTCCTGTCGTCTTTGCATCGCGTGAACCCAGAACACACAACAGGAGAGACCTCAGCAGGGTATGATGCCAAAGCAACAGTTTTCTCCAGGGAGCTGATCTTGGTTGTCTGGAGATGGAGTGTAATGGTGGGAGCGATCCCGGTGCCACCTGGAAGTTGGTACGCCTACTCTGAGGTCGCAGTCCAGGTGATAGAGTCAAAATGCGGAAGGCCTTTTTTTTCCAGTAGAAATTGTGGTCAGTGTAGAAATACAATGAAGCTCCTTCTGCCTACCAGTGCAGGTGTACTGAACGCATGGGTTGAAGGCTAAAAGAATCCAGAGTCCTGAATAACAGTATCTCGGGGTCTGTACAAGTCTAGCAACACCTCCCTTGTCACCCAGCATTCCCCTGCACCTCACATGTTTGGTACAGGCTGCATCAAAGTCGAAGAGACTGAGATTCTGTTCAGAAGTCTTTTATGCAGCCCCCTTCAACGTAACGTGGTAAATCCTCCCAAGAACAATCAATCCCAACCAATGGACATCAATGCAGTATAGTTTAACAACTGTGGATTTAGGTCACTTCTTTAAATCAAAGCTTATTCCTGCCACTTACGCATTTATGGATTTGGATTGTTGCTTTGGTTTGGCGTAATTGCATTGAGGCAGAACCAATCAACATGTTTGGACAATAGTCTCACGAGATCTTAAAAAAAGAAGAAGACAAATACATTATCCTGGAACATTCATCATCGCAGGGGCTGATTGAGGGCAGGAAGACTAAGACGTGATAAATGCCACTTTTATCAGAAAGAACAGGTGTGTTTATGATGCGGGGAGAAAAGAGACGCTTCTAGCACAGTCCGAAGCAGAGTTAAACTGTATGGAATCCTTTGAACTCAATGGAATTAAAAGGGTGAACTCTGTTTAGGATTGCACTGCTATATTATCCAACTGATCATTTGTGGTTGATAAACGATCCATATATATATATATTATCAAAGGCTGGTTTGAACAGGTTTTCTTTGCTGACTGATTGGCATTTTATTTGACCTGCAGTGACTGGCTTTTGATCATGCCCTTGCCAATAATCTGTAAAGTAAGTTTATATCTATATCTATATAGAGAGAGAGGACTACATATATATGGATAGATAGATAGCACCACATATATATATATCACCATATGGATGGATAGATAGATAGATAGATAGCACCACATTTATATATATAGATATATATATCACCAGAGAGAGAGAGCACTTTATATAAATGTATATAAAGTACCAGAAGCACCTTAAAGACTGTCATGATCTGTGTCGGACTGGGAGACAAGGCCTAGTGATGCCTAGGCCCCAGGAGACCTGTGTGGGAGATGAAAGCAAACACAGCCCACAATCTCCACAATGTTTAGCGACAGGTGTAACCAATCGGTGTCCAGGGATTGTATGAGGAGATTGTGACTTATACTTTGTGGGCTGTGGAACTGCGTTCTTTCTCTACTGCGTTGTTTCCTCTCACAGAGTTAAACTGAAGGGACAGTCTGGTCTGAAAGAAAGATCCCTCAGTTGGGACAGAGTGAGTACAGGCACAGGTCTGGGATAAAAGGCTGTGGGCCTTGAATAGTAACAAATTAAGAGAAATAGGTAGTCGCATTAGATTTGTTTATTTTACCTTTAAGCACTGTTATATATTTTAAGCACCTTGTTTTGTTTTCCTTGCCCCAGTACTGTATTGTTTAATGTTCTCTGCCTGGTCATCACGCCTATATTTCTTGGTGTAAAAGGGGCATATTGGTTGGCCTTGGGAGGGTACTCTGGGCCTTCCCAAGGGACCCTAAGTCCAGAGTGGTGGCAGAGGAAGGTGGCAACCCACTAGGGGTCATGACAAAGACAAATGCAGTTTACAGGGTATAAACTTTCGAGTCAAGGAATCCTTTGCCAGATACACAACACTAACCATGGGACTGTCATATCAAATGGCAGCCTTTCATCTAGTTTTCTTTGCCCATCAAACTTGTCTTTCTATCAAGGCGGCCACCGACACCTTTCCTAGTGTGCACCAAATGTTTTAGAAAGTGGGCAGGGTAGGGTTGCCAGGTCTGGGTTGTAAAATGCCTGGAGACTTTGGGGGTGGAGCCAGGAGAGGGTGGGTTTTGGGGAGGGGAGGGGCCTCAGCATGGTACAATGCCACAGAGTCCGCCCTCCAAAGCAGCCATGTTCTCCAGGGGAGCTGATCTCTGTCATCTCCCCTGGAGATCAGTTGCAAAAGCGAGGTATCTCCAGGCCCCACCTGGTGGCTGGCAACCCTAGGGTGGGGACAGCTGGGTTTTGTGCCGCAAGGCTTTGTTTTGGCTACCAGAGACCTGATTGGCTGTGAAGATGCCTCGAGAGCAGCTGCCACCACCACAGCCCAAGGATCTTCACTGTGTGACTGAAGGTAAGCCGTTGCAGCCATTTTTGTGGCTGGCTCTGCCTCCTGCAGCAGACATTTTGAGGCAGCCATTTTGCAGCTGGGCCTACTATGCTGTGTCAGAATTCCAAAGGAGCCCATAGGCTCAAAAGGTTGTGGACCCCTGTTCTATCGTGTTGGGCTCTGTTTCCCAATCCTTAGTCTACATTATTGGCTAGCCCTTGTGGGCAGCGTATTTAAATGCAGAATATTACTTCAGGTTGTATGTAGTTTCTACCAATGCTATGGGAGAGAAGTATGAGAACTGCAGGTCTTCAGAGAGAGCCACTGGCTTGACGTCAAACAGTTTAGCCCAGAGTGTGACTCTGCACTCCGCTGTCTTTTGCGTCACTCCTTCCTCCCAATCAGGATAAGGAATGAATCGGCTCTCCATCTCTCTTTGCATTATCAGAATAGAACATGACGATCCTCTCCTTCATTGATGGTAAAGTGGAATGAAACCGGTGGCCGGATTGTTCGAGAGGTCGGACCAGGAGCAGCGCTGAGAGGGAAGCGGGCCTCTTATTTGACTTGAAATAATAATAAAAAAGGGCTTACCGGGGAAGGGCTGAGAGAGAATAAACAGGGGCAATCAAGACGTCGAGTTTATATAGAGCCATTCCGCCAACTGTAAAAAAAACACTTTAATCCTGGGAGGATGCAGATGGGGTTTGAGTAGGTGCTCGCTCTGCAGAGACACAATCACGAGTCGTCCGTGGTTTTTATTTTGCCTGTTTTCAAATAAAGAAATAAAGACAAGCTGTTGATGAGGCTTGCAGTTGCTTGATTTCCAAAGGACAGGATGGAGGAAAATGCTGGATGGGGCAGGAACTAGAGTTGCCAGCCGCCCCCCCCCCCAGGCTTCCTGTAGGGATGCCAGCCTTAGGGTTGCCAAGTCTACTTACCTTGGCAGTGGGGGAGCCTCACCGGGCTCCGGGAGCTCTCCGGCGATGCGCGTGT
>NW_015161408.1:1648656-1661224 GCF_001447785.1 Gekko japonicus
CGCGCTACGTCGCTCACGTTGGGGGCGTGGCCCCGATCGTCAGAGGGGTTTCCCTCCAACGATCAGGGCCACGCCCCCAACGTGAGCGACGGTGACGCAACCACGCTGCGCTTCGGGGGGCGGAGTTCCCCCGGGGCCCGATTCCGCGGCGGCAGAAATTGGGCCTCCAAAGCGGGGGTTTACCCACCCCCCGCCCCCACTTGACAGCCCTAGCCAGCCTCCAGGTGAGACCTGGGGATTCCCTGGAATGGCAGCTCATCTCTGGACAACATCTCTGGAGAAAACGGATGTGCTTTGGAAGGTGGACTCCGTAGTATTTTGTCCCCCACTGAGGCCTCTGGGCTTCCCAGGCTCCATCCCCAAATCTCCAGGAGTTTCCCAACCTGCATTTGGTAACACTACCCCCTCTCCCCTGCCGGGGCCCAGCAAGGACAACCCTAGGCACTTGTGGGGGATGGGAGATAGGGTGGCCAGATCCAGGTTGGGAAACTCCGGGAGATCTGGAGCGTGGGGGACCTCCATGGGATACATTGCATAGAGTCCACCCCCCAAAACACCCATTTTCTCCAAGGAAACTAAACTCTATAGATAAACTGTAATCCCAGGGGATCCCCGGGTCCCACCTGGAGGCTACCGTTCCAGATTGGTCCTCTTCATTCCCTAGGTTGGTTGACCTTTCCGCAAATTACCCCTCCCCTCTACAGTGTCACTCTCGGGCCTTAGGTTGCTGCGCCTCTCCTGCCGATGCTCCCATCTGCAGCGGTGGGCCTTGGATGATCCTACATCTAGCATTTGCTGCACATTTTCTCAACTGGGAGAGAAAAGTGCAGCTTAAAACCACATTCAGATATCTCGGGTCAGTGCCATACTGACTGCAAAGTCACCCCTGAATCAATCTATGCAGGAGGCACCATAACACCCAATGAGCAAAGAAAATGAAAGCGGCACAGAGTGTGGAGGCTACCATAAAATCCAATGATCAAAGAAAGTGAAAGCAGCATGTGGAGGCTACTGTAAAACCCAATGATCAAAGAAAGCAAAAGCAACATGCAATGCAGAGGGGAATTCCTGTTCCAACATGGGTTTCGTTAAATAATGGAGGGAAAAGCCAATGCAGAATCAGCCCTTGCTAGTGCCTCGATCAGTTCTTCGTTCCCAGCCCATGGCACCCCCTGCCCTGCTCTGTCCAGATCACCCCTTCCTGAGCTGAAGCTCCTGTACAAACCTGCTTTGGCAGCTCTGTAGTAGCAGCGGCAGCTTTGCGCTTGCAATCTGGAGGGCTGTCAGAGTGCAAGTCGCCGCCCCCTCCCCTGGTGAGCCGGAGGGATGGGGGAGGGTGCGGCAATTTGAGGCAAATATTTAGACAATTCTGATGCTCTGTTGAAATGAAGTGTCGGCTGTTAATAACAGATACCATTGGGGAGAGCGGCGCTACAAGATGTTCCTGCCATGTACTGATTAGAGGGGGAGGCTGCCGTTCAATGTTGCCCCCCAGGGGGCTTCCTATGCATACACACTGGCAAGGCCCAGCTGCTTGGGTATCTCTAGAATTGAGCTGTTTCCCATAGGAGCTTCGCCGTGACTGGATCTAGCAGCAGGGATTCTCTCCCTTGCTGCTTTTAATGGGGCAAGTGGTGGGTTGCCATCCTCCAGGTGGGGCCTGGAGCTCTCCCCACATTCCAACTGATCTCCAGACCACATAGCTTAGCTCCCCTGGAGAAAATGGCTGCTTTGGAGGGTGGAGTGTATGGAATTATATGCTGTTGAAGTCCCTCCCCTCCCCAAACCCTACCGTCTCCAGGCTCTACCTCCAAAACTCCAGGAACTTCCCAGCCTCAAATTGGCAGCCCTAAAAGGGAGCAGGAGAGCACATGTGACAAACCTCTGAACATCTCTTGCCTTGAAAATACAACGGGGTCAGCATAAGTCAGGTGTGACAGGAAGGAAGGAAGGAAAGAAGGAAGGAAGGAAAGAAGGAAGGAAGGAAAGAAGGAAGGAAGGAAAGAAGGAAGGAAGGAAAGAAGGAAGGAAGGAAAGAAGGAAGGAAGGAAAGAAGGAAGGAAGGAAAGAAGGAAGGAAGGAAGGAAGGAAGTTTTATAATGAAACTGACAGATACTCCCAAATTGAATTAAAATAACCACAGGGGTGCTGCTGTGTATTAGCACAACAGGCAGTTCTGTATGATGCACTTGTTCTCAGTGAGAGAGTCCAGGGCTCTTTTTGTAGAAAAAGCCCAGCAGGAACTCATTAGCATGATAGGCCATACCCAACAGCAGGAACTACTTAGCATATTAGGCCACCCAACAGCAGAAACTCATTAGCCTATTAGGCCACACCCCCATGTTACCAGAAGTGTGGTCATCCAGCCACACCCACCTTTCCCTTCTTATTCTGTTTACCTTGTTTGTTGTCAAAACCCAGGGCTTTTTTTGTAGCAGGAACTCCTTTGCATGTTAGGCCAGACACCCCTAATGTAGCCAGTCCTAATGGATTTCTGCTGTTCGGTATGGCCTATTATGCTAATGAGTTCCTGCTGGGCGTGGCCAACTTGGGAGCCAGCCGGAACTCCGTTCCTGTGCGTTCCTGCCCAAAAATAGCCCTGGAGAGATCCTTTCAAAACAAGGCACAACCCATCCTACAGTGTTTTCCCATTGGGGGACGGGTGCACCTGAGGAGGGTGGGGTTTGGGGAGGGGAGGGCCTTCACTGGGGGTACAGTGCCCTAGAGTCCACCTTCCACAGCGGCCATTATATCCAGGTGAACTGATCCCTGTCAGCTGGAGATCAGTTGTAATCCCAGGAGATCTCCAGCCACCACCTGGCAACCCGAGTTTACTCCCTTGTAAGCCTTTGTGTGTCCTCCATCCCCTGCACCAGGCTTTGCTTACTGTGCATATGTGACCAATTGGGCCACACGGACCACTTCATTGTACCAAGCGGGGGGAGGGTAGAACTTACCCAGCCAGCTCATGTATCAAGCCGCTAGTCCTTAGTAAGGAGAAGCTCACTTCTCTGCAAGTTTCATCATCCTAAGCAGAAAAAAAGACCCTTTTAGCCCTGCTAGTGCCAGAGACTTTTTGAAGTATGCTCATTTAGTCCCTGTTTCTTGTCTCTTAAAAGACTCTTCTGTAGATGAAGAACCGCAGGCTTTCCTGGCTCCTTTCCTTGTACTTTGATATGCATGGGCCATTAAGCTTTTTATGTGAGCAGAATGACCACATGAAGACCAATTTTTTTTAAAAAAAAAGTGGGGGAGGGGAGACTTTGCTCATAATTAAAGTCCTTGGTTACAGAAAGGGAAACCATATAGTTCAGCAAGGATAGCCTGACCACTACAGAGAGGGAGAAAAAATGAATTGAGGGAGAAATGATACAGCCCCCTTTCCGCACTCTAAGACTTGCCCTTCTATGGAAGTGAAAGAAGCGATGAGAACATCAGAGAAGCCAAATCTGGAGCAGGCCAAAGGCCCATCCAGTCCAACACTCTGTCACACAGTGGCCAAAAATACCAGGGGCCATCAGGAGGTCCAGCAGTGGGGCCAGGACACTAGAAGAAGGACACGGTTGACCCCCCCCCCAAGCACCAAGACTACAGAGCATTCAGAGACAGGCTGGGACCATCAGCTGCATACCCAAATCCAGGCCAGAATGGGTGAGTACTCCAGACTCCTGATGGTGAGTGCTGAGACTAGGGTAGGGGCATGTGCTGGCTCTGGAAGCTGTGATCTTGGGATAAGGACATAAGGACATAAGAGAAGCCAATGCTGGATCAGGCCACTGGCCCATCCAGTCCAACACTCTGTCACACAGTGGCCAAAAATACCAGGTGCCATCAGGAGGTCCAGCAGCGGGGCCAGAACTCCAGAAGCCCTCCCACTTCCGAGTTTCCCAACCCGGAGCTGGCCACCCAAAGAGATGTGAGCACCCTTTAAAATCTTGGGAGTTTTTTAAATGGTCAAAAGCTGACGGGGAAAACAACTTTGCACAGAAGCAGTTTAGCATTATGAATGTGTGTGTTTTAAAAAGGGGGAAAAAAATATGCAATGATTTTTCACTAGAGAAATTTTTACCACATCCCCCCCCTCCCCAAGAATTAACAAAAGTAAAGACAGAGGTTTTATTTTTACATCTCCCCAAACCAGTATTCTTGTCATTGTTTCCAGGTCACTCTCGCCTACCTTTCCCTGCCCTCCCATCAAGCCACTGAGGTACATTATTATTGTAATTACGTTATGGAGACCAATAGCATTGTACCAACCCAGAGCAGTAATCAGGGTAATTTGGAAGCATTTAATTCTGCAAAGTCGGCTTCTCTCCCCGGGTAGTTGTCCCCGCTACCACCATACGTAGAGGGGTGAAGGTTTAACACAGAGTGCTACCCAAATATAGCGGGGGTGGCGTTCCACACACACACACTCACACACACGAATTTATCACTGGGTATTCCGTAGTTTGAGATTAAATATTGTGGTTCAGATTTATGTATTCACCTGAATTTCTCCTCAGACTCTGAGGTACCTTGTTCTGCGTTTTTCCAGCTGAATGTCTTATAGAGCACTGCCCATTAGGGAGGCCAGCCTCCAGGTGGGAACTGGGGATCCCCTAGAATCACGGCTCATCTCCAGACTACAGAGATCAGTTTCCCGGGAGATCCTCAGTTCCCCAGGAGGGTGGGTTCTGTGGCATTGTACCTCAGTGAGGTCCCTGACCCCAGCTCCTCCCCCTCTTTTTTATTTTTTTTCCTTAAAAACCAGACACACAAGTGAGTTGATTCTAAAAGGAATATCCCAGGACTGACCCAGCCCTCCCTGAAGCCCCAGTGCCTGGAGCAGAGGGGAGGGGGCTGAGCACCCCTCCCCAGCCTTCCAGACTCATCCGGCCCCTCAAGAGCCTCCCCCCCCTGTAATAAATAGTTACCCTCAGAAGCCTTGGTGCCCAGCAGGGGAGGAGGAAAGGAGAGGCAAGTGGCCCACAGATTGTGCGGGGCAGTTGCACTGCATGGCAGGCAGGGGGCACCAGAGCATGGTCCTCAGTGAGGTCCTCCCCAGGCTCCACCCCCAAATCTCCAGTTCCCCAACTTGGAGCTGGCAACCCTACCCCCCCCATCCCCTGCCAGGGGCCAGGGTCCATTTCCCCAAAGCTTTCAATCATTTCAGTTCAATTATATCATTCCCCCACCCTGCTATGTTCCTTAATACATATGTGTTAGGGTTGTCGGCTCCGGGTTGGGAAATACCTGAAGATTTTGGGGCTGGAGCCAGGAGTGGGCAGGTTTTGGGGTGGGGAGGGACCTCAGCAGGGTATAACGCCATAGAGTCCACCCTCCAGAGCAGCCCTTTTCTCCAGGGGAACTGATCTTGATTGTCTGGAGTTCAGTATAGTAGCGGGAGATCCCCAGGTGCCACCTGGAGGTTGGTAACCCTAATGCCTGTGCATTGATAAGTTGTGTGATTCTGCATAACAGCTACCTTAGGATTCTTTTCATCTGAGGAGGAGCCCCCAAATCCATGTCAAATCCTGCCGTACGTCGAATGCGTGTGCATTGTTAAGACCTTGTGTTTTATCCGTTGTGTGATTCTGCATAACAGCTACCTTAGGATTCTTTTCATCTGAGGAGGAGCCCCCAAATCCATGTCAAATCCTGCCGTACGTCGAACACGGGGGCAACCTCGCTTGCTTAACCCGAAACATTTGCGGATGCCGTTGGAAACTTTCTGCCGTTTGCTTAAAAGGAACCCCCCCAGATTTGGTCTAAATTGGGACGGGGACCCCTGCAGCTGTGCCTCACCTCCACGGCTGGCCCTTATCAGGGACCGGAGCTTCCCGTTGATCCGATGCTGACAACCCCGGTGTCGTCTAGGCAGAGTTATGCTATTGTACATTTGCCAGGAAACGCCGCCGCTCGGATTCCTTGGGAGATAATTTTGCTACAGCTCAACATCAAATCCATTATTCAATAGCCGTCATATACTTCTCTCTCCCCACCCACCCCCCTTGACACTTGCTGTGAGTTAGGTTCGCTTTCGCCCCCCCCCCCTTTCCCCGGCTCTCCTTTGCAGCTCACCTGTGCGTTACAGCCAGCTCTGCCATTATAGCAACACACACTGGGCAAATTAATATGCTAGTCTGTGCATAATACATTATAATAAGACCCAGTGGAAACAATCTGCACATTTCTTTGCTCCCACTGAGGCCCTGCAAATGAGTTGTGTGCGCGCGCATGTGTGTGCGCGTGCATTTTAAAACGAGCTTTGTTCGGTGGTTGTGGCTATTCCGGCAAGCTCTGCTTAGCATTGCCTCTTTGGACTGTGTGTTTTGCGATGTTGTAACAATTAGACCTGCACAGACCCGGCACTAAGGAGGCAATGAAGCCCTTTACATATGGATCACTTCCTTCCGTTCAACTTAAAACATTGACCTCGCAAGAGGATTAACTGTTTGCTTTAGGAGTGTAAACTCTCGGTAGTTATTTCAGTCGTGTCTGCATGCATTAAGCTGCCACATAGACACAGTTCAGACTATGTGCAGGAGCAGGTGAGGCGATCTGTTGGGTTAAGGATCTCGACAGACAGCCCTGCAGGGATTAATGGGTACAGCTCTTTGCCTCTGAGTCTCCTCTCCCCTGTTGATGGGGTTTATCTCTTGGACATGAAGGTTATCGAACAGGAGCTCAGGTAAGGTCAAGAGAACGTTGGTTAAATAAAAGTCTTGCATTAAATGCTGCCAGAGGAGGATTCACAACAATGGAGACAGAATGGTACACATGAAACTGCCATATACTGAATCAGACCACCAGTTTATCAACTGCCTACTCAGACTGGCGACCACTCTCCAGGGTCCCAGGCAGAGGTCTTTCACATCACCTTCTGCCTGGTCCTCTAACTGGAGATGCCGGGAATTGAACCTGGGACCTTCTGCGTGCAAAGGTGGAGCTCTGCTACTGAGTCACTGCCCATCCCCTTAATCTTGGTAGCACCTTAGTTGGAAGGTCTGCCTTAGCTTTTCTTTCGCACCCAAACAGAAACCCACATTTGTGTCTAGAGTGGCAGAACTCATCTCATGAGAGGAGAGGAATAATGTCATTTGGAATGTCATAATGTATGCAGCTGCTTTATACTGGGTCAGAGCAGTATAGTCATCTTGACACATGAACATGATGCTGCCTTATACTGGATCAAACCATTGGTTCGTCAACATCAGTATTGTCTACTCAGACTGGTGATGACTCTTCAGGGTCTCAGGCTGAGGTCTTTCACATCAACTACTGCCTGGTCCTTTTAACTGGAGATGCTGGGGATTGAACCTGGGACCTTCTGCATGCAAAGGTGAGGCTCTTCTACTGAGTCACTGCCCATCTCCTTAATTTTGGTCATCTTGGGGCATCTTAGTTAGAAGGTCTGCCTTAGCTTTTCTTCAGCACCCAAGCAAAACCCACATTTGTGTCTAGAGTGGCAGAACTCATCTCATGAGAGGAGAGTAATAATGTTTGGAATGTCATAATGTATTCAGCAGCTTTATAATGGGTCAGACCAGTATAGTCATCTAGACACATGGACATGATGCTGCCTTATACTAGATCAGACCATTGGTTCGTCAAACTCAATATTGTCTACTCAGACTGGCAGTGGCTCTCCAGGGTCTCAGGCTGAGGTCTTTCACATCAACTACTGACTGGTCCTTTTAACTGGAGCTGCTGGGGATTGAACCTGGGACCTTCTGCATGTCATGCAGATGCTCTACCACTGAGCCACAGCCCTTCCCTTAAGGGCTGTCGACTCCAAATGGCGGAAGCTCTCTCCAAAGTCTCAGGTAGGCACCATCAATCTCATCCCTGCAACCTGATAAACTTTTGACTGGAGATAGCAGAGACTTAACCTGGGACCTTCTGCATGCAAAGCAGGTACCCTACTGACTGAGCTGTGTATCCTCCAATATTCCATTAATACAAGATATTCTGTTAATACAGAGTGGGCCTTAGGCGTCTGATGAATGGAGCAGCTCTTCCCTTCGATCCAGAGGCAATCTGTTGATCTCGTCTGCCCTTCAGATGCCATCGCCTTTGATTTGGAATCATGAATCACTCCCCCGCCCTTTCCAGTCGGCACTAATTCATTGTCTGTTTTTCTTTCTTGCCCAGTCCTAGCAGTTGGGGAGGGGAGAGAACTTGTCTTGTGAATGCAATCATATTTCCTGCCTCTCCCAGCCCTTAGAGTGATTGCTGATTTAGAGGAGGAGGCTAGCGATTTGTATTGTCTATCCTTCTCCATCACAATGGCTCTGTGCATCAGTATTAGTGCAGCAATAGCAGGGGATGGGAATATATATAGCCTGCTTGCAGGGAGGGCGAAATATAAATCCAAATAAATAAATAAATTATACACACACACACACGCACACGCACACACACACACACACACACACACATGGGTGGAGACAGTTATAAAACATTGGATCAAGTTGGACAACAGGAAAAGAGCTGCAGAAGGACCGATGGCGAGTAATCAAGTACTGAAATGTGACTCTATCACAGACCTCTGGCAAGGGAATAAATCCCCCATAGGGGAACACCTTGGCCATATAGATCTGTACTACTGGTTGGGTTGCAATGCATAGCCATGGTCTCCGTTTCCTTGTTCGCTGCTGTGGATAAATGGCATCCAGACAGCTGTTACACAGCTGCTGCAGCTGTGTCTGATGGCAAAAGATTCCATGCAGCTGCATTCCTCAGAATAGTCACAGATTCATAACAGAATAACTTGGTCTGTTCAGTACCAGCCCAGGACCATAGGAAAAAGTCAACTCCTCCACAGAATGGGAAAGAAGGATGAGCAATACACTTGCAAATGGGCACATAAACCTGATTTTTCCAAATCCCACCCTCCAGCTTGAAGTGCCCCTTGAAATGCTGCTCCTGCAGGATGGCGAATCCCCCGGGAGTGTCATGAAGGGGGAGATGGAAGGCTGCCACAGAAAGGGGGCATCTGCAAAAATAAACCCCTCTTGGGCACATGGATCTTTTTGACAGGATCCAACCCATAGACTGGAACCGTAGGTAGGCAGTTCTGGAATGAAAGAAAGCTGTACTTTGGGTTGCCAGCTCTGGGTATTGCAATAACGTGTCTGGGAAATTATAGATGTTTATATACAAATGCTAGAAGCATCTGAGGTAAAATGGGGGAGTTGGAATGCTTTGTGTCGGAGGAGAACATAGACACTGTGAGCATTTCAGAAACTCGGTAGGATGAGGATAATCAGTGGGATACAGTGATTTCTGGATCTAAATTATATCTGAAGGATAAGGAGGGAAGGGTCAGTAAAAGGAGATTCAGCAAGAGGTCGGAGGTGAAGTGGCTCTGTATGTCAGAGAGGGTATACAGTCCACTAAGACCGAAACTGTAAGATAAATAGATTCACTTACAGAAACGCTATGGGTGGAAATAGTATGTCCAAAGGGAAGCTTAACTCTTGAAGTTTGTTATTGATCACCTGGTCAAAGGTTAGAGGATGATTTAAAAACACCAAAATAATTAAGGAAAGCAGCTAGACAACATAATTGTGTCACAATAGGTGATTTGAACTACCCACACATTGACTGGGTCAATATATGTTCAAGTCAGGAGCAATGTTCCCTCTAAGCTGTGGAGTCTTGTGAGCAAAAATTCTACTTTGTGAGTTGCTGGCATTAAAGTTGTGAGCGAGCCACTTGGCTACTGCATACATTAGTTTGCTTTGGAGCCATCCTTCCTGAGCTAAGACAAAAATGTGTGAGCTGGAGGCTAAAAAACTGTGAGCTAACTCACACTAACTCAGCTTAGAGGGAACACTGGTCAGGAGAAAGAGATTGGGTTTCTAGATGCTCTCAATAACTGTGCCATGGAGCAGATGAATCCATTGGAGGGAGGTGATCCTGGATTTGGTCCTAATTAATGCCCAAGACTTGGTGAGAGATGTAAATGTGATAGTGCCGGTTGGGAACAGTGACTAAAATGTTATTAAGGTTAACATTTATGTAAATAGGGAGTTTCCCAAAAAGACCAACACAACCATATTTAACTTTAGAAGAGGTAATTTCTCTCAGATGAAGGGGGTTGTGAAGAAGACACTGAAAGGAAAGGTAAGGAGGGTCAAATCCCTTCAGAAAGCCTGGAGACTTTTTAAACCTACAACCCTACAAGCTCAGATAAAATGTATACCCAGGGGTCATTTCCTGCAGGAGCGCACAGGAGCGGAGCTCCGGCAGTAAAGTGCCCAGGGGGCAGGCACATGCAACAAGCCCCACCCCCTGCTCCCAGCAGCCCTCAGTCAGAGCAGGAAGGAGCCAGGTAAGTTGCAGAGCCCACCCCCCGGCCCCCCGATCCAAAACAGTCCAGTAGCACCTTTAAGACCAAGTTTTATTCAGGTACAAGCTCTCCCTCCTCTGCGAGGACAGATCTGCACATCCCCCCCCCCCAATAGCTAGCAATCCAAAACAGTCCAGTGGAGCCTGATGGTGGGCGTTGCTTTCTGACACACGTCCGGTGATGTCAGGGGGTGTGGCACATGCAAATGAGTTATGCTAATGAGTTATGCTAATGAGCTCCTGCACCTCTTTTTCTATGAAATGACCCATGTCTATACCACAGGTTATGGAAGGTACAAATAGGTATAAAAAAGGCCTGCATGGTTAACAAACAAAGTAATGGAAGTAGTAAAAGGTAAGAAGGATTCCTTTAAGCAATGGAAAGCTAGTCCAAGTGAAGTAAATAAAAGGCAGCAAAGGCTTTGGCAAATAAAATGCAAGTTGGTGATTAGACAGGCAAAAAGTGACTATGGGGAACATATTGCAAAGAACATAAAGACTGATAATAAAAATTGCTTCAAATACATTAGTAGCAGGAAACCAGCCAGGGAGGCATTGGGACCCTTGGATGACCAAGGGGTAAAAGGATTACTAAACAGTGATAGGGAAATGGCAGAGAAGCTGAATGCTTTTATTGCCTCTAATTTCACTTTCAAAGATGAGAGGTGTTTACCCACTCCAGAACCACCAATTTCGGGAGGGGTACTGAAAGACCTGAATTGGATTGAGGTGATGAGAGAGGAGGTCCTGTGACTGATGGACAAATTAAAAACTGACAAATCACCAGGCCTAGATGGCATGCATCCAAGAGTTCTGAAAGAGCTCAAATGTGAACTTGTGGAACTCCTGACAAAAAATGCAATCTATCATTAAAACTTGCCTCCTTTCTTTAAAAATGGTTCCAGAGGAGATCCGGGAAATTACAGGCCTGTCAATCTAACTTCGATAGGTAAATTGGTGGAAGCCATTATTTCAAAAGTAGAATTAGTAAGCACATTGATAAACAAAAGCTATTGAGGAAGAATCAGCACAGATTCTGTAAGGGAAGACCTTGTCTCACTAACCTTTTAGAGTTCTTTGAGAGGGTGAACAAGCATGTGGACAAGGGGGACCCAACAGATGTTGTTTACCTAGACTTTCAGAAAGCTTTTGATAAAGTTCCTCATCAAAGGCTCCTAAGTAAGCTCAATAGTCACGGGACAAAAGGACAATTCCTTTTGTGGATCAAAATCTGTCTGATTAATAGGAAACAGAGAGTGAGTATAAATGGGCAGTTTTCACAGTGGAAGGTGGTAAGCCGTGGGGTACCGCAGGGCTCAATGCTAGGTCTAGTACTTTTTAACTTGTTCATTAATTATTTGGAGTTAGGGATAAGCAGTAAAGTGGCTACATCTGCAGATGACATGAAGTTGTTCAGGGTGGTGAGAACCAGGAAAGGCTGTGAGGTGTTCCAGAGGGATTTGTCAAAGCTAGACGAGTAGGTGTTACCATGGCAAATGAGGTTCAGTGTGGGAAAGTGCAAAGTAATGCACATTGGAGCCAAAATTCCCAACTATAAATAAATGTTGATGGGGTCCGAACTGGCGGTGACTGACCAGGAGAGAGAACTTGGAGTCATGGTAGATAACTTACTGAAAATGTTGACTCAGTGTGTGGCTGCAAAAAAGAATGCAAATGCTATGATGGGTATTATTAGGAAGAAAATTGAAAACATCTCAGCCAATATCATAATGCCCCTGTATAAATCTATGGTGCAGCCTCATTTGGAATACTGAGTACAGTTCTGGTCACCGTACCTTAAAAAAACACATTATAGCACTGGAAAAGACTTCTCTTGTGTTCTTGTGTTCTTATCTAGAGATCTGGGGAGTGGAGCCTGGGTAGGGTGGGATTTGGGGAGGGGCAGAAGCTGAGCAGGGCATAATGCCTTACAGTCTGCCTTCCAAAGCAGCCATTTTCTTCAGGGGAACTGATCTCTGTTGCCCGTAGATCAGTTGTAAAAACAAATGCTCTCCAGGCCCACCTGTAGGTTGGCAACCTCAGCTATATTAATCAATTAATTAAATTAGAACATTTATGCCCCATCTTTCCTTGTGGGTTCAAACTGGATCGAATCATATTAAGGGGTTGGAATGGTTTGTGATCAGTAGAGAGGTCCCTTCCTTCTCCCAAAGTTTTGCTCATCTTATTGCTTTCTTTTCCTTTTTTTTTTTTTTTTGGAACTTTTGTT